>NW_027671726.1:600000-933000 GCF_964165515.1 Mesoplodon bidens | reverse complement strand
CGTACCCTCACCTGTGCCCTAAGCCTTGCCATTCCCTAACCCTAACCCTAGCCAGGAATAGAAACCCACCACCAGCCCTACACCTTACCTTACGCCGTAACCTATTCCTGGCCCGTACGCAGGCACTGAACCGTTCGTCTGCATGTAGCTTGACCCTCCCACGTTTCCGTAACCTCACCTGTGCCCTAAGCCTTGCCTTTCCCTAACCCTAACCCTAGCCCGGAATAGAAACCCACCACCAGCCATACACATTACCTTACGCCGTATCCTACTCCTGACCCGTACGCTGGCACTGAACCATGCGTCTGCACGTAGTCTGAGCCTCCAACGTTTCCGTACCCTCACCTGTGCCCTAAGCCTTGACGTTCCCTAACCCTAACTCTAGCCCCGAACGGAAACCCACCACCAGCCCTACACCTTACCTTACGCCGTTGCCTACAACTGGCCTGTACTCCGGCACTGACACGTGCGTCAGCATGTAGCCAGACCCTCCCACGTTTCGGTACCCTCTCCTGTGCCCTAAGCCTTGCCGTTCCCTTACCCTAACCCTAGCCTGGAACGGAAACCAACCACCAGCCCTACATCTTACCTTACGCCGTTGCCTACCCCTGGCCCGTACGCTGGCACTGACACGTGCGTCAGCACGTAGCCTGACCGTCCCACGTTTCTGTACCCTCACCTGTGCCCTAAGCCTTGCCGTTCCCTAACCCTAACCCTAGCCCGGAATAGAAACCCACCAACAGCCCTACACCTAACATTACGCCGTACCCTACACGTGACGCGTACGCTGGCACTGACCCGTGCGTCAGCACGTAGCCTGTCCCTCCCACGTTTCCATAACCTCACCTGTGCCCTAAGCCTTGCCATTCCCTAACCCTAACCCTAGCCCGGAACGCAAATCCACCACCAGCACTACACTCTATCCTCTGCCGTTGCCTACTCCTGGCCCGTACGCTGGCACTGACCCGTGCTTAAGCACGTAGCCGGTCCCTCCCACGTTTCCGTACACACACCTGTGCCCTAAGCCTTGCCGTTCCCTAACCCTAACCCTAGCCTGGAATGGAAACCAACCACCAGCCCTACACCTTACCTTATGCCGTACCTTACTCCTGGCCCGTACGCTGGCACTGAGCAGTGCGTCAGCACGTAGCCTGACCCTCCCACGTTTCCGTACCCTCACCTGTGCCCTAAGCCTTGCCGTTCCCTAACCATAACCCTAGCCCGGAACGGAAACCCACCACCAGCCCTACAACTTACCGTACGCCGTAACCTATTCCTGGCCCGTACGCTGGCACTGAACCGTGCGTCAGCATGTAGCCTGACCCTCCCACGTTTCCGTACCCTCACCTGTGCCCTAAGCCTTGCCTAACCCTAACCCTAACCCTAGCCCGGAATAGAAACCCACCACCAGCCCTACAACTTACCTTATGCCGTATCCTACTCCTGACCCGTACGCTGGCACTGAACCATGCGTCAGCACGTAGTCTGAGCCTCCAACGTTTCCGTACCCTCACCTGTGCCCTAAGCCTTGACGTTCCCTAACCCTAACCCTAGCCCGGAACGGAAACCCACCCTCAGCCCTACACCTTAACTTACGCCGTTCCCTATTCCTGGCCCGTACGCTGGCACTGAACCGTGCATCAGCACGTAGCCAGACCCTCCCACGTTTCCGTTCCCTCACCTGTGCCATAAGCCTTGCCGTTCCCTAACCCTAACCCTAGCCAGGAACGCAAATACACCACCAGCCCTACAGTTTATCCTACGACGTTGCCTACTCCTGGCCCGTACGCTGGCACTGACCAGTGCGTCAGCACGTAGCCCGACCCTCCCACGTTTCCGTACCCTCACCTGTGCCCTAAGCCTTGCCGTTCCCTAACCCTAAACCTAGCCTGGAACGGAAACCAACCACCAGCCCTACACCTTACCTTACGCCGCTGCCTACTACTGGCCTGTACTCTGGCACTGAACCGTGCATCAGCACGTAGCCTTACCCTCCCGCGTTTCCGTACCCTGACCTGTGCCCTAAGCCTTGCCGTTCCCTAACCCTAAGCCTAGCCCGGAACGGAAACCCACCACCAGCCCTAAACCTTACCTTACGCCGTTCCCTATTCCTGGCCCGTATGCTGTCACTGAACCGTGCGTCAGCACGTAGCCTGACCCTCCCACGTTTCCGTACCCTCACCTGTGCCCTAAGCCTTGCCGTTCCCTAAACCTAACCCTAGCCTGGAACGTAAACCAACCACCAGCCGAACACCTTACCTTATGTCGTTGCCTACTCCTCGCCCGTACGCTGGCATTGACCCGTGCGTCAGCACGTAGCCTGCCCCTCCCACGTTTACGTACCCTCACCTGTGCCCTAAGCCTTGCCGTTCCCTAACCCTAACCCTAGCCCGGAACGGAAACGCACCACCAGCACTACACCTTACCCTACGCCGTTGCCTACTCCTGGCCAGTACTCTGGCACTGAACCGTGCATCAGCACGTAGCCTTACCCTCCCGCGTTTCCGTACCCTGACCTGTGCCCTAAGCCTTGCCATTCCCTAACCCTAACCCTAGCCCAGAACGCTAATCCACCACCAGCCCTACACTTTATCCTATGCCGTTGCCTACTCCTGGCCCGTACGCTGGCACTGACCCATGCGTCAGCACGTAGCCCGACCCTCCCACGTTTCCGTACCCTCACCTGTGCCCTAAGCCTTGCCGTTCCCTAACACTGACACTAGCCCGGAACGGAAACCCACCACCAGCCCTACACCTTACCCTACGCCGTTGCCTACTCCTGGCCTGTACTCTGGCACTGACCCTTGCATCAGCACGTAACCTTACCCTCCCGCGTTTCCGTACCCTGACCAGTGCCCTAACCCTTGCCGTTCCCTAACACTAACCCTAGCCCAGAACGCAAATCCATCACCAGCCCTACACTTTATCCTACGCCGTTGCCTACTCCTGGTCCGTACGCTGGCACTGACACGTGCGTCAGCACGTAGCCCGACCCTCCCACGTTTCCGTACCCTCACCTGTGCCCTAAGCCTTGGCATTCCCTAACACTAATCCTAGCCCGGAATAGAAACCCACCACCAGCCCTAAACCTTACCTTATGCCGTACACTATTCCTGGCCCGTACGCTGGCACTGAACAGTGCGTCAGCACGTAGCCTGACCCTCCCAAGTTTCCGTACCCTCACCTGTGCCCTAAGCCTTGCCGTTCCCTAACCCTAACCCTAGCTCGGAACGCAAATCCACCACCAGCCCTACACTTTATCCTACGCCGTTGCCTACTCCTGTCCCATACGCTGGCACTGACGCGTGCGTCAGCACGTAGCCCGACCATCCCACGTTTCCGTACCATCACCTGTGCCCTAAGATTTGCCATTCCCACACCCTAACCGTAGCCTGGAACGGAAACCAACCACCAGCCCTACACTTTACCTTACCCCGTTTCCTACTCCTGGCCCGTACGCTGGCACTGACCCGTGCGACAGCACGTAGCCTGACCCTCCCACGTTTCCGTACCCTCACCTATGCCCTAAGCCTTGCCGTTCCCTAACACTAAACCTAGCCCGGAACGGAAACCTACCACCAGCCCTACACCTTACCTTACGCCGTACCCTATTCCTGGCCCGTACGATGGCACTGCACCGTGCGTCAGCACGTAGCCTGACCCTCCCACGTTTCCGTATCCTCACATTTGCCCTAAGCTTTGCTGTTCCCTATCCCTAACACTAGCCCGGATTAGAACCCCACCACCAGCCCTACACCTTACCTTACGCCGTACCCTATTCCTGGCCCGTACGCTGGCACTGAACAGTGCGTCAGCACGGAGCCTGACCCTCACACGTTTCCATACCCTCACCTGTGCCCTAAGCCTTGCCGTTCCCTAACCCTAACCCTAGCCTGGAACGCAAATCCACCACCAGCCCTACACTCTATCCTACGCCATTGCCTACTCCTGGCCCGTACGCTGGCACTGACCCGTGCGTCAGCACGTAGCCCGTCCCTCCCACGTTTCCGTACCATCACCTGTGCCCTAAGCCTTGCCTTTCCCTAACCCTAACCCTAGCCCGGAACGGAAACCCACCACCAGCCCTAAACCTTACCCTACGCCGTTGCCTACTCCTGGCCTGTACTCTGGCACTGAATCGATCATCAGCACGTAGCCTTACCCACCCGCGTTTCCGTACCCTGACCTGTGCCCTAAGCCTTGCCGTACCCTAACCCTAACCCTAGCCCAGAACGCAAATCCACCACCAGCCCTACACTTTATCCTACGCCGTTGCCTACTCCTGGCCCGTACGCTGGCACTGACCCGTGCGTCAGCACGTAGCCTGACCCTCCCACGTTTTCGTACCCTCACATGTGCCCTAAGACTTGCCGTTCCCTAATCCTAACCCTAGCCTGGAACGGAACCCAACCACCAGCCCTACACCTTACCTTACGCCGTTGCCTACTCCTGGCCCGTACGCTGGCACTGACCCGTGCGTCAGCACGTAGCCTGACCCTCCCACGTTTCCGTACCCTCACCTGTGCCCTAAGCCTTGCCATTCCCTAACCCTAACCCCAGCCTGGAACGGAATACAACCACCAGCCCTACACCTTACCTTACGCCGTTGCCTACTCCTGGCCCGTACTCTGGCACAGACCCGTGCGTCAGCACGTAGCCTGACCCTCCCACGTTTCCGTAACCTCACCTGTGCCCTAAGCCTTGCCGTTCCCTAACCCTAACCCTAGCCCGGAACGGAAACACACCACCAGCCCTACACCTTACCCTACGCCGTTGCCTACTCCCGGCCTGGACTCTGGCACTGACCGTGCATCAGCACGTAGCCTTACCCTCCCGCGTTTCCGTACCCTGACCAGTGCCCTAACCCTTGCCGTTCCCTAACCCTGACCCTAGCCCGGAACGGAAACCCACCACCAGCCCTAAACCTTACCCTACGCCATTGCCTACTCCTGGCCTGTACTCTGGCACTGACCCGTGCATCAGCACGTAGCCTTACCCACCCGCGTTTCCGTACCCTGACCTGCGCCCTATGCCTTGCCGTTCCCTAACCCTAACCCTAGCCTGGAATGGAACCCAACCACCAGCCCTACAGCTTACCTTACGCCGTAACCTATTCCTGGCCCGTACGCAGGCACTGAACAGTTCGTCTGCATGTAGCCTGACCCTCCCACGTTTCCGTAACCTCACCTGTGCCCTAAGCCTTGCCTTTCCCTAACCCTAACCCTAGCCCGGAATAGAAACCCACCACCAGCCCTACACATTACCTTACACCGTATCATACTCCTGACCCGTACGCTGGCACTGAACCATGCGTCTGCACGTAGTCTGAGCCTCCAACGTTTCCGTACCCTCACCTGTGCCCTAAGCCTTGACGTTCCCTAACCCTAACACTAGCCCGGAACGGAAACCCAACACCAGACCTACACCTTAACTTACGCCGTTCCCTATTCCTGGCCCGTACGCTGGCACTGAACCGTGTGTCAGCACGTAGCCTGACCCTCCCACGTTTCCGTTCCCTCACCTGTGCCCTAAGCCTTGCCATTCCCTAACCCTAACCCTAGCCAGGAACGCAAATCCACCACCAGCCCTACACTTTATCCTACGCCTTTGCCTACTCCTGGCCCGTACGCTGGCACTGACCAGTGCGTCAGCACGTAGCCCGACCCTCCCACGTTGCCGTACCCTCACCTGTGCCCTAAGCCTTGCCATTCCCTAACCTTAACCCTAGCCTGGAACGGAAACCTACCACCAGCCCTACACCTTACCTTACGCCATTGCCTACTACTGGCCTGTACTCCGGCACTGACACGTGCATCAGCACGTAGCCTTACCCTCCCGAGTTTCCGTACCCTGACCTGTGCCCTAAGCCTTGCCATTCACTAACCCTAACCCTAGCCCGGAACGGAAACCCACCACCAGCCCTACACCTTACCCTACGCCGTTGCCTACTCCTGGCCTGTACTCTGGCACTGAAACGTGCATCAGCACGTAACCTTACCCTCCCGCGTTTCCGTACCCTGACCTGTGCCCTAAGCCTTGCCGTTCCCTAACCCTAACCTTAGTCCCGAACGGAAACCCACCACCAGCCGTAAACCTTACCTTATGCCGTTGCCTACTCCTCGCCCGTACGCTGGCATTGACCCGTGCGTCAGCACGTAGCCTGACCCTCCCACGTTTAGGTACCCTCACCTCTGCCCTAAGCCTTGCCGTTCCCTAACCCTAACCCTAGCAAGGAACGGAAACCCACCACCAGCCCTACACCTTACCCTACGCCGTTGCCTACTCCTGGCCTGTACTCTGGCTTTGAACCGTGCATCAGCATGTAGCCTTTCCCTCCCGCGTTTCCGTACCCTGACCTGTGCCCTAAGCCTTGCCGTTCCCTAACCCTAACCCTAGACTGGAACGGAAACCAACCACCAGCCCTACACCTTACCTTACGCCGTTGCCTACTCCTGGCCCATACGCTGGCGCTGACCCGTGCGTCAGCACGTAGCCTGACCCTCCCACGGTTCCGTACCCTCACCTGTGCCCTAAGCCTTGCCATTCCCTAACCCTAACCCTAGCCCGGAATAGTAACCCACCACCAGCCCTACACCATACCTTACGCCGTACGCTGCTACTGACCCGTAAGCTGGCACTGACACGTGCGTCAGCACGTAGCCAGACCCTCATACGTTTCCGTACCCTCACCTGTGCCCTATGCCTTGCCGTTCCCTAACCCTAACCCTAGCCCCGAACGGAAACCCACCACCAGCCCTACACCTTACCTTACGCTGTAACATATTCCTGGCCCGTACGCTGGCACTGAACCATGCGTCAGAATGTAGCCAGACCCTCCCACGTTTCGGTACCCACACCTGTGCCCTAAGCCTTGCCGTTCCCTTACCCTAACCCTAGCCTGGAACGGAAACCAACCACCAGCCCTACATCTTACCTTACGCTGTTGCCTACCCCTGGCCCGTACGCTGGCACTGACACGTGCGTCAGCACGTAGCCTGACCGTCCCACGTTTCTGTACCCTCACCTGTGCCCTAAGCCTTGCCGTTCCCTAACCCTAACCCTAGCCCGGAATAGAAACCCACCAACAGCCCTACACCTAACATTACGCCGTGCCCTACACATGACCCGTACGCTGGCACTGACCCGTGCGTCAGCACGTAGCCTGTCCCTCCCACGTTTCCATAACCTCACCTGTGCCCTAAGCCTTGCCGTTCCCTAACCCTAACCCTGGCCCGGAACGCAAATCCACCACCAGCACTACACTCTATCTTATGCCGTTGCCTACTCCTGGCCCGTACGCTGGCACTGACCCGTGCTTCAGCACGTAGCCGGTCCCTCCCACGTTTCCGTACACACACCTGTGCCCTAAGCCTTGCCGTTCCCTAACCCTAACCCTAGCCTGGAATGGAAACCAACCACCAGCCCTACACCTTACCTTATGCCGTACCTTACTCCTGGCCCGTACGCTGGCACTGACCAGTGCGTCAGCACGTAGCCTGACACTCCCACGTTTCCGTACCCTCACCTGTGCCCTAACCCTTGCAGTTCCCTAACCATAACCCTAGCCCGGAACGGAAACCCACCACCAGCCCTACACCTTACCTTACGCCGTTCCCTATTCCTGGCCCGTATGCTGTCACTGAACAGTGCGTCAGCACGTAGCCTGACCCTCCCAAGTTTCCGTACCCTCACCTGTGCCCTAAGCCTTGCCGTTCCCTAACCCTAAACCTAGCTCGGAACGCAAATCCACCACCAGCCCTACACTTTATCCTACGCCGTTGCCTACTCCTGTCCCGTACGCTGGCACTGACGCGTGCGTCAGCACGTAGCCTGACCATCCCACGTTTCCGTACCATCACCTGTGCCCTAAGATTTGCCATTCCCACACACTAACCGTAGCCTGGAACGGAAACCAACCACCAGCCCTACACTTTACCTTACCCCGTTGCCTACTCCTGGCCCGTACGCTAGCACTGACCCGTGCGACAGCACGTAGCCTGACCCTCCCACGTTTCCGTACCCTCACCTATGCCCTAAGCCTTGCCGTTCCCTAACACTAACCCTAGCCCGGAACGGAAACCTACCACCAGCCCTACACCTTACCTTACGCCGTACCCTATTCCTGGCCCGTACGATGGCACTGCACCGTGCGTCAGCACGTAGCCTGACCCTCCCACGTTTCCGTATCCTCACATTTGCCCTAAGCTTTGCTGTTCCCTATCCCTAACACTAGCCCGGATTAGAAACCCACCACCAGCCCTACACCTTACCTTACGCCGTACCCTATTCCTGGCCCGTACGCTGGCACTGAACAGTGCGTCAGCACGGAGCCTGACCCTCACACGTTTCCATACCCTCACCTGTGCCCTAAGCCTTGCCGTTCCCTAACCCTAACCCTAGCCTGGAACGCAAATCCACCACCAGCCCTACACTGTATCCTACGCCATTGCCTACTCCTGGCCCGTGCGCTGGCACTGACCCGTGCGTCAGCACGTAGCCCGTCCCTCCCACGTTTCCGTACCATCACCTGTGCCCTAAGCCTTGCCTTTCCCTAACCCTAACCCTAGCCCGGAACGGAAACCCACCACCAGCCCTAAACCTTACCCTACGCCGTTGCCTACTCCTGGCCTGTACTCTGGCACTGAATCGATCATCAGCACGTAGCCTTACCCACCCGCGTTTCCGTACCCTGACCTGTGCCCTAAGCCTTGCCGTACCCTAACCCTAACCCTAGCCCAGAACGCAAATCCACCACCAGCCCTACACTTTATCCTACGCCGTTGCCTACTCCTGGCCCGTACGCTGGCACTGACCCGTGCGTCAGCACGTAGCCTGACCCTCCCACGTTTTCGTACCCTCACATGTGCCCTAAGACTTGCCGTTCCCTAATCCTAACCCTAGCCTGGAACGGAACCCAACCACCAACCCTACACCTTACCTTACGCCGTTGCCTACTCCTGGCCCGTACGCTGGCACTGACCCGTGCGTCAGCACGTAGCCTGACCCTCCCACGTTTCCGTACCCTCACCTGTGCCCTAAGCCTTGCCATTCCCTAACCCTAACCCCAGCCTGGAACGGAATACAACCACCAGCCCTACACCTTACCTTACGCCGTTGCCTACTCCTGGCCCGTACTCTGGCACAGACCCGTGCGTCAGCACGTAGCCTGACCCTACCACGTTTCCGTAACCTCACCTGTGCCCTAAGCCTTGCCGTTCCCTAACCCTAACCCTAGCCCGGAACGGAAACACACCACCAGCCCTACACCTTACCCTACGCCGTTGCCTACTCCCGGCCTGGACTCTGGCACTGACCGTGCATCAGCACGTAGCCTTACCCTCCCGCGTTTCCGTACCCTGACCAGTGCCCTAACCCTTGCCGTTCCCTAACCCTGACCCTAGCCCGGAACGGAAACCCACCACCAGCCCTAAACCTTACCCTACGCCATTGCCTACTCCTGGCCTGTACTCTGGCACTGACCCGTGCATCAGCACGTAGCCTTAGCCACCCGCGTTTCCGTACCCTGACCTGCGCCCTATGCCTTGCCGTTCCCTAACCCTAACCCTAGCCTGGAACGGAACACAACCACCATCCCTACAGCTTACCTTACGCCGTTGCCTACTCCTGGCCCGTACACTGGCACTGACCCGTGCGTCAGCACGTAGCCTGACCCTCCCACGTTTCCGTACCCTCACCTGTGCCCTAAGCCTTGCCATTCCCTAAACCTAACCCTAGCCCAGAATAGTAACCCACCACCAGCCCTACACCATACCTTACGCCGTACGCTGCTACTGACCCGTACGCTGGCACTGACCCGTGCGTCAGCACGTATCCTGACCCTCCCACCTTTCCGTACCCTCACCTGTGCCCTAAGCCTTGCCGTTCCCTAACCCTAACCCTAGCCCCGAACGGAAACCCACCACAAGCCCTACACCTTACCTTACGCCGTAACTTATTCCTTGCCCATACGCTGGCACTGAACCATGCGTCACCATGTAGCCTGACCCTCCCACGTTTCGGTACCCTCACCTGTGCCCTAAGCCTTGCCGTTCGCTTACCCTAACCCTAGCCTGGAACAGAAACCCACCACCAGCCCTACACCTTACCTTACACCGTACCCTATTCCTGGCCCGTACGCTGGCACTGAACAGTGCGTCAGCACGTAGCCTGACCCTCCCAAGATTCCGTACACTCACCTGTGCCCTAAGCCTTGCCGTTCCCTAACCCTAACCCTAGCCCGGAATAGAAACACACCACCAGCCCTACCCCTTACATTACGCCATACCCTACTCCTGACCCGTACGCTGGCACTGACCCATGCGTCAGCACGTAGCCTTACCCACCCGCGTTTCCGTACCCTGACCTGCGCCCTAAGCCTTGCCGTTCCCTACCCCTAACCCTAGCCCAAAACGCAAATCCACCACCAGCCCTAAACTTTATCCTACGCCGTTGCCTTCTCCAGGCCCGTACGCTGGCACTGACCCGTGCGTCAGCACGTAGCCCGACCCTCCCACGTTTCCGTACCCTCACCTATGACCTAAGCCTTGCCGTTCCCTAACCCTAACCCTAGACAGGAATGGAAACCCACCACCAGCCCTACACCATACCCTACGCCGTTGCCTACTCCCGGCCTGTACTCTGGCACTGACCCATGCGTCAGCACGTAGCCTGACCCTCTCACGTTTCCGTACCATCACCTGTGCCCTAAGCCTTGCCGTTCCCTAACCCTAACACTAGCCCGGAACGGAAACCCACCACAAGCCCTACACCTTACCTTACGCCGTACCCTATTACTGGCCCGTACGCTGGCACTGAACCGTGCGTCAGCACGTTGCCTGACCCTCCCACGTTTCCGTACCCTCACCTGTGCCCTAAGCCTTGCTGTTCCTTAACCCTAACCCTAGCCCGGAAGAGAAACCCACCACCAGCCCTACACCATACCTTACACCGTACCTTACTCCTGACCCGTACGCTGGCACTGACCAGTGCGTCAGCACGTAGCCTGACCCTCCCACGTTTCCGTACCCTCACCTGTGCCCTAAGCCTTGCCGTTCCCTAACCCTAACCCTAGACCGGAACGCATATCCACCACCAGCCCTACACTTTATCCTATGCCGTTGCCTACACCTGGCCCGTATGCTGGCACTGACACGTGCGTCAGCACGTAGCCCGACCCTCCCACGTTTCCGTACCCTCACCTGTGTCCTAAGATTTGCCATTCCCTAACCCTAACCCTAGCCTGGAATGGAAACCAACCACCAGCCCTACACCTTACCTTACGCAGTTGCCTACTCCTGGCCCGTACGCTGGCACTGACCCGTGCGTCAGCACGTAGCCTGACCCTCCCACGTTTCTGTACCCTCACCTGTGCCCTAAGCCTTGCCTTTCCCTAACCATAACCCTAGCCCGGAACGGAAACCCACCACCAGCCCTACACCTTACCCTACGCCGTTGCCTACTCCTGGCCTGTACTCTGTCACTGAACCGTGCATCAGCACGTAGCCTTACCCTCCCGCGTTTCTGTACCCTGACCTGTGCCCTAAGCCTTGCCGTTCCCTAACCCTAACCCTAGCCCAGAACCCAAATCCACCACCAGCCCTACACTTTATCCTGCGCCGTTGCCTACTCCTGGCCCGTACGCTGGCACTGACCCGTGCGTCAGCACGTAGCCCGACCCTCCCACATTTCCATACCCTCACCTGTGCCCTAAGCCTTGCCGTTCCCTAACCCTAACCCTAGCCCCGAACGGAAACCCACCACCAGCCCTACACCTTACCTTACGCCGTAACTTATTCCTGGCCCGAACGCTGGCACTGAACCGTGCGTCAGCATGTAGCCTGACCCTCCCACGTTTCGGTACCATCACCTGTGCCCTAAGCCTTGCCGTTCCCTTACCCTAACCCTATCCTGGAACGGAAACCAACCACCAGCCCTACATCTTACCTTACGCCGTTGCCTACCCCTGGCCCGTACGCTGGCACTGACACGTGCGTCAGCACGTAGCCTGACCGTCCCACGTTTCCGTAACCTCACCTGTGCCCTAAGCCTTGCCGTTCCCTAACCCTAACCCTAGCCCGGAACGGAAACCCACCACCAGCCGTAAACCTTACCTTACGCCGTACCCTATTCCTGGCCTGTACGCTGGCACTGACACGTGCGTCAGCACGTAGCCTGACCGTCCCACGTTTCTGTAACCTCACCTGTGCCCTAAGCCTTGCCGTTCCCTAACCCTAAACCTAGCCTGGAAAGGAAATCAACCACAAGCCCTACACTTTACCTTACGCCGTACCCTACTCCTGGCCCGTACGCTGGCACTGACCCATGCGTCAGCACGTAGCCTGACCCTCCCACGTTTCAGTACCCTCACCTGTGCCCTAAGCCTTGCCGTTCCCTAACCCTAAACCTAGCCTGGAACGGAAACCAACCACCAGCCCTACCCCTTACCTTACGCCGCTGCCTACTACTGGCCTGTACTCTGGCACTGAACCGTGCATCAGCACGTAGCCTTACCCTCCCGCGTTTCCGTACCCTTACCTGTGTCCTAAGCCTTGCCGTTCCCTAACCCTAAGCCTAGCCCGGAACGGAAACCCACCACCAGCCCTAAACCTTACCTTACGCCGTTCCCTATTCCTGGCCCGTATGCTGTCACTGAACCGTGCGTCAGCACGTAGCCTGACCCTCCCACGTTTCCGTACCCTCACCTGTGCCTTAAGCCTTGCCGTTCCCTAAACCTAACCCTAGCCTGGAACGGAAACCAACCACCAGCCGTACACCTTACCTTATGTCGTTGCCTACTCCTCGCCCGTACGCTGGCATTGACCCGTGCGTCAGCACGTAGCCTGACCCTCCCACGTTTACTTACCCTCACCTGTGCCCTAAGCCTTGCCGTTCCCTAACCCTAACCCTAGCCTGGAACGGAAACGCACCACCAGCCCTACACCTTACCCTACGCCGTTGCCTACTCCTGGCCTGTACTCTGGCACTGAACCGTGCATCAGCACGTAGCCTTACCCTCCCGCGTTTCCGTACCCTAACCTGTGCCCTAAGCCTTGCCATTCCCTAACCCTAACCCTAGCCCAGAACGCTAATCCACCACCAGCCCTACACTTTATCCTATGCCGTTGCCTACTCCTGGCCCGTACGCTGGCACTGACCCATGCGTCAGCACGTAGCCCGACCCTCCCACGTTTCCGTACCCTCACCTGTGCCCTAAGCCTTGCCGTTCCCTAACACTGACACTAGCCCGGAACGGAAACCCACCACCAGCCCTACACCTTACCCTACGCCGTTGCCTACTCCTGGCCTGTACTCTGGCACTGACACTTGCATCAGCACGTAACCTTACCCTCCCGCGTTTCCGTACCCTGACCAGTGCCCTAACCCTTGCCGTTCCCTAACCCTAACCCTAGCCCAGAACGCAAATCCATCACCAGCCCTACACTTTATCCTACGCCGTTGCCTACTCCTGGTCCGTACGCTGGCACTGACACGTGCGTCAGCACGTAGCCCGACCCTCCCACGTTTCCGTACCCTCACCTGTGCCCTAAGCCTTGGCATTCCCTAACCCTAACCCTAGCCCGTAATAGAAACCCACCACCAGCCCTAAACCTTACCTTACGCCGTACACTATTCCTGGCCCGTACGCTGGCACTGAACAGTGCGTCAGCACGTAGCCTGACCCTCCCAAGTTTCCGTACCCTCACCTGTGCCCTAAGCCTTGCCGTTCCCTAACCCTAAACCTAGCTCGGAACGCAAATCCACCACCAGCCCTACACTTTATCCTACGCCGTTGCCTACTCCTGTCCCGTACGCTGGCACTGACGCGTGCGTCAGCACGTAGCCTGACCATCCCACGTTTCCGTACCATCACCTGTGCCCTAAGATTTGCCATTCCCACACACTAACCGTAGCCTGGAACGGAAACCAACCACCAGCCCTACACTTTACCTTACCCCGTTGCCTACTCCTGGCCCGTACGCTGGCACTGACCCTTGCGACAGCACGTAGCCTGACCCTCCCACGTTTCCATACCCTCACCTATGCCCTAAGCCTTGCCGTTCCCTAACACTAACCCTAGCCCGGGACGGAAACCTACCACCAGCCCTACACCTTACCTTACGCCGTACCCTATTCCTGGCCCGTACGCTGGCACTGCACCGTGCGTCAGCACGTAGCCTGACCCTCCCACGTTTCCGTATCCTCACATTTGCCCTAAGCTTTGCTGTTCCCTATCCCTAACACTAGCCCGGATTAGAAACCCACCACCAGCCCTACACCTTACCTTACGCCGTACCCTATTCCTGGCCCGTACGCTGGCACTGAACAGTGCGTCAGCACGGAGCCTGACCCTCACACGTTTCCATACCCTCACCTGTGCCCTAAGCCTTGCCGTTCCCTAACCCTAACCCTAGCCTGGAACGCAAATCCACCACCAGCCCTACACTGTATCCTACGCAATTGCCTACTCCTGGCCCGTACGCTGGCACTGACCCGTGCGTCAGCACGTAGCCCGTCCCTCCCACGTTTCCGTACCATCACCTGTACCCTAAGCCTTGCCTTTCCCTAACCCTAACCCTAGCCCGGAACGGAAACCCACCACCAGCCCTAAACCTTACCCTACGCCGTTGCCTACTCCTGGCCTGTACTCTGGCACTGAATCGATCATCAGCACGTAGCCTTACCCACCCGCGTTTCCGTACCCTGACCTGTGCCCTAAGCCTTGCCGTACCCTAACCCTAACCCTAGCCCAGAACGCAAATCCACCACCAGCCCTACACTTTATCCTACGCCGTTGCCTACTCCTGGCCCGTACGCTGGCACTGACACGTGCGTCAGCACGTAGCCTGACCCTCCCACGTTTTCGTACCCTCACCTGTGCCCTAAGACTTGCCGTTCCCTAATCCTAACCCTAGCCTGGAACGGAACCCAACCACCAGCCCTACACCTTACCTTATGCCGTTGCCTACTCCTGGCCCGTACGCTGGCACTGACCCGTGCGTCAGCACGTAGCCTGACCCTCCCACGTTTCCGTACCCTCACCTGTGCCCTAAGCCTTGCCATTCCCTAACCCTAACCCCAGCCTGGAACGGAATACAACCACCAGCCCTACACCTTACCTTACGCCGTTGCCTACTCCTGGCCCGTACTCTGGCACAGACCCGTGCGTCAGCACGTAGCCTGACCCTCCCACGTTTCCGTAACCTCACCTGTGCCCTAAGCCTTGCCGTTCCCTAACCCTAACCCTAGCCCGGAACGGAAACACACCACCAGCCCTACACCTTACCCTACGCCGTTGCCTACTCCTGGCCTGGACTCTGGCACTGACCGTGCATCAGCACGTAGCCTTACCCTCCCGCGTTTCCGTACCCTGACCAGTGCCCTAACCCTTGCCGTTCCCTAACCCTGACCCTAGCCCGGAACGGAAACCCACCACCAGCCCTAAACCTTACCCTACGCCATTGCCTACTCCTGGCCTGTACTCTGGCACTGACCCGTGCATCAGCACGTAGCCTTACCCACCCGCGTTTCCGTACCCTGACCTGCGCCCTATGCCTTGCCGTTCCCTAACCCTAACCCTAGCCTGGAACCTAACACAACCACCAGCCCTACAGCTTACCTTATGCCGTTGCCTACTCCTGGCCCGTACACTGGCACTGACCCGTGCGTCAGCACGTAGCCTGACCCTCCCACGTTTCCGTACCCTCACCTGTGCCCTAAGCCTTGCCATTCCCTAAACCTAACCCTAGCCCAGAATAGTAACCCACCACCAGCCCTACACCATACCTTACGCCGTACGCTGCTACTGACCCGTACGCTGGCACTGACCCGTGCGTCAGCACGTAGCCTGACCCTCCCACCTTTCCGTACCCTCACCTGTGCCCTAAGCCTTGCCGTTCCCTAACCCTAACCCTAGCCCCGAACGGAAACCCACCACAAGCCCTACACCTTACCTTACGCCGTAACTTATTCCTGGCCAATACGCTGGCACTGAACCATGCGTCACCATGTAGCCTGACCCTCCCACGTTTCGGTACCCTCACCTGTGCCCTAAGCCTTGCCGTTCCCTTACCCTAACCCTAGCCTGGAACAGAAACCCACCACCAGCCCTACACCTTACCTTACACCGTACCCTATTCCTGGCCCGTACGGTGGCACTGAACAGTGCGTCAGCACGTAGCCTGACCCTCCCAAGATTCCGTACACTCACCTGTGCCCTAAGCCTTGCCGTTCCCTAACCCTAACCCTAGCCCGGAATAGAAACACACCACCAGCCCTACCCCTTACATTACGCCGTACCCTACTCCTGACCCGTACGCTGGCACTGACCCATGCGTCAGCACATAGCCTTACCCACCCGCGTTTCCGTACCCTGACCTGCGCCCTAAGCCTTGCCGTTCCCTAACCCTAACCCTAGCCCAAAACGCAAATCCACCACCAGCCCTAAACTTTATCCTACGCCGTTGCCTACTCCAGGCCCGTACGCTGGCACTGACCCGTGCGTCAGCACGTAGCCCGACCCTCCCATGTTTCCGTACCCTCACCTTTGACCTAAGCCTTGCCGTTCCCTAACCCTAACCCTAGACCGGAATGGAAACCCACCACCAGCCCTACACCATACCCTACGCCGTTGCCTACTCCCGGCCTGTACTCTGGCACTGACCCATGCGTCAGCACGTAGCCTGTCCCTCCCACGTTTCCGTACCATCACCTGTGCCCTAAGCCTTGCCGTTCCCTAACCCTAACCCTAGCCCGGAACGGAAACCCCCCACAAGCCCTACACCTTACCTTACGCCGTACCCTATTACTGGCCCTTACGCTGGCACTGAACCATGCGTCAGCTCGTTGCCTGACCCTCCCACGTTTCCGTACCCTCACCTGTGCCCTAAGCCTTGCTGTTCCTTAACCCTAACCCTAGCCCGGAAGAGAAACCCACCACCAGCCCTACACCATACCTTACACCGTACCTTACTCCTGACCCGTACGCTGGCACTGACCAGCGCGTCAGCACGTAGCCTGACCCTCCCACGTTTCCGTACCCTCACCTGTGCCCTAAGCCTTGCCGTTCCCTAACCCTAACCCTAGACCGGAACGCATATCCACCACCAGCCCTACACTTTATCCTATGCCGTTGCCTACACCTGGCCCGTATGCTGGCACTGACACGTGCGTCAGCACGTAGCCCGACCCTCCCACGTTTCCGTACCCTCACCTGTGTCCTAAGATTTGCCATTCCCTAACCCTAACCCTAGCCTGGAATGGAAACCAACCACCAGCCCTACACCTTACCTTACGCAGTTGCCTACTCCTGGCCCGTACGCTGGCACTGACCCGTGCGTCAGCACGTAGCCTGACCCTCCCACGTTTCTGTACCCTCACCTGTGCCCTAAGTCTTGCCTTTCCCTAACCATAACCCTAGCCCGGAACGGAAACCCACCACCAGCCCTACACCTTACCCTACGCCGTTGCCTACTCCTGGCCTGTACTCTGGCACTGAACCGTGCATCAGCACGTAGCCTTACCCTCCCGCGTTTCTGTACCCTGACCTGTGCCCTAAGCCTTGCCGTTCCCTAACCCTAACCCTAGCCCAGAACGCAAATCCACCACCAGCCCTACACTTTATCCTGCGACGTTGCCTACTCCTGGCCCGTACGCTGGCACTGACCCGTGCGTCAGCACGTAGCCCGACCCTCCCACATTTCCATACCCTCACCTGTGCCCTAAGCCTTGCCGTTCCCTAACCCTAACCCTAGCCCCGAACGGAAACCCACCACCAGCCCTACACCTTACCTTACGCCGTAACTTATTCCTGGCCCGAACGCTGGCACTGAACCGTGCGTCAGCATGTAGCCTGACCCTCCCACGTTTCGGTACCATCACCTGTGCCCTAAGCCTTGCCGTTCCCTTACCCTAACCCTATCCTGGAACGGAAACCAACCACCAGCCCTACATCTTACCTTACGCCGTTGCCTACCCCTGGCCCGTACGCTGGCACTGACACGTGCGTCAGCACGTAGCCTGACCGTCCCACGTTTCTGTAACCTCACCTGTGCCCTAAGCCTTGCCTTTCCCTAACCATAACCCTAGCCCGGAACGGAAACCCACCACCAGCCCTACACCTTACCCTACGCCGTTGCCTACTCCTGGCCTGTACTCTGGCACTGAACCGTGCATCAGCACGTAGCCTTACCCTCCCGCGTTTCTGTACCCTGACCTGTGCCCTAAGCCTTGCCGTTCCCTAACCCTAACCCTAGCCCAGAACGCAAATCCACCACCAGCCCTACACTTTATCCTGCGACGTTGCCTACTCCTGGCCCGTACGCTGGCACTGACCCGTGCGTCAGCACGTAGCCCGACCCTCCCACATTTCCATACCCTCACCTGTGCCCTAAGCCTTGCCGTTCCCTAACCCTAACCCTAGCCCCGAACGGAAACCCACCACCAGCCCTACACCTTACCTTACGCCGTAACTTATTCCTGGCCCGAACGCTGGCACTGAACCGTGCGTCAGCATGTAGCCTGACCCTCCCACGTTTCGGTACCATCACCTGTGCCCTAAGCCTTGCCGTTCCCTTACCCTAACCCTATCCTGGAACGGAAACCAACCACCAGCCCTACATCTTACCTTACGCCGTTGCCTACCCCTGGCCCGTACGCTGGCACTGACACGTGCGTCAGCACGTAGCCTGACCGTCCCACGTTTCTGTAACCTCACCTGTGCCCTAAGCCTTGCCGTTCCCTACCCCTAAACCTAGCCTGGAAAGGAAATCAACCACAAGCCCTACACTTTACCTTACGCCGTACCCTACTCCTGGCCCGTACGCTGGCACTGACCCATGCGTCAGCACGTAGCCTGACCCTCCCACGTTTCAGTACCCTCACCTGTGCCCTAAGCCTTGCCGTTCCCTAACCCTAACCCTAGCCCGGAACGGAAACCCACCACCAGCCCTACACCTTACCTTACGCCGTAACCTATTCCTGGCCCGTATTCTGGCACTGAACCGTGCGTCAGCATGTAGCCTGACCCTCCCACGTTTCCGTAACCTCACCTGTGCCCTAAGCCTTGCCTTTCCCTAACCCTAACCCTAGCCCGGAATAGAAACCCACCACCAGCCCTACACCTTACCTTCCGCCGTATCCTACTCCTGACCCGTACGCTGGCACTGAACAGTGCTTCAGCACGTAGTCTGAGCCTCCAACGTTTCCGAACCCTCACCTGTGCCCTAAGCCTTGACGTTCCCTAACCCTAACCCTAGCCCGGAACGGAAACCCACCACCAGCCCTACACCTTAACTTACGCCGTTCCCTATTCCTGGCCCGTACGCTGGCACTGAACCGTGTGTCAGCACGTAGCCTGACCCTCCCACGTTTCCGTTCCCTCACCTGTGCCCTAAGCCTTGCCGTTCCCTAAACCTAACCCTAGCCAGGAATGCAAATCCACCACCAGCCCTACACTTTATCCTACGCCGTTGCCTACTCCTGGCCTGTACGCTGGGACTGACCAGTGCGTCAGCACGTAGCCCGACCCTCCCACGTTTCCGTACCCTCAGCTGTGCCCTAAGCCTTCCCGTTCCCTAACACTAACCATAGCCTGGAACGGAAAGCAACCTCCTGCCCTACACCTTACCTTACGCCGTTGCCTACTACTGGCCTGTACTCCGGCACTGACCCGTGCATCAGCACGTAGCCTTACCCACCCGCGTTTCCGTACCCTGACCAGTGCCCTAAGCCTTGCCATTCCCTAACCCTAACCCTAGCCCAGACTCAAATCCATCACCAGCCCTACACTTTATCCTACGCCGTTGCCTACTCCTGGCCCGTACGCAGGCACTGACCCGTGCGTCAGCACGTAGCCCGAGCCTCCCACGTTTCTGTACCCTCACCTGTGCCCTAAGCCTTGCCATTCCCTAAACCTAACCATAGCCCGGAATAGAAACCCACCACCAGCCCTACACCATACCTTACGCCGTACCCGACTACTGACCCGTACGCTGGCACTGACCCGTGCATCAGCACGTAGCCTGACCCTCCCACGTTTCCGTACCCTCACCTGTGCCCTAAGCCTTGCCGTTCCCTAACCCTAAACCTAGCCCCGAACGGAAACCCACCACCAGCCCTACACCTTACCTTACTCCGTAACCTATTCCTGGCCCGTACGCTGGCACTGAAATGTGCGTCAGCATGTAGCCTGACCCTCCCACGTTTCCGTACCCTCACCTGTGCCCTAAGCCTTGCCGTTCCCTTACCCTAACCCTAGCCTGGAACGGAAACCAACCACCAGCCCTACATCTTACCTTACGCCGTTGCCTAACCCTGGCCCGTACCCTGGCACTGACACGTGCGTCAGCACGTAGCCCGACCGTCCCACGTTTCTGTAACCTCACCTGTGCCCTAAGCCTTGCCGTTCCCTAACCCTAACCCTAGCCCGGAACGGTAACCCACCACCAGCCGTACACCTTACCTTACGCCGTACCCTATTCCTGGCCCGTACGCTGGCACTGAACCGTGCGTCAGCACGTAGCCTGACCCTCCCACGTTTCCGTACCCTCTCCTTTGCCCTAAGACTTGCCGTTCCCTAAACCTAACCCTAGCCCGGATTAGAAACCCACCACCAGCCCTACACCTTACCTTACGCCGTACCCTATTCCTGGCCCGTACTCTGGCACTGAACCGTGCGTCAGCACGTAGCCTGACCCTCCCACGTTTCCGTACCCTCACCTGTGCCCTAAGCCTTGCCATTCCCTAACCCTTACCCTAGCCTGTAACGGAAAACAACCACCAGCCGTACACCTTACCTGACGTCGTTGCCTAATCCTCGCCCGTACGCTGGCATTGAGCCGTGCGTCAGCAAGTAGCCTGACCCTCCCACGTTTACGTACCCTCACCTGTGCCCTAAGCCTTGCCGTTACCTAACCCTAACACTAGCACGGAAAGGAAACCCACCACCAGCCCTACACCTTACCCTACGCCGTTGCCTACTCCTGGCCTGTACTCTGGCACTGACCCGTGCATCAGCACGTAGCCTTACCCTACCGCATTTCCGTACCCTGACCTGTGCCCTAAGCCTTGCCGTTCCCTAACCCTAACCCTAGTCCGGAACGGAAACCCACCACCAGCCCTAAACCTTCCCTTACGCCGTTGCCTACTCCTCGCCCGTACGCTGGCATTGACCCGTGCGTCAGCACGTAGCCTGACCCTCCCACGTTTACGTACCCTCACCTGTGCCCTAAGCCTTGCCGTTCCCTAACCCTAACCCTAGCCCAGAACGCAAATCCACCACCAGCCCTACACTTTATCCTACGCCGTTGCCTACTCCTGGCCCGTACGCCGGCACTGACCCGTGCGTCAGCACGTAGCCCGACCCTCCCACGTTTCCGTACCCTCATCTGTGCCCTAAGCCTTGCCGTTCCCTAACCCTAACCCTAGCCTGGAACAGAAACCAACCACCAGCCCTACACCTTACCTTACGCCGTTGCCTACTCCTGGCCCGTACGCTGGCACTGACCCGTGCGTCAGCAGATAGCCTGACCCTTCCACGTTTCCGTACCCTCACCTGTGCCCTAAGCCTTGCCATTCCCTAACCCTAACCCTAGCCCGGAATAGTAACCCACCAACAGCCCTACACCATACCTTACGCCGTACGCTGCTACTGACCCGTACGCTGGCACTGACCCGTGCGTCAGCACGTAGCCTGACCCTCCCACGTTTCCGTACCCTCACTTGTGCCCTAAGCCTTGCCGTTCCCTAACCCTAACCCTAGCCACGAACGGAAACCCACCACCAGCCCTACACCTTACCTTACGCCGTAACTTATTCCTGGCCCATACGCTGGCACTGAACCGTGCGTCAGCATGTAGCCTGACCCTCCCACGTTTCGGTACCCTCACCTGTGCCCTAAGCCTTGCCGTTCCCTTACCCTAACCCTAGCCTGGAACGGAAACCAACCACCAGCCCTACATCTTACCTTATGCCGTTGCCTACCACTGGCCCGTACGCTGGCACTGAAACGTGCGTCAGCACGTAGCCTGACAGTCCCACGTTTCTGTAACTTCACCTGTGCCCTAAGCCTTGCCGTTCCCTAACCCTAACCCTAGACCGGAACGGAAACCCACCACCAGCCGTACACCTTACCTTACGCCGTACCCTATTCCTGGCCCGTACGCTGGCACTGAACCGTGCGTCAGCACGTAGCCTGACCCTCCCACGTTTCCGTACCCTCTCCTTTGCCCTAAGACTTGCCGTTCCCTAACCCTAACCCTAGCCCGGATTAGAAACCCACCACCAGCCCTACACCTTACCTTACGCCGTACCCTATTCCTGGCCCGTACGCTGGCACTGAACCGTGCGTCAGCACGTAGCCTGACCCTCCCACGTTTCCGTACCCTCACCTGTGCCCTAAGCCTTGCCATTCCCTAACCCTAACCCTAGCCTGGAACGGAAACCAACCACCAGCCGTACACCTTACCTTACGTCGTTGCCTACTCCTCGCTCGTAAGCTGGCATTGACCCGTTCGTCAGCACGTAGCCTGACCCTCCCACGTTTTCGTACCCTCATCTGTGCCCTAAGCCTTGCCGTTCCCTAACCCTAACCCTAGCCCGGAACGGAAACCCACCACCATCCCTACACCTTACCCTACGCCGTTGCCTACTCCTGGCCTGTACTCTGGCACTGAACCGTGCATCAGCACGTAGCCTTACCCTCACGCGTTTCCGTACTCTGACCTGTGCCCTAAGCCTTGCCGTTCCCTAACCCTAACCCTAGCCCGGAACGGAAACCCACCACCAGCCGTAAACCTTAACTTACGCCGTACCCTATTCCTGGCCCGTACGCTGGAACTGACACGTGCGTCAGCATGTAGCCTGACCGTCCCACGTTTCTGTAACCTCACCTGTGCCCTAAGCCTTGCCGTTCCCTAACCCTAAACCTAGCCTGGAAAGGAAATCAACCACAAGCCCTACACTTTACCTTACGCCGTACCCTACTCCTGGCCCGTACGCTGGCACTGACCCATGCGTCAGCACGTAGCCTGACCCTCCCACGTTTCAGTACCCTCACCTGTGCCCTAAGCCTTGCCGTTCCCTAACCCTAACCCTAGCCCGGAACGGAAACCCACCACCAGCCCTACACCTTACCTTACGCCGTAACCTATTCCTGGCCCGTATTCTGGCACTGAACCGTGCGTCAGCATGTAGCCTGACCCACCCACGTTTCCGTAACTTCACCTGTGCCCTAAGCCTTGCCTTTCCCTAACCCTAACCCTAGCCCGGAATAGAAACCCACCACCAGCCCTACACCTTACCTTCCGCCGTATCCTACTCCTGACCCGTACGCTGGCACTGAACAGTGCGTCAGCACGTAGTCTGAGCCTCCAACGTTTCCGAACCCTCACCTGTGCCCTAAGCCTTGACGTTCCCTAACCCTAACCCTAGCCCGGAACGGAAACCCGCCACCAGCCCTACACCTTAACTTACGCCGTTCCCTATTCCTGGCCCGTACGCTGGCACTGAACCGTGTGTCAGCACGTAGCCTGACCCTCTCACGTTTCCGTTCCCTCACCTGTGACCTAAGCCTTGCCGTTCCCTAAACCTAACCCTAGCCAGGAACGCAAATCCACCACCAGCCCTACACTTTATCCTACGCCGTTGCCTACTCCTGGCCTGTACGCTGGGACTGACCAGTGCGTCAGCACGTAGCCCGACCCTCCCACGTTTCCGTACCCTCAGCTGTGCACTAAGCCTTCCCGTTCCCTAACACTAACCATAGCCTGGAACGGAAACCAACCACCAGCCCTACACCTTACCTTACGCCGTTGCCTACTACTGGCCTGTACTCCGGCACTGACCCGTGCATCAGCACGTAGCCTTACCCTCCCGCGTTTCCGTACCATGACCAGTGCCCTAAGCCTTGCCATTCCCTAACCCTAACCCTAGCCCAGACGCAAATCCATCACCAGCCCTACACTTTATTCTAGGCCGTTGCCTACTCCTGGCCCGTACGCTGGCACTGACCCGTGCGTCAGCACGTAGCCCGAGTCTCCCACGTTTCTGTACCCTCACCTGTGCCCTAAGCCTTGCCATTCCCTAAACCTAACCATA
This sequence comes from Mesoplodon bidens, assembly GCF_964165515.1. NCBI lineage: Eukaryota > Metazoa > Chordata > Mammalia > Artiodactyla > Ziphiidae > Mesoplodon > Mesoplodon bidens. The sequence goes on along the minus strand of NW_027671726.1, from coordinate 908,907 downwards.
GCCCGGAATAGAAACCCACCACCAGCCCTACACCATACCTTACGCCGTACCCGACTACTGACCCATACGCTGGCACTGACCCGTGCGTCAGCACGTAGCCTGACCCTCCCACGTTTCCGTACCCTCACCTGTGCCCTAAGCCTTGCCGTTCCCTAACCCTAACCCTAGCCCCGAACGGAAACCCACCACCAGCCCTACACCTTACCTTACGCCGTAACCTATTCCTGGCCCGTACGCTGGCACTGAAATGTGCGTCAGCATGTAGCCTGACCCTCCCACGTTTCGGTACCCTCACCTGTGCCCTAAGCCTTGCCGTTCCCTTACCCTAACCCTAGCCTGGAACGGAAACCAACCACCATCCCTACATCTTACCTTACGCCGTTGCCTAACCCTGGCCCGTATGCTGGCACTGACACGTGCGTCAGCACGTAGCCCGACCGTCCCACGTTTCTGTAACCTCACCTGTGCCCTTAGCCTTGCCGTTCCCTAACCCTAACCCTAGCCCGGAACGGAAACCCACCACCAGCCGTTCACCTTACCTTACGCCGTACCCTATTCCTGGCCCGTACGCTGGCACTGAACCGTGCGTCAACACGTAGCCTGACCCTCCCACGTTTCCGTACCCTCTCCTTTGCCCTAAGACTTGCCGTTCCCTAAATCTAACCCTAGCCCGGATTAGAAACCCACCACCAGCCCTACACCTTACCTTACGCCGTACCCTATTCCTGGCCCGTACGCTGGCACTGAACCGTGCGTCAGCACGTAGCCTGACCCTCCCACGTTTCCGTACCCTCACCTGTGCCCTAAGCCTTGCCATTCCCTAACCCTAACCCTAGCCTGTAACGGAAACCAACCACCAGCCGTACACCTTACCTGACGTCGTTGCCTAATCCTCGCCCGTACGCTCGCATTGAGCCGTGCGTCAGCAAGTCGCCTGACCCTCCCACGTTTACGTACCCTCACCTGTGCCCTAAGGCTTGCCGTTACCTAACCCTAACCCTAGCACGGAAAGGAAACCCACCACCAGCCCTACACCTTACCCTACGCCGTTGCCTACTCCTGGCCTGTACTCTGGCACTGACCCGTGCATCAGCACGTAGCCTTACCCTACCGCATTTCCGTACCCTGACCTGTACCCTAAGCCTTGCCGTTCCCTAACCCTAACCCTAGTCCGGAACGGAAACCCACCACCAGCCCTAAACCTTCCCTTACGCCGTTGCCTACTCCTCGCCCGTACGCTGGCATTGACCCGTGCGTCAGCACGTAGCCTGACCCTCCCACGTTTACGTACCCTCACCTGTGCCCTAAGCCTTGCCGTTCCCTAACGCTAACCCTCGCCCGGAACGGAAACCCACCACCAGCCCTACACCTTACCCTACGCCGTTGCCTACTCCTGGCCTGTACTCTGGCACTGAATCGTGCATCAGCACGTAGCCTTACCCTCCAGCGTTTCCGTACCCTGACCTGTGCCCTAAGCCTTGCCGTTCCCTAACCCTAACCCTAGCCCAGAAGGCAAATCCACCAACAGCCCTACACTTTATCCTACGCCGTTGCCTACTCCTGGCCCGTACGCTGGCACTGACCCGTGCGTCAGCACGTAGCCCGACCCTCCCACGTTTCCGTACCCTCATCTGTGCCCTAAGCCTTGCCGTTCCCTAACCCTAACCCTAGCCTGGAACAGAAACCAACCACCAGCCCTACACCTTACCTTACGCCGTTGCCTACTCCTGGCCCGTACGCTGGCACTGACCCGAGCGTCAGCACATAGCCTGACCCTTCCACGTTTCCGTACCCTCACCTGTGCCCTAAGCCTTGCCATTCCCTAACCCTAACCCTAGCCCGTAATAGTAAACCACCAACAGCCCTACACCATACCTTACGCCGTACGCTGCTACTGACCCGTACGCTGGCACTGACCCGTGCGTCAGCACGTAGCCTGACCCTCCCACGTTTCCGTACCCTCACCTGTGCCCTAAGCCTTGCCGTTCCCTAACCCTAACCCTAGCCACGAACGGAAACCCACCACCAGCCCTACACCTTACCTTACGCCGTAACTTATTCCTGGCCCATACGCTGGCACTGAACCGTGCGTCAGCATGTAGCCTGACCCTCCCACGTTTCGGTACCCTCACCTGTGCCCTAAGCCTTGCCGTTCCCTTACCCTAACCCTGGCCTGGAACGGAAACCAACCACCAGCCCTACATCTTACCTTATGCCGTTGCCTACCCCTGGCCCGTAAGGTGGCACTGAAACGTGCGTCAGCACGTAGCCTGACAGTAACACGTTTCTGTAACTTCACCTGTGCCCTAAGCCTTGCCGTTCCCTAACCCTAACCCTAGCCCGGAACGGAAACCCACCACCAGCCGTACACCTTACCTTACGCTGTACCCTATTCCTGGCCCGTACGCTGGCACTGAACCGTGCGTCAGCACGTAGCCTGACCCTCCCACGTTTCCGTACCCTCTCCTTTGCCCTAAGACTTGCCGTTCCCTAACCCTAACCCTAGCCCGGATTAGAAACCCACCACCAGCCCTACACCTTACCTTACGCCGTACCCTATTCCTGGCCCGTACGCTGGCACTGAACTGTGCGTCAGCACGTAGCCTGACCCTCCCACGTTTCCGTACCCTCACCTGTGCCCTAATCCTTGCCATTCCCTAACCCTAACCCTAGCCTGGAACGGAAACCAACCACCAGCCGTACACCTTACCTTACGTCGTTGCCTACTCCTCGCTCATACGCTGGCATTGACCCGTTCGTCAGCACGTAGCCTGACCCTCCCACGTTTACGTACCCTCACCTGTGCCCTAAGCCTTGCCGTTCCCTAACCCTAACCCTAGCCCGGAACGGAAACCCACCACCAGCCCTACACCTTACCCTACGCCGTTGCCTACTCCTGGCCTGTACTCTGGCACTGAACCGTGCATCAGCACGTAGCCTTACCCTCACGCGTTTCCGTACTCTGACCTGTGCCCTAAGCCTTGCCGTTCCCTAACCCTAACCCTAGTCCGGAACGGAAACCCACCACCAGCCCTAAACATTACCTTACGCCGTTGCCTACTCCTCGCCCGTACGCTGGCATTGACCCGTGCGTCAGCACGTAGCCTGACCCTCCCACGTTTACGTACCCTCACCTGTGCCCTAATTCTTGCCGTTCCCTAACCCTAACCCTAGCCCGGAACGGAAACCCACCACCAGCCCTACACCTTACCCTACGCCGTTGCCTACTCCTGGCCTGTACTCTGGCACTGAACCGTGCATCAGCACGTAGCCTTACCCTCCCGCGTTTCTGTACCCTGACCTGTGCCCTAAGCCTTGCCGTTCCCTAACCCTAACCCTAGCCCAGTACGCAAATCCACCACCAGCCCTACACTTTATCCTGCGCCGTTTCCTACTCCTGGCCCATACGCTGGCACTGACCCATGCGTCAGCACGTGGCCCGACCCTCCCATATTTCCGTACCCTCACCTGTGCCCTAAGACTTGCCGTTCCCTAACCGTAACCCTAGCCTGGAACGGAAACCAACCACCAGCCCTACACCTTACCTTACGCCGTTGCCTACTCCTGGCCCGTACGCTGGCACTGACACGTGCGTCAGCACGTAGCCTGACCCTCCCACGTTTCCGTACCCTCACCTGTGCCCTAAGCCTTGCCATTCCCTAACCCTAACCCTAGCCCGGAATAGTAACCCACCACCAGCCCTACACCATACCTTACGCCGTACGCTGCTACTGACCCGTACGCTGGCACTGACCCGTGCGTCAGCACGTAGCCTGACCCTCCCACGTTTCCGTACCCTCACCTGTGCCCTAAGCCTTGCCGTTCCCTAACCCTAACCCTAGCCCCGAACGGAAACCCACCACCAGCCCTACACCTTACCTTACGCCGTAACTTATTCCTGGCCCGTACGCTGGCACTGAACCGTGCGTCAGCATGTAGCCTGACCCTCCCACGTTTCGGTACCCTCACCTGTGCCCTAAGCCTTGCCGTTCCCTTACCCTAACCCTAGCCTGGAACGGAAACCAACCACCAGCCCTACATCTTACCTTACGCCGTTGCCTACACCTGGCCCGTACGCTGGCACTGACACGTGCGTCAGCACGTAGCCTGACAGGCCCACGTTTCTGTAACCTCACCTGTGCCCTAAGCCTTGCCATTCCCTAACCCTAACCCTAGCCTGGAACGGAAACCCACCACCAGCCGTACACCTTACCTTACGCCGTACCCGATTCCTGGCCCGGACGCTGGCACTGAACAGTGCGTCAGCACGTGGCCTGACCCTCCCACGTTTCCGTACCCTCTCCTTTGCCCTAAGATTTGCCGTTCCCTAACCCTAACCCTAGCCCGGATTAGAAACCCACCACCAGGCCTACACCTTACCTTACGCCGTACCCTATTCCTGGCCCGTACGCTGGCACTGAACAGTGCGTCAGCATGTAGCCTGACCCTCCCAAGTTTCCGTACACTCACCTGTGCCCTAAGCCTTGCCGTTCCCTAACCCTAACCCTAGCCCCGAATAGAAACCCACCACCAGCCCTACACCTTACATTACGACGTACCCTACTCCTGACCCGTACGCTGGCACTGACCCGTGCGTCAGCACGTAGCCTGACCCTCCGACGTTTCCATACCCTCACCTGTGCCCTAAGCCTTGCCATTCCCTAACCCTAACCCTAGCCCAAAACGCAAATCCACCACCAGCCCTACACTGTATCCTATGCCGTTGCCTACTCCTGGCCCGTACGCTGGCACTGACCCGTGCGTCAGCACGTAGCCCGTCCCTCCCACGTTTCCGTACCCTCACCTGTGCCCTAAGCCTTGCCGTTCCCTAACCCTAAACCTAGCCTGGAAAGGAAATCAACCACAAGCCCTACACTTTACCTTACGCCGTACCCTACTCCTGGCCCTTATGCTGGCACTGATCCATGCGTCAGCACGTAGCATGACCCTCCCACGTTTCAGTACCCTCACCTGTGCCCTAAGCCTTGCCGTTCCCTAACCATAACCCTAGCCCGGAACGGAAACCCACCACCAGCCCTACACCTTACCTTACGCCGTAACCTATTCCTGGCCCGTACGCAGGCACTGAACCGTTCGTCTGCATGTAGCCTGACCCTCCCACGTTTCCGTAACCTCACCTGTGCCCTAAGCCTTGCCTTTCCCTAACCCTAACCCTAGCCCGGAATAGAAACCCACCACCAGCCCTACACATTACCTTACGCCGTATCCTACTCCTGACCCGTACGCTGGCACTGAACAGTGCGTCAGCACGTAGCCTGACCCTCCCACGTTTACGTACCCTCACCTGTGCCCTAAGCCTTGCCCTTCCCTAACACTAACCCTAGCCTGGAACGGAAATCAACCACAAGCCCTACAGCTTACCTTACGCCGTACCCTACTCCTGGCCCGTACGCTGGCACTGACCCGTGCGTCAGCACGTAGCCTGACCCTCCCACGTTTCCGTACCCTCAACTGTGCCCTAAGCCTTGCCGTTCCCTAACGCTAACCCTAGCCCGGAACGGAAACCCACCACCAGCCGTACACCTTACCTTACGCCGTACCCTATTCCTGGCCCGTACGCTGGCAGTGAACCATGCGTCAGCACGTAGCCTGACCCTCCCACGTTTCCGTACCCTCACCTTTGCCATAAGACTTGCCGTTCCCTAACCCTAACCCTAGCCCGGATTAGAATCCCACCACCAGCCCTAAACCTTACCTTACGCCGTACCCTATTCCTGGCCCATACGCTGGCACTGAACAGTGCGTCAGCACGTAGCCTGACCCTCCCAAGTTTCCGTACCCTCACCTGTGCCCTAAGCCTTGCCGTTCCCTAATCCTAACCCTAGCCCGGAATAGAAACCCACGACCATCCCTACACCTTACATTACGCCGTACCCTACTCCTGCACCGTACGCTGGCACTGACCCGTGCGTCAGCACGTAGCCTGACCCTCCCACATTTCCGTACCCTCACCTGTGCCCTAAGCCTTGCCTTTCCCTAACCCTAACCCTAGCCCGGAATAGAAATCCACCACAAGCCCTAAAGCTTACCTTACGCCGTATCCTACTCCTGACCCGTACGCTGGCACTGAACCATGCGTCAGCACGTAGTCTGAGCCTCCAACGTTTCCATACCCTCACCTGTGCCCTAAGCATTGACGTTCCCTAACCCTAACCCTAGCCCGGAACGGAAACCCACCACCAGCCCTACACCTTAACTTATGCCGTTTCCTATTCTGGCCCGTACGCTGGCACTGAACCGTGCGTCAGCACGTAGCCTGACCCTCCCATGTTTCCATTCCCACACCTGTGCCCTAAGCCTTGCCGTTCCCTTACCCTAACCCTAGCCCGGAACGCAAATCCACCACCAGCCATACACTTTATCCTACGCCGTTGCCTACTCCTGGCCCGTACGCTGGCACTGACCCGTGCGTCAGCACGTAGCCCGACCCTCCCACGTTTCCGTACCCTCACCTGTGCCCTAAGCCTTGCCGTTCCCTAACCCTAACACTAGGCTGGAACGGAAACCAGCCACCAGCCCTACACCATACCTTACGCCGTTGCCTACTCCTGGCCCGTAAACTGGCATTGACCCATGCGTCAGCACGTAGCCTGACCCACCCATGTCTCCGTACCCTCACCTGTGCCCTAAGCATTGCGGTTCCCTAACCCTAACACTAGCCCGGAATGGAAACCCACAACCAACCCAAAACCTTACCCTACGCCGTTGCCTACTACTGGCGTGTACTCTGGCACTGACCTGCGCATCAGCACGTAGCCTTACCCTCCCGCGTTTCCGTACCCTGACCTGTGCCCTAAGCCTTGCCGTTCCCTCACGCTAACCCTAGCCCGGAACGGAAACCCACCACCAGCCCTACACCTTAACTTACGCCGTTCCCTATTCCTGGCCCGTACGCTGGCACTGAACCGTGCGTCAGCACGTAGCCTGACCCTCCCACGTTTCCGTTCCCTCACCTGAGCCCTAAGCCTTGCCGTTCCCTAACCCTAACCCTAGCCCAGAACGCAAATCCACCACCAGCCCTACACTTTATCCTACGCTGTTGCCTACTCCTGGCCCATACGCTGGCACTGACCCGTGCATCAGCACGTAGCCCGAACCTCCCACGTTTCCGTACCCTCATCTGTGCCCTAAGCCTTGCCGTTCCCTAACCCTAACCCTAGCCTGGAACAGAAAACAACCACCAGCCCTACACCATACCTTACGCCGTTGCCTACTCCTGGCCCGTACGCTGGCATTGACTCGTGCGTCAGCACGTAGCCTGACACTCCCTCCCTCCGTACCCTCACCTGTGCCCTAAGCCCTGCGGTTCCCTAACCCTAACCCTAGCCCGGAATGGAATCCCACCACCAGCCCAACACCTTACCCTACGCCGTTGCTTACTACTGGCCTGTACTCTGGTACTGACCCGTGCATCAGCACGTAGCCTTACCCTCCCGCGTTTCCGTACCCTTACCTGTGCCCTAAGCCTTGCCGTTCCCTAACCCTAACCCTAGCCCGGAACGGAAACCCACCACCAGCACTACACCTTACCTTACGCCGTTCCCTATTCCTGGCCCGTACGCTGGCACTGAACCGTGCGTCGGCACGTAGCCTGACCCTCCCACGTTTCTGTACCATCACCTGTGCCCTAAGCCTTGCCGTTCCCTAACCCTAACCCTAGTCTGGAACAGAAACCGACCACCAGCCGTACACCTTACCTTACGCCGTTGCCTACTCCTCGCCCGTATGCTGGCATTGACACATGCGTCAGCACGTAGCCTGACCGTCCCACGTTTCTGTAACCTCACCTGTGCCCTAAGCCTTGCCGTTCCCTAACCCTAACCCTAGCCCGGAACGGAAACCCACCACCAGCCGTACACCTTACCTTACGCCGTACCCTATTCCTGGCCCGTACGCTGGCACTGAACCGTGCGTCAGCATGTAGCCTGACCCTCCCACGTTTCCGTACCCTCTCCTTTGCCCTAAGACTTGCCGTTCCCTAACCCTAACCCTAGCCCGGATTAGAAACCCACCACCAGCCCTACACCTTACCTTACGCCGTACCCTATTCCTGGCCCGTACGCTGGCACTGAACATTGCGTCAGCATGTAGCCTGACCCTCCCAAGTTTCCGTACCATCACCTGTGCCCTAAGCCTTGCCGTTCCCTAACCCTAACCCTAGCCCGGAATAGAAACCCACCACCAGACCTACACCTTACATTACGCCGTACCCTACTCCTGACCCGTACGCTGGCACTGACCCGTGCGTCAGCACATAGCCTGACCCTCCCACGTTTCCATACCCTCACCTGTGCCCTAAGCCTTGCCGTTCCCTAACCCTAACCCTAGCCCTGAACGCAAATCCACCACCAGCCCTACACTGTATCCTATGCCGTTGCCTACTCCTGTTCCGTACGCTGGCACTGACCCGTGCGTCAGCACGTAGCCCGTCCCTCTCACGTTTCCGTACCCTCACCTGTGCCCTAAGCCTTGCCTTTCCCTTACCCTAACCCTAGCCCGGAACGGAAACCCAGCACCAGCCGTACACCTTACCTTACGCCGTACCCTATTCCTGGCCCGGACGATGGCACTGAACCGTGCGTCAGCACGTGGCCTGACCCTCCCACGTTTCCGTACCCTCTCCTTTGCCCTAAGACTTGCCGTTCCCTAACCCTAACCCTAGCCAGGATTAGAAACCCACCACCAGGCCTACACCTTACCTTACGCGGTACCCTATTCCTAGCCCGTACGCTGGCACTGAACAGTGCGTCAGCAGGTAGCCTGACCCTCCCAAGTTTCCGTACCCTCACCTGTGCCCTAAGCCTTGCCGTTCCCTAACCCTAACCCTAGCCCGGAATAGAAACCCACCACCAGCCCTACACCTTACATTATGACGTACCCTACTCCTGACCCGTACGCTGGCACTGACCCGTGCGTCAGCACGTAGCCTGACCCTCCCATGTTTCCATACCCTCACCTGTGCCCTAAGCCTTGCCGTTCCCTAACCATAACCCTAGCCCAAAACGCAAATCCACCACCAGCCCTACACTGTATCCTATGCCGTTGCCTACTCCTGGCCCGTACCCTGGCACTGACCCGTGCGTCAGCACGTGGCCCGTCCCTCCCACGTTTCCGTACCCTCACCTGTGCCCTAAGCCTTGCCGTTCCCTAACCCTAAACCTAGCCTGGAAAGGAAATCAACCACAAGCCATACACTTTACCTTACGCCGTACCCTACTCCTGGCCCGTATGCTGGCACTGATCCATGCGTCAGCACGTAGCCTGACCCTCCCACGTTTCAGTACCCTCACCTGTGCCCTAAGCCTTGCCATTCCCTAACCCTAACCCTAGCCTGGAACGGAAACCAACCACCAGCCGTACACCTTACCTTACGTCGTTGCCTACTCCTCGCTCGTACGCTGGCATTGACCCGTTCGTCAGCACGTAGCCTGACCCTCCCACGTTTTCGTACCCTCACCTGTGCCCTAAGCCTTGCCGTTCCCTAACCCTAACCCTAGCCCGGAACGCAAATCCACCACCAGCCGTACACTGTATCCTATGCCGTTGCCTACTCCTGGCCCGTACGCTGGCACTGACCCGTGCGTCAGCACGTAGCCCGTCCCTCCCACGTTTCCGTACCCTCACCTGTGCCCTAAGCCTTGCCGTTCCCTAACCCTAAACCTAGCCTGGAAAGGAAATCAACCACAAGCCCTACACTTTACCTTACGCCGTACCCTACTCCTGGCCCGTATGCTGGCACTGACCCATGCGTCAGCACGTAGCCTGACCCTCCCACGTTTCAGTACCCTCACCTGTGCCCTAAGCCTTGCCGTTCCCTAACCATAACCCTAGCCCGGAACGGAAACCCACCACCAGCCCTACACCTTACCTTACGCCGTAACCTATTCCTGGCCCGTACGCAGGCACTGAACCGTTCGTCTGCATGTAGCCTGACCCACCCACGTTTCCGTAACCTCACCTGTGCCCTAAGCCTTGCCTTTCCCTAACCCTAACCCTAGCCCGGAATAGAAACCCACCACCAGCCCTACACATTACCTTACGCCGTATCCTACTCCTGACCCGTACGCTGGCACTGAACCATGCGTCTGCACGTAGTCTGAGCCTCCAACGTTTCCGTACCCTCACCTGTGCCCTAAGCCTTGACGTTCCCTAACCCTAACCCTAGCCCGGAACGGAAACCCAACACCAGCCCTACACCTTAACTTACACCGTTCCCTATTCCTGGCCCGTACGCTGGCACTGAACCGTGTGTCAGCACGTAGCCTGACCCTCCCACGTTTCCGTTCCCTCACCTGTGCCCTAAGCCTTGCCTTTCCCTAACCCTAACCCTAGCCAGGAACGAAAACCCACCACCAGCCCTACACTTTATCCTACGCCTTTGCCTACTCCTGGCCCGTACGCTGGCACTGACCAGTGCGTCAGCACGTAGCCCGACCCTCCCACGTTGCTGGACCCTCACCTGTGCCCTAAGCCTTGCCATTCCCTAAACCTAACCCTAGCTTGGAAGGGAAACCTACCACCAGCCCTACACCATACCTTACGCCGTACGCTGCTACTGACCCGTACGCTGGCACTGACCCATGCGTCAGCACGTAGTCTGACCCTCCCACCTTTCCGTACCCTCACCTGTGCCCTAAGCCTTGCCATTCCCTAAACCTAACCCTAGCCCCGAACGGAAACCCACCACCAGCCCTAAACCTTACCTTACGCCGTAAGTTATTCCTGTCCCATACGCTGGCACTGAACCATGCGTCAGCATGTAGCCTGACCCTCCCACGTTTCGGTACCCTCACCTGTGCCCTAAGCCTTGCCGTTCCCTGACCCTAACACTAGCCTGGAACGGAAACCAACCACCAGCCCTACATCTTACCTTACGCCGTTGCCTACCCCTGACCCGTATGCTGGCACTGACACGTGCGTCAGCACGTAGCCTGACCGTCCCACGTTTTTGTAACCTCACCTGTGCCCTAAGCCTTGCCGTTCCCTAACCCTAACCCTAGCCCGGAACGGAAACCCACCACCAGCCGTACACCTTACCTTACGCCGTACCCTATTCCTGGCCCGTACGCTGGCACTGAACCGTGCGTCAGCACGTAGCCTGACCCTCCCACGTTTCCGTACCCTCTCCTTTGCCCTAAGACTTGCCGTTCCCTAACCCTAACCCTAGCCCGGATTAGAAACCCACCACCAGCCCTACACCTTACCTTACGCCGTACCCTATTCCTGGCCCGTACGCTGGCACTGAACCTTGCGTCAGCACGTAGCCTGACCCTCCCACGTTTCCGTACCCTCACCTGTGCCCTAAGCCTTGCCTTTCCCTAACCCTAACCCTAGCCTGTAACGGAAACCAACCACCATCCGTACACCTTACCTTACGTCGTTGCCTACTCCTCGCCCGTACGCTGGCATTGACCCGTGCGTCAGCACGTAGCCTGACCCTCCCACGTTTACGTACCCTCACCTGTGCCCTAAGACTTGCCGTTACCTAACCCTAACCCTAGCATGGAACGGAAACCCACCACCAGCCGAACACCTTACCCTACGCCGTTGCCTACTCCTGGCCTGTACTCTGGCACTGAACCATGCATCAGCACGTAGCCTTACCCTCCCGCGTTTCCGTACCCTGACCTGTGCCCTAAGCCTTGCCGTTCCCTAACCCTAACCCTAGTCCGGAACGGAAACCCACCACCAGCCCTAAACCTTACCTTACGCCGTTGCCTACTCCTCGCCCGTACGCTGGCAATGACCCGTGCGTCAGCACGTAGCCTGACCCTCCCACGTTTACGTACCCTCACCTGTGCCCTAAGCCTTGCCGTTCCCTAACCCTAACCCTAGCCCGGAACGGAAACCCACCACCAGCCCTACCCCTCACCGTACGCCGTTGCCTACTCCTGGTCTGTACTCTGGCACTGAACCGTCCATCAGAACGTAGCCTTACCCTCCCGCGTTTCCGTACCCTGACCTGTGCCCTAAGCCTTGCCGTTCCCTAACCCTAACCCTAGCCCAGAACGCAAATCCACCACCAGCCCTACACTTTATCCTACGCCGTTGCCTACTCCTGGCCCGTACGCTGGCACTGACCCGTGCGTCAGCACGTAGCCCGACCCTCCCACGTTTCCGTACCCTCACCTGTGCCCTAAGCCTTGCCGTTCCCTAAACCTAACCCTAGCCTGGAACGGAAACCAACCACCAGCCCTACACCTTACCTTACGCCGTTGCCTACTCCTGGCCCGTACGCTGGCACTGACCCGTGTGTCAGCACATAGCCTGACCCTCGCACGTTTCCGTATCCTCACCTGTGCCCTAAGCCTTGCCGTTCCCTAACCCTAACCCTAGCCCCGAACGGAAACCCACCACCAGCCCTACACCTTACCTTACGCCGTAACTTATTCCTGGCCCATACGCTGGCACTGAACCGTGCGTCAGCATGTAGCCTGACCCTCCCACGTTTCGGTACCCTCACCTGTGACCTAAGCCTTGCCGTTCCCTTACCCTAACCCTAGACTGGAACGGAAACCAACCACCAGCCCTACATCTTACCTTACGCCGTTGCCTACCCCTGGCCCGTACGCTGGCACTGAAACGTGCGTCAGCACGTAGCCTGACCGTCCCACGTTTCTGTAACCTCACCTGTGCCCTAAGCCTTGCCGTTCCCTAACCCTAACCCTAGCCCGGAACGGAAACCCACCACCAGCCGTACACCTTACCTTACGCCGTACCCTATTCCTGGCCCGTACGCTGGCACTGAACCGTGCGTCAGCACGTAGCCTGACCCTCCCAAGTTTCCATACCCTGTCCTTTGCCCTAAGACTTGCCGTTCCCTAACCCTAACCCTAGGCCGGATTAGAAACCCACCACCAGCCCTACACCTTACTTTACGCCGTACCCTATTCCTGGCCCGTACGCTAGCACTGAACCGTGCGTCAGCACGTAGCCTGACCCTCCCACGTTTCCGTACCCTCACCTGTGCCCTAAGCCTTGCCATTCCCTAACCCTAACCCTAGCCTGGAACGGAAACCAACCACCAGCCGTACACCATACATTACGTCTTTGCCTACTCCTCGCCCGTACGCTGGCATTGACCCATGCGTCAGCACGTAGCCTGACCCTCCCACGTTTACGTACCCTCACCTGTGCCCTAAGCCTTGCCGTTCCCTAACCCTAACCCTAGCCCGGAACGGAAACCCACCACCAGCCCTACACCTTACCCTACGCCGTTGCCTACTCCTGGCCTGTACTCTGGCACTGAACCGTGCATCAGCACGTAGCCTTACCCTCACGCGTTTCCGTACTCTGACCTGTGCCCTAAGCCTTGCCGTTCCCTAACCCTAACCCTAGTCCGGAACTGAAACCCACCCCCAGCCCTAAACCTTACCTTACGCCGTTGCCTACTCCTCGCCCGTACGCTGGCATTGACCCGTGCGTCAGCACGTAGCCTGAACCTCCCACGTTTACGCACCCTCACCTGTGCCCTAAGCCTTGCCGTTCCCTAACCCTAACCCTAGCCCGGAACGGAAACCCACCACAAGCCCTACACCTTACCCTACGCCGTTGCCTACTCCTGGCCTGTACTCTGGCACTGAACCGTGCATCAGCACGTAGCCTTACCCTCCCGCGTTTCTGTACCCTGACCTGTGCCCTAAGCCTTGCCGTTCCCTAACCCTAACCCTAGCCCAGAACGCAAATCCACCACCAGCCCTACACTTTATCCTGCGCCGTTGCCTACTCCTGGCCCGTACGCTGGCACTGACGCGTGCGTCAGCACGTAGCCCGACCCTCCCACATTTCCGTACCCTCACCTGTGCCCTAAGCCTTGCCGTTCCCTAACCCTAACCCTAGCCTGGAACGGAAACCAACCACCAGCCCTACACCTTACCTTACGCCGTTGCCTACTCCTGGCCCGTACGCTGGCACTGACACGTGCGTCAGCACGTAGCCTGACCCTCCCACGTTTCCGTACCCTCACCTGTGCCCTAAACCTTGCCATTCCCTAACCATAACCCTAGCACGGAATAGTAACCCACCACCAGCCCTACACCATACCTTACGCCGTACGCTGCTACTGACCCGTACGCTGGCACTGACCCGTGCGTCAGCACGTAGCCTGACCCTCCCAAGTTTCCGTACCGTCACCTGTGCCCTAATCCTTGCCGTTCCCTAACCCTAACCCTAGCCCCGAACGGAAACCCACCACCAGCCCTACACCTTACCTTACGCCGTAACTTATTCCTGGCCCGTACGCTGGCTCTGAACCGTGCGTCAGCACGTAGCCTGACCCTCCCACGTTTCCATACCCTCACCTGTGCCCTAAGCCTTGCCATTCCCTAACCCTAACCCTAGCCCGGAACGCAAATCCACCACCAGCCCTACACTGTATCCTATGCCGTTGCCTACTCCTGGCCCGTACGCTGGCAGTGACCCGTGCGTCAGCACGTAGCCCGTCCCTCCCACGTTTCAGTACTCTCACCTGTGCCCTAAGCCTTGCCGTTCCCTAACCCTAAACCTAGCCTTGAAAGGAAATCAACCACAAGCCCTACAATTTACCTTACGCCGTACCCTACTCCTGGCCCGTATGCTGGCACTGACCCATGCGTCAGCACGTAGCCTGACCCTCCCACGTTTCAGTACCCTCACCTGTGCCCTAAGCCTTGCCGTTCCCTAACCATAACCCTAGCCCGGAACGGAAACCCACCACCAGCCCTACACCTTACCTTACGCCGTAACCTATTCCTGGCCCGTACGCAGGCACTGAACAGTTCGTCTGCATGTAGCCTGACCCTCCCACGTTTCCGTAACCTCACCTGTGCCCTAAGCCTTGCCTTTCCCTAACCCTAACCCTAGACCGGAATAGAAACCCACCACCAGCCCTACACATTACCTTACGCCGTATCCTACTCCTGACCCGTACGCTGGCACTGAACCATGCGTCTGCACGTAGTCTGAGACTCCAACGTTTCCGTACCCTCACCTGTGCCCTAAGCCTTGACGTTTCCTAACCCTAACCCTAGCCCGGAACGGAAACCCAACACCAGACCTACACCTTAACTTACGCCGTTCCCTATTCCTGGCCCGTACGCTGGCACTGAACCGTGTGTCAGCACGTAGCCTGACCCTTCCACGTTTCCGTTCCCTCACCTGTGCCCTAAGCCTTGCCGTTCCCTTACCCTAACCCTAGCCAGGAACGCAAATCCACCACCAGCCCTACACTTTATCCTACGCCTTTGCCTACTCCTGGCCCGTACGCTGGCACTGACCAGAGTGTCAGCACGTAGCCCGACCCTCCCACGTTGCCGTACCCTCACCTGTGCCCTAAGCCTTGCCATTCCCTAACCCTAACCCTAGCCTGGAACGGAAACCTACCACAAGCCCTACACCTTACCTTACGCCGTTGCCTACTACTGGCCTGTACTCCGGCACTGACACGTGCATCAGCACGTAGCCTTACCCTCCCGCTTTTCCGTACCCTGACCTGTGCCCTAAGCCTTGCCATTCCCTAACCCTAACCCTAGCCCGGAACGGAAACCCACCACCAGCCCTACACCTTACCCTACGCCGTTGCCTACTCCTGGCCTGTACTCTGGCACTGAAACGTGCATCAGCACGTAACCTTACCCTCCCGCGTTTCCGTACCCTGACCTGTGCCCTAAGCCTTGCCGTTCCCTAACCCTAACCCTAGTCCCGAACGGAAACCCACCACCAGCCGTAAACCTTACCTTACGCCGTTGCCTACTCCTCGCCCGTACGCTGGCATTGACCCGTGCGTCAGCACGTAGCCTGACCATCCCACGTTTAGGTACCCTCACCTCTGCCCTAAGCTTTGCCGTTCCCTAACCCTAACCCTAGCCCGGAACGGAAACCCACCACCAGCCCTACACCTTACCCTACGCCGTTGCCTACTCCTGGCCTGTACTCTGGCACTGAACCGTGCATCAGCATGTAGCCTTTCCCTCCCGCGTTTCCGTACCCTGACCTGTGCCCTAAGCCTTGCCGTTCCCTAACCCTAACCCTAGACTGGAACGGAAACCAACCACCAGCCCTACACCTTACCTTACGCCGTTGCCTACTCCTGGCCCGTACGCTGGCACTGACCCGTGCGTCAGCACGTAGCCTGACCCTCCCACGGTTCCGTACCCTCACCTGTGCCCTAAGCCTTGCCATTCCCTAACCCTAACCCTAGCCCGGAATAGTAACCCACCACCAGCCCTACACCATACCTTACGCCGTACGCTGCTACTGACCCGTAACCTGGCACTGACCCATGCGTCAGCACGTAGCCAGACCCTCATACGTTTCCGTACCCTCACCTGTGCCCTATGCCTTGCCGTTCCCTAACCCTAACCCTAGCCCCGAACGGAAACCCACCACCAGCCCTACACCTTACCTTACGCTGTAACATATTCCTGGCCCGTACGCTGGCACTGAACCATGCGTCAGCATGTAGCCAGACCCTCCCACGTTTCGGTACCCTCACCTGTGCCCTAAGCCTTGCCGTTCCCTTACCCTAACCCTAGCCTGGAACGGAAACCAACCACCAGCCCTACATCTTACCTTACGCTGTTGCCTACCCCTGGCCCGTACGCTGGCACGGACACGTGCGTCAGCACGTAGCCTGACCGTCCCACGTTTCTGTACCCTCACCTGTGCCCTAAGCCTTGCCGTTCCCTAACCCTAACCCTAGCCCGGAATAGAAACCCACCAACAGCCCTACACCTAACATTACGCCGTACCCTACACGTGACCCGTACGCTGGCACTGACCCGTGCTTCAGCACGTAGCCGGTCCCTCCCACGTTTCCGTACACACACCGGTGCCCTAAGCCTTGCCGTTCCCTAACCCTAACCCTAGCCTGGAATGGAAACCAACCACCAGCCCTACACCTTACCTTATTCCGTACCTTACTCCTGGCCCGTACGCTGTCACTGACCAGTGCGTCAGCACGTAGCCTGACCCTCCCACGTTTCCGTACCCTCACCTGTGCCCTAAGCCTTGCCGTTCCCTAACCCTAACCCTAGCCCGGAACGCAAATCCACCACCAGCACTACACTCTATCCTATGCCGTTGCCTACTCCTGGCCCGTACGCTGGCACTGACCCGGGCTTCAGCACGTAGCCGGTCCATCCCACGTTTCCGTACACACACCTGTGCCCTAAGCCTTGCCGTTCCCTAACCCTAACCCTAGCCTGAAATGGAAACCAACCACCAGCCCTACACCTTACCTTATGCCGTACCTTACTCCTGGCCCTTACGCTGGCACTGACCAGTGCGTCAGCACGTAGCCTGACCCTCCCACGTTTCCGTACCCTCACCTGTGCCCTAAGCCTTGCCGTTCCCTAACCATAACCCTAGCCCGGAACGGAAACCCACCACCAGCCCTACAACTTACCGTACGCCGTAACCTATTCCTGGCCCGTACGCTGGCACTGAACCGTGCGTCAGCATGTAGCCTGACCCTCCCACGTTTCCGTACCCTCACCTGTGCCCTAAGCCTTGCCTAACCCTAACCCTAACCCTAGCCCGGAATAGAAACCCACCACCAGCCCTACAACTTACCTTATGCCGTATCCTACTCCTGACCCGTACGCTGGCACTGAACCATGCGTCAGCACGTAGTCTGAGCCTCCCACGTTTCCGTTCCCTCACCTGTGCCCTAAGCCTTGCCGTTCCCTAACCCTAACCCTAGCCAGGAACGCAAATACACCACCAGCCCTACAGTTTATCCTACGACGTTTCCTACTCCTGGACCATACGCTGGCACTGACCAGTGCGTCAGCACGTAGCCCGACCCTCCCACGTTTCCGTACCCTCACCTGTGCCCTAAGCCTTGCCGTTCCCTCACCCTAAACCTAGCCTGGAACGGAAACCAACCACCAGCCCTACACCTTACCTTACGCCGCTGCCTACTACTGGCCTGTACTCTGGCACTGAACCGTGCATCAGCACGTAGCCTGACCCTCCCACGTTTCCGTACACAAACCTGTGCCCTAAGCCTTGCCGTTCCCTAACCCTAACCCTAGCCTGAAATGGAAACCAACCACCAGCCCTACACCTTACCTTATGCCGTACCTTACTCCTGGCCCTTACGCTGGCACTGACGCGTGCGTCAGCACGTAGCCGGACCATCCCACGTTTCCGTACCATCACCTGTGCCATAAGATTTGCCATTCCCACACCCTAACCGTAGCCTGGAACGGAAACCAACCACCAGCCCTACACTTTACCTTACACCGTTGCCTAATCCTGGCCAGTACGCTGGCACTGACGCGTGCGACAGCACGTAGCCTGACCCTCCCACGTTTCCGTACCCTCACCTATGCCCTAAGCCTTGCCGTTCCCTAACACTAACCCTAGCCCGGAACGGAAACCTACCACCAGCCCTACACCTTACCTTACGCCGTACCCTATTCCTGGCCCGTACGCTGGCACTGAACAGTGCGTCAGCACGGAGCCTGACCCTCACACGTTTCCATACCGTCACCTGTGCCCTAAGCCTTGCCGTTCCCTAACCCTAACCCTAGCCTGGAACGCAAATCCACCACCAGCCCTACACTGTATCCTACGCCATTGCCTACTCCTGGCCCGTACGCTGGCACTGACCCATGCGTCAGCACGTAGCCCGTCCCTCCCACGTTTCCGTACCATCACCTGTGCCCTAAGCCTTGCCTTTCCCTAACCCTAACCCTAGCCCGGAACGGAAACCCACCACCAGCCCTAAACCTTACCCTATGCCGTTGCCTACTCCTGGCCTGTACTCTGGCACTGAATTGTTCATCAGCACGTAGCCTTACCCACCCGCGTTTCCGTACCCTGACCTGTGCCCTAAGCCTTGCCGTACCCTAACCCTAACCCTAGCCCAGAACGCAAATCCACCACCAGCCCTACACTTTATCCTACGCCGTTGCCTACTCCTGGCCCGTACGCTGGCACTGACCAGTGCGTCAGCACGTAGCCTGACCCTCCCACGTTTTCGTACCCTCACATGTGCCCTAAGACTTGCCGTTCCCTAATCCTAACCCTAGCCTGGAACGGAACCCAACCACCAGCCCTACACCTTACCTTACGCCGTTGCCTACTCCTGGCCCGTACGCTGGCACTGACCCGTGCGTCAGCACGTAGCCTGACACTCCCACGTTTCCGTACCCTCACCTGTGCCCTAAGCCTTGCCATTCCCTAACCCTAACCCCAGCCTGGAACGGAATACAACCACCAGCCCTACACCTTACCTTACGCCGTTGCCTACTCCTGGCCCGTACTCTGGCACAGACCCGTGCGTCAGCACGTAGCCTGACCCTCCCACGTTTCCGTAACCTCACCTGTGCCATAAGCCTTGCCGTTCCCTAACCCTAACCCTAGCCCGGAACGGAAACGCACCACCAGCCCTACACCTTACCCTACGCCGTTGCCTACTCCCGGCCTGGACTCTGGCACAGACCGTGCATCAGCACGTAGCCTTACCCTCCCGCGTTTCCGTACCCTGACCAGTGCCCTAACCCTTGCCGTTCCCTAACCCTAACCCTAGCTCGGAAAGGAAACCCACCACCAGCCCTAAACCTTACCCTACGCCATTGCCTACTCCTGGCCTGTACTCTGGCACTGACCCGTGCATCAGCACGTAGCCTTACCCACCCGCGTTTCCGTTCCCTGACCTGTGCCCTATGCCTTGCCGTTCCCTAACCCTAACCCTAGCCTGGAACTGAACCCAACCACCAGCCCTACAGCGTACCTTACGCCGTTGCCTACTCCTGGCCCGTACACTGGCACTGACCCGTGCGTCAGCACGTAGCCTGACCCTCCCACGTTTCCGTACCCTCACCTGTGCCCTAAGCCTTGCCATTCCCTAAACCTAACCCTAGCCCAGAATAGTAACCCACCACCAGCCCTACACCATACCTTACGCCGTACGCTGCTACTGACCCGTACCCTGGCACTGACCCGTGCGTCAGCACGTAGCCTGACCCTCCCACCTTTCCGTACCCTCACCTGTGCCCTAAGCCTTGCCGTTACCTAACCCTAACCCTAGCCCCGAACGGAAACCCACCACCAGCCCTACACCTTACCTTACGCCGTAACTTATTCCTGGCCCATACGCTGGCACTGAACCATGCGTCACCATGTAGCCTGACCCTCCCACGTTTCGGTACCCTCACCTGTGCCCTAAGCCTTGCCGTTCCCTTACCCTAACCCTAGCCTGGAAGAGAAACCCACCACCAGCCCTACACCTTACCTTACACCGTACCCTATTCCTGGCCCGTACGCTGGCACTGAACAGTGCGTCAGCACGTAGCCTGACCCTCCCAAGATTCCGTACACTCACCTGTGCCCTAAGCCTTGCCGTTCCCTAACCCTAACCCTAGCCCGGAATAGAAACACACCACCAGCCCTACCCCTTACATTACGCCGTACCCTACTCCTGACCCGTACGCTGGCACTGACCCATGCGTCAGCACGTAGCCTTACCCACCTGCGTTTCCGTACCCTGACCTGCGCCCTAAGCCTTGCCGTTCCCTACCCCTAACCCTAGCCCAAAACGCAAATCCACCACCAGCCCTAAACTTTATCCTACGCCGTTGCCCACTCCAGGCCCGTACGCTGGCACTGACCCGTGCGTCAGCACGTAACCCGACCCTCCCACGTTTCCGTACCCTCACCTCTGACCTAAGCCTTGCCGTTCCCTAACCCTAACCCTAGACCGGAATGGAAACCCACCACCAGCCCTACACCATACCCTACGCTGTTGCCTACTCCCGGCCTGTACTCTGGCACTGACCCGTGCTTCAGCACGTAGCCTGACCCTCTCACGTTTCCGTACCATCACCTGTGCCCTAAGCCTTGCCGTTCCCTAACCCTAACCCTAGCCCGGAACGGAAACCCACCACCAGCCCTACACCTTACCTTACGCCGTACCCTATTACTGGCCCGTACGCTGGCACTGAACCGTGCGTCAGCACGTTGCCTGACCCTCCCACGTTTCCGTACCCTCACCTGTGCCCTAAGCCTTGCTGTTCCTTAATCCTAACCCTAGCCCGGAAGAGAAACCCACCACCAGCCCTACACCATACCTTACACCGTACCTTACTCCTGACCCGTACGCTGGCACTGACCAGTGCGTCAGCACGTAGCCTGACCCTCCCACGTTTCCGTACCCTCACCTGTGCCCTAAGCCTTGCCGTTCCCTAACCCTAACCCTAGCCCGGAACGCATATCCACCACCAGCCCTACACTTTATCCTATGCCGTTGCCTACACCTGGCCCGTATGCTGGCACTGACACGTGCGTCAGCACGTAGCCTGACCCTCCCACGTTTCCGTACCCTCACCTGTGTCCTAAGATTTGCCATTCCCTAACCCTAACCCTAGCCTGGAATGGAAAAAAACCACCAGCCCCACACCTTACCTTACGCAGTTGCCTACTCCTGACCCGTACGCTGGCACTGACCCGTGCGTCAGCACGTAGCCTCACCCTCCCACGTTTCTGTACCCTCACCTGTGCCCTAAGCCTTGCCTTTCCCTAACCATAACCCTAGCCCGGAACGGAAACCCACCACCAGCCCTACACCTTAACTTACGCCGTAACCTATTCCTGGCCCGTACGCTGGCACTGAACCGTGCGTCAGCATGTAGCCCGACCCTCCCACGTTTCCGTACCCTCACCTGTGCCCTAAGCCTTGCCGTTCCCTAACCCTAACCCTAGCCTGGAACGGAAACCAGCCACCAGCCCTACACCATACCTCACGCCGTTGCCTACTCCTGGCCCGTACGCTGGCATTGACCCGTGCGTCAGCACGTAGCCTGACCCACCCACGTCTCCGTACCCTCACCTGTGCCCTAAGCCTTGCGGTTCCCTAACCCTAACACTAGCCCGGAATGGAAACCCACCACCAACCCAAAACCTTACCCTACGCCGTTGCCTACTACTGGCGTGTACTCTGGCACTGACCTGCGCATCAGCACGTAGCCTTACCCTCCCGCGTTTCCGTACCCTGACCTGTGCCCTAAGCCTTGCCGTTCCCTAACCCTAACCCTAGCCCGAAACGGAATCCCACCACCAGCCCTACACCTTAACTTACGCCGTTCCCTATTCCTGGCCCGTACGCTGGCACTGAACCGTGCGTCAGCACGTAGCCTGACCCTCCCACGTTTCCGTTCCCTCACCTGAGCCCTAAGCCTTGCCGTTCCCTAACCCTAACCCTAGCCCGGAACGCAAATCCACCACATGCCCTACACTTTATCCTACGCCGTTGCCTAATCCTGGCCCGTACGCTGGCACTGACCCGTGCATCAGCAGGTAGCCCGACCCTCCCACGTTTCCGTACCCTCATCTGTGCCCTAAGCCTTGCCGTTCCCTAACCCTAACCCTAGCCTGGAACAGAAACCAACCACCAGCCCTACACCTTACCTTACGCCGTTGCCTACTCCTGGCCCGTACTCTGGCATTGACTCGTGCGTCAGCACGTAGCCTGACCCTCCCTCGTCTCCGTACACTCACCTGTGCCCTAAGCCCTGCGGTTCCCTAACCCTAACCCTACCCCGGAATGGAATCCCACCACCAGCCCAACACCTTACCCTACGCCGTTGCCTACTACTGGCCTGTACTCTGGTACTGACCCGTGCATCAGCACGTAGCCTTACCCTGCCGCGTTTCCGTACCCTGACCTGTGCCCTAAGCCTTGCCGTTCCCTAACCCTAACCCTAGCCCGGAACGGAAACCCACCACCAGCCCTACACCTTACCTTACGCCGTTCCCTATTCCTGTCCCGTACGCTGGCACTGAACCGTGCGTCAGCACGTAGCCTGACCCTCCCACGTTTCTGTACCATCACTTGTGCCCTAAGCCTTGCCGTTCCCTAACCCTAACACTAGTCTGGAACGGAATCCAACAACCAGCCGTACACCTTACCTTACGCCTTTGCCTACTCCTCGCCCGTATGCTGGCATTGACACATGCGTCAGCACGTAGCCTGACCGTCCCACGTTTCTGTAACCTCACCTGTGCCCTAAGCCTTGCCGTTCCCTAACCCTAACCCTAGCCCGGAACGGAAACCCACCACCAGCCGTACACCTTACCTTACGCCGTACCCTATTCCTGGCCCGTACGCTGGCACTGAACCGTGTGTCAGCATGTAGCCTGACCCTCCCACGTTTCCGTACCCTCTCCTTTGCCCTAAGACTTGCCGTTCCCTAACCCTAACCCTAGCCCGGATTAGAAACCCTCCACCAGCCCTACACCTTACCTTACGCCATACCCTATTCCAGGCCCGTACGCTGGCACTGAACATTGCGTCAGCATGTAGCCTGAACCTCCCAAGTTTCCGTACCCTCACCTGTGCCCTAAGCCTTGCCGTTCCCTAACCCTAACCCTAGCCCGGAATAGAAACCCACCACCAGCCCTACACCTTACATTATGCCGTACCCTACTCCTGACCCGTACGCTGGCACTGACCCGTGCGTCAGCACATAGCCTGACCCTCCCACTTTTCCATACCCTCACCTGTGCCCTAAGCCTTACCGTTCCCTAACCCTAACCCTAGCCCTGAACGCAAATCCACCACCAGCCCTACACTGTATCCTGTGCCGTTGCCTACTCCTGTTCCGTACGCTGGCACTGACCCGTGCGTCAGCACGTAGCCCGACCCTCTCACGTTTCCGTACCCTCACCTTGCCCTAAGCGTTGCCGTTCCCTAACCCTAAACCTAGCCTGGAAAGGAAATCAACCACAAGCGCTACACTTTACCTTACGCCGTACCCTACTCCTGGCCCGTACGCTGCCACTGACCCATGCGTCAGCACGTAGCCTGACCCTCCCACGTTTCAGTACCCTCACCTGTGCCCTAAGCCTTGCCGTTCCCTAACCATAACCCTAGCCCGGAACGGAAACCCACCACCAGCCCTACACCTTACTTTACGCCGTAACCTATTCCTGGCCCGTACGCTGGCACTGAACCGTGCGTCAGCATGTAGCCTGACCCTCCCACGTTTCCGTAACCTCACCTGTGCCCTAAGCCGTGCCTTTCCCTAACCCTAACCCAAGCCCGGAATAGAAACCCGCCACCAGCCCTACACCTTACCTTACACCGTATCCTACTCCTGACCCGTACGCTGGCACTGAACCATGCGTCAGCACGTAGTCTGAGCCTCCAACGTTTCCGTACCCTCACCTGTGCCCTAAGCCTTGACGTTCCCTAACCCTAACCCTAGCCCGGAACGGAAACCCACCACCAGCCCTACACCTTAACTTACGCCGTTCCCTATTCCTGGCCCGTACGCTGGCACTGAACCGTGTGTCAGCACGTAGTCTGACCCTCCCACGTTTCCGTTCCCTCACCTGTGCCCTAAGCCTTGCCGTTCCCTAACCCTAACCCTAGCCAGGAACGCAAATCCACCACCAGCCCTACACTTTATCCTACGCCGTTGCCTACTCCTGGCCCGTACGCTGGCACTGACCAGTGCGTCAGCACGTAGCCCGACCCTCCCACGTTTCCGTACCCTCACCTGTGCCCTAAGCCTTGCCATTCCCTAACACTAACCCTAGCATGGAACGGAAACCAACCACCAGCCCTACACCTTACCTTACGCCGTTGCCTACTACTGGCCTGTACTCCGGCACTGACCCGTGCATTAGCATGTGTCCTTACCCTCACGCGTTTCCGTACCCTGACCTGTGCCCTAAGCCTTGCCGTTCCCTAACCCTAACCCTAGCCCGGAACGGAAACCCACCACCAGCCCTATACCTTACCTTACGCCTTTCCCTATTCCTGGCCCGTATGCTGGCACTGACCAGTGCGTCAGCACGTATCCTGACCCTCCCACTTTTCCGTACCCTCACCTGTGCCCTAAGCCTTGCAGTTCCCTAACCGTAACCCTAGCCTGGAACGGAAAACAACCACCTGCCGTACACCTTACCTTACGCCGTTGCCTTCTACTCGCCCGTACGCTGGAATTGACACGTACGTCAGCACGTAGCCTGACCCTCCCACGTTTACGTACCCTCACTTGTGCCCTAAGCCTTGCCGTTCCCTACCCCTAACCCTAGCCCGGAACGGAAACCCACCACCAGCCCTACACCTTACCCTATGCCGTTGCCTACTCCTGGCCTGTACTCTGGCACTGAACCGTGCATGAGCACGTAGCCTTACCCTCCCGCGTTTCCATACCCTGACCTGTGCCCTAAGCCTTGCCGTTCCCTAACCCTAACCCTAGTCCGGAACGGAAACCCACCACAAGCCCTAAACCATACCTTACGCCGTTGCCTACTCCTCGCCCATACGCTGGCATTGACCCGTGCGTCAGCACGTAGCCTGACCCTCCCACGTTTACGTACCCTCACCTGTGCCCTAAGCCTTGACGTTCCCAAAACCTAACCCTAGCCTGGAACGGAAACCCACCACCAGCCCTACACCTTACCCTACGCCGTTGCCTACTCCTTGCCTGTACTCTGGCACTGAACCGTGCATCAGCACGTAGCGTTACCCTCCCGCGTTTCCGTACCCTGACCTGTGCCCTAAGCCTTGCCGTTCCCTAACCCTAACCCTAGCCCAGAACGCAAATCCACCACCAGCCTTACACTTTATCCTACGCCGTTGCCTACTCCTGGCCCGTACGCTGGCACTGACCCGTGCGTCAGCACGTACCCTGACCCTCCCACGTTTCCGTACCCTCACCTGTGCCCTAAGCCTTGCCATTCCCTAACCCTAACCCTAGCCAAGAATAGTAACCCACCACCAGCCCTACACCATACCTTACGCCGTACGCTGCTACTGACCCGTACGCTGGCACTGACCCGTGCTTCAGCACGTAGCCTGACCCTCCCACCTTTCCGTACCCTCAACTGCGCCCTAAGCCTTGCCGTTCCCTAACCCTAACCCTAGCCCCGAAAGGAAACCCACCACCAGCCCTACACCTTACCTTATGCCGTAACTTATTCCTGGCCAATACGCTGGCACTGAACCATGCGTCACCATGTAGCCTGACCCTCCCACGTTTCGGTACCCTAACCTGTGCCCTAAGCCTTGCAGTTCCCTTACCCTAATCCTAGCCTGGAACGGAAACCAACCACCAGCCCTACATCTTACCTTACGCTGTTGCCTACCCCTGGCCCGTATGCTGGCACTGACACGTGCGTCAGCACGTAGCCTGACCGTCCCACGTTTCTGTAACCTCACCTGTGCCCTAAGCCTTGCCGTTCCCTAAACCTAACCCCAGCCCGGAACTGAAAACCACCACCAGCCGTACACCTAACCTTACGCCGTACCCTATTCCTGGCCCGTACGCTGGCACTGAACCGTGCGTCAGCACGTAGCCTGACCCTCCCACGTTTCCGTACCCTCTCCTTTGCCCTAAGACTTGCCGTTCCCTAACCCTAACCCTAGCCCGGATTAGAAACCCACCACCAGCCCTACACCTTACCTTACGCCGTACCCTATTCCTGGCCCGTACGCTGGCACTGAACCGTGCGTCAGCACGTAGCCTGACCCTCCCACGTTTCCGTACCCTCACCTGTGCCCTAAGCCTTGCCATTCCCTAACCCTAACCCTAGCCTGTAACGGAAAACAACCACCAGCCGTACACCTTACCTTACGTCGTTGCCTACTCCTCGCCCGTACGCTGGCATTGACCCGTGCGTCAGCATGTAGCCTGACCCTCCCACGTTTACGTACCCTCACCTGTGCCCTAAGCCTTGCCGTTACCTAACCCTAACCCTAGCACGGAACGGAAATCCACCACCAGCCCTACACCTTACCCTACGCCGTTGCCTACTCCTGGCCTGTACTCTGGCACTGAACGGTGCATCAGCACGTAGCCTTACCCTCCCGCGTTTCCGTACCCTGACCTGTGCCCTAAGCCTTGCCGTTCCCTAACCCTAACCCTAGCCCAGAACGCAAATCCACCATCAGCCCTACACTTTATCCTACGCCGTTGCCTACTCCTGGCCCGTACGCTGGCACTGACCCGTGCGTCAGCACGTAGCCTGACCCTCCCACGTTTCCGTACCCTCACCTGTGCCCTAAGCCTTGCCATTCCCTAACCCTAACCCCAGCCTGGAACGGAATACAACCACCAGCCCTACACCTTACCTTACGCCGTTGCCTACTCCTGGCCCGTACTCTGGCACAGACCCGTGCGTCAGCACGTAGCCTGACCCTCCCACGTTTCCGTAACCTCACCTGTGCCATAAGCCTTGCCGTTCCCTAACCCTAACCCTAGCCCGGAACGGAAACACACCACCAGCCCTACACCTTACCCTACGCCGTTGCCTACTCCCGGCCTGGACTCTGGCACTGACCGTGCATCAGCACGTAGCCTTACCCTCCCGCGTTCCCGTACCCTGACCAGTGCCCTAACCCTTGCCGTTCCCTAACCCTAACCCTAGCCCGGAACGGAAACCCACCACCAGCCCTAAACCTTACCCTACACCATTGCCTACTCCTGGCCTGTACTCTGGCACTGACCCGTGCATCAGCACGTAGCCTTACCCACCCGCGTTTCCGTTCCCTGACCTGTGCCCTATGCCTTGCCGTTCCCTAACCCTAACCCTAGCCTGGAACGGAACCCAACCACCAGCCCTACAGCTTACCTTACGCCGTTGCCTACTCCTGGCCCGTACACTGGCACTGACCCGTGCGTCAGCACGTAGCCTGACCCTCCCACGTTTCCGTACCCTCACCTGTGCCCTAAGCCTTGCCATTCCCTAAACATAACCCTAGCCCAGAATAGTAACCCACCACCAGCCCTACACCATACCTTACGCCGTACGCTGCTACTGACCCGTACCCTGGCACTGACCCGTGCGTCAGCACGTAGCCTGACCCTCCCACCTTTCCGTACCCTCACCTGTGCCCTAAGCCTTGCCGTTCCCTAACCCTAACCCTAGCCCCGAACGGAAACCCACCACCAGCCCTACACCTTACCTTACGCCGTAACTTATTCCTGGCCCATACGCTGGCACTGAACCATGCGTCACCATGTAGCCTGACCCTCCCACGTTTCGGTACCCTCACCTGTGCCCTAAGCCTTGCCGTTCCCTTACCCTAACCCTAGCCTGGAAGAGAAACCCACCACCAGCCCTACACCTTACCTTACACCGTACCCTATTCCTGGCCCGTACGCTGGCACTGAACAGTGCGTCAGCACGTAGCCTGACCCTCCCAAGATTCCGTACACTCACCTGTGCCCTAAGCCTTGCCGTTCCCTAACCCTAACCCTAGCCCGGAATAGAAACACACCACCAGCCCTACCCCTTACATTACGCCGTACCCTACTCCTGACCCGTACGCTGGCACTGACCCATGCGTCAGCACGTAGCCTTACCCACCTGCGTTTCCGTACCCTGACCTGCGCCCTAAGCCTTGCCGTTCCCTACCCCTAACCCTAGCCCAAAACGCAAATCCACCACCAGCCCTAAACTTTATCCTACGCCGTTGCCTACTCCAGGCCCGTACGCTGGCACTGACCCGTGCGTCAGCACGTAACCCGACCCTCCCACGTTTCCGTACCCTCACCTCTGACCTAAGCCTTGCCGTTCCCTAACCCAAACCCTAGACCGGAATGGAAACCCACCACCAGCCGTACACCATACCCTACGCCGTTGCCTACTCCCGGCCTGTACTCTGGCACTGACCCGTGCTTCAGCACGTAGCCTGACCCTCTCACGTTTCCGTACCATCACCTGTGCCCTAAGCCTTGCCGTTCCCTAACCCTAACCCTAGCCCGGAACGGAAACCCACCACCAGCCCTACACCTTACCTTACGCCGTACCCTATTACTGGCCCGTACGCTGGCACTGAACCGTGCGTCAGCACGTTGCCTGACCCTCCCACGTTTCCGTACCCTCACCTGTGCCCTAAGCCTTGCTGTTCCTTAACCCTAACCCTAGCCCGGAAGAGAAACCCACCACCAGCCCTACACCATACCTTACACCGTACCTTACTCCTGACCCGTACGCTGGCACTGACCAGTGCGTCAGCACGTAGCCTGACCCTCCCACGTTTCCGTACCCTCACCTGTGCCCTAAGCCTTGCCGTTCCCTAACCCTAACCCTAGCCCGGAACGCATATCCACCACCAGCCCTACACTTTATCCTATGCCGTTGCCTACACCTGGCCCGTATGCTGGCACTGACACGTGCGTCAGCACGTAGCCTGACCCTCCCACGTTTCCGTACCTTCACCTGTGTCCTAAGATTTGCCATTCCCTAACCCTAACCCTAGCCTGGAATGGAAACCAACCACCAGCCCTACACCTTACCAAACGCAGTTGCCTACTCCTGACCCGTACGCTGGCACTGATCCGTGCGTCAGCACGTAGCCTGACCCTCCCACGTTTCTGTACCCTCACCTGTGCCCTAAGCCTTGCCTTTCCCTAACCATAACCCTAGCCCGGAACGGAAACCCACCACCAGCCCTACACCTTACCTTACGCCGTAACCGATTCCTGGCCCGTACGCTGGCACTGAACCGTGCGTCAGCACGTAGCCTGACCCTCCCACGTTTCTGTACCATCACCTGTGCCCTAAGCCTTGCCGTTCCCTAACCCTAACACTAGTCTGGAACGGAATCCAACCACCAGCCGTACACCTTACCTTACGCCTTTGCCTACTCCTCGCCCGTATGCTGGCATTGACACATGCGTCAGCACGTAGCCTGACCATCCCACGTTTCTGTAACCTCACCTGTGCCCTAAGCCTTGCCGTTCCCTAACCCTAACCCTAGCCCGGAACGGAAACCCACCACCAGCCGTACACCTTACCTTACGCCGTACCCTATTCCTGGCCCGTACGCTGGCACTGAACCGTGTGTCAGCATGTAGCCTGACCCTCCCACGTTTCCGTACCCTCTCCTTTGCCCTAAGACTTGCCGTTCCCTAACCCTAACCCTAGCCCGGATTAGAAACCCACCACCAGCCCTACACCTTACCTTACGCCATACCCTATTCCAGGCCCGTACGCTGGCACTGAACATTGCGTCAGCATGTAGCCTGAACCTCCCAAGTTTCCGTACCCTCACCTGTGCCCTAAGCCTTGCCGTTCCCTAACCCTAACCCTAGCCCGGAATAGAAACCCACCACCAGCACTACACCTTACATTACGCCGTACCCTACTCCTGACCCGTACGCTGGCACTGACCCGTGCGTCAGCACATAGCCTGACCCTCCCACGTTTCCATACGCTCACCTGTGCCCTAAGCCTTGCCGTTCCCTAACCCTAACCCTAGCCCTGAACGCAAATCCACCACCAGCCCTACACTGTATCCTATGCCGTTGCCTACTCCTGTTCCGTACGCTGGCACTGACACGTGCGTCAGCACGTAGCCCGACCCTCTCACGTTTCCGTACCCTCACCTGTGCCCTAAGCCTTGCCGTTCCCTAACCCTAAACCTAGCCTGGAAAGGAAATCAACCACAAGCGCTACACTTTACCTTACGCCGTACCCTACTCCTGGCCCGTACGCTGCCACTGACCCGTGCGTCAGCACGTAGCCTGACCCTCCCACGTTTCTGTACCCTCACCTGTGCCCTAAGCCTTGCCTTTCCCTAACCATAACCCTAGCCCGGAACGGAAACCCACCACCAGCCCTACACCTTACCTTACGCCGTAACCTATTCCTGGCCCGTACGCTGGCACTGAACCGTGCGTCAGCATGTAGCCCGACCCTCCCACGTTTCCGTACCCTCACCTGTGCCCTATGCCTTGCCGTTCCCTAACCCTAACCCTAGCCTGGAACGGAAACCAGCCACCAGCCCTACACCATACCTCACGCCGTTGCCTACTCCTGGCCCGTACGCTGGCATTGACCCGTGCGTCAGCACGTAGCCTGACCCACCCACGTCTCCGTACCCTCACCTGTGCCCTAAGACTTGCGGTGCCCTAACCCTAACACTAGCCTGGAATGGAAACCCACCACCAACCCAAAACCTTACCCTACGCCGTTGCCTACTACTGGCGTGTACTCTGGCACTGACCTGCGCATCAGCACGTAGCCTTACCCTCCCGCGTTTCCGTACCCTGACCTGTGCCCTAAGCCTTGCCGTTCCCTAACCCTAACCCTAGCCCGAAACGGAATCCCACCACCAGCCCTACACCTTAACTTACGCCGTTCCCTATTCCTGGCCCGTACGCTGGCACTGAACCGTGCATCAGCACGTAGCCTGACCCTCCCACGTTTCCGTTCCCTCACCTGAGCCCTAAGCCTTGCCGTTCCCTAACCCTAACCCTAGCCCGGAACGCAAATCCACCACCTGCCCTACACTTTATCCTACGCCGTTGCCTACTCCTGGCCCGTACGCTGGCACTGACCCGTGCATCAGCACGTAGCCCGACCCTCCCACGTTTCCGTACCCTCATCTGTGCCCTAAGCCTTGCCGTTCCCTAACCCTAACCCTAGCCTGGAACAGAAACCAACCACCAGCCCTACACCTTACCTTACGCCGTTGCCTACTCCTGGCCCGTACGCTGGCATTGACTCGTGCGTCAGCACGTAGCCTGACCCTCCCTCGTCTCCGTACACTCACCTGTGCCCTAAGCCCTGCGGTTCCCTAACCCTAACCCTACCCCGGAATGGAATCCCACCACCAGCCCAACACCTTACCCTACGCCGTTGCCTACTACTGGCCTGTACTCTGGTACTGACCCGTGCATCAGCACGTAGCCTTACCCTGCCGCGTTTCCGTACCCTGACCTGTGCCCTAAGCCTTGCCGTTCCCTAACCCTAACCCTAGCCCGGAACGGAAACCCACCACCAGCCCTACACCTTACCTTACGCCGTTCCCTATTCCTGTCCCGTACGCTGGCACTGAACCGTGCGTCAGCACGTAGCCTGACCCTCCCACGTTTCTGTACCATCACCTGTGCCCTAAGCCTTGCCGTTCCCTAACCCTAACACTAGTCTGGAACGGAATCCAACCACCAGCCGTACACCTTACCTTACGCCTTTGCCTACTCCTCGCCCGTATGCTGGCATTGACACATGCGTCAGCACGTAGCCTGACCGTCCCACGTTTCTGTAACCTCACCTGTGCCCTAAGCCTTGCCGTTCCCTAACCCTAACCCTAGCCCGGAACGGAAACCCACCACCAGCCGTACACCTTACCTTAAGCCGTACCCTATTCCTGGCCCGTACGCTGGCACTGAACCGTGTGTCAGCATGTAGCCTGACCCACCCACGTTTCCGTACCCTCTCCTTTGCCCTAAGACTTGCCGTTCCCTAACCCTAACCCTAGCCCGTATTAGAAACCCACCACCAGCCCTACACCTTACCTTACGCCATACCCTATTCCAGGCCCGTACGCTGGCACTGAACATTGCGTCAGCATGTAGCCTGAACCTCCCAAGTTTCCGTACCCTCACCTGTGCCCTAAGCCTTGCCGTTCCCTAACCCTAACCCTAGCCCGGAATAGAAACCCACCACCAGCCCTACACCTTACATTACGCCGTACCCTACTCCTGACCCGTACGCTGGCACTGACCCGTGCGTCAGCACATAGCCTGACCCTCCCACGTTTCCATACCCTCACCTGTGCCCTAAGCCTTGCCGTTCCCTAACCCTAACCCTAGCCCTGAACGCAAATCCACCACCAGCCCTACACTCTATCCTATGCCGTTGCCTACTCCTGTTCCGTACGCTGGCACTGACCCGTGCGTCAGCACGTAGGCCGACCCTCTCACGTTTCCGTACCCTCACCTGTGCCCTAAGCCTTGCCGTTCCCTAACCCTAAACCTAGCCTGGAAAGGAAATCAACCACAAGCGCTACACTTTACCTTACGCCGTACCCTACTCCTGGCCCGTACGCTGCCACTGACCCATGCGTCAGCACGTAGCCTGACCCTCCCACGTTTCAGTACCCTCACCTGTGCCCTAAGCCTTGCCGTTCCCTAACCATAACCCTAGCCCGGAACGGAAACCCACCACCAGCCCTACACCTTACTTTACGCCGTAACCTATTCCTGGCCCGTACGCTGGCACTGAACCGTACGTCAGCATGTAGCCTGACCCTCCCATGTTTCCGTAACCTCACCTGTGCCCTAAGCCGTGCCTTTCCCTAACCCTAACCCAAGCCCGGAATAGAAACCCACCACCAGCCCTACACCTTACCTTACGCCGTATCCTACTCCTGACCCGTACGCTGGCACTGAACCATGCGTCAGCACGTAGTCTGAGCCTCCAACGTTTCCGTACCCTCACCTGTGCCCTAAGCCTTGACGTTCCCTAACCCTAACCCTAGCCCGGAACGGAAACCCACCACCAGCCCTACACCTTAACTTACGCCGTTCCCTATTCCTGGCCCGTACGCTGGCACTGAACCGTGTGTCAGCACGTAGTCTGACCCTCCCACGTTTCCGTTCCCTCACCTGTGCCCTAAGCCTTGCCGTTCCCTAACCCTAACCCTAGCCAGGAACGCAAATCCACCACCAGCCCTACACTTTATCCTACGCCGTTGCCTACTCCTGGCCTGTACGCTGGCACTGACCAGTGCGTCAGCACGTAGCCCGACCCTCCCACGTTTCCGTACCCTCACCTGTGCCCTAAGCCTTGCCATTCCCTAACACTAACCCTAGCATGGAACGGAAACCAACCACCAGCCCTACACCTTACCTTACGCCGTTGCCTACTACTGGCCTGTACTCCGGCACTGACCCGTGCATTAGCACGTGTCCTTACCCTCACGCGTTTCCGTACCCTGACCTGTGCCCTAAGCCTTGCCGTTCCCTAACCCTAACCCTAGCCCGGAACGGAAACCCACCACCAGCCCTATACCTTACGTTACGCCTTTCCCTATTCCTGGCCCGTATGCTGGCACTGACCAGTGCGTCAGCACGTATCCTGACCCTCCCACTTTTCCGTACCCTCACCTGTGCCCTAAGCCTTGCAGTTCCCTAACCGTAACCCTAGCCTGGAACGGAAAACAACCACCTGCCGTACACCTTACCTTACGCAGTTGCCTTCTACTCGCCCGTACGCTGGAATTGACCCGTACGTCAGCACGTAGCCTGACCCTCCCACGTTTACGTACCCTCACCTGTGCCCTAAGCCTTGCCGTTCCCTACCCCTAACCCTAGCCCGGAACGGAAACCCACCACCAGCCCTACACCTTAACCTACGCCGTTGCCTACTCCTGGCCTGTACTCTGGCACTGAACCGTGCATGAGCACGTAGCCTTACCCTCCCGCGTTTCCGTACCCTGACCTGTGCCCTAAGCCTTGCCGTTCCCTAACCCTAACCCTAGTCCGGAACGGAAACCCACCACCAGCCCTAAACCTTACCTTACGCCGTTGCCTACTCCTCGCCCATACGCTGGCATTGACCCGTGCGTCAGCACGTAGCCTGACCCTCCCACGTTTACGTACCCTCACCTGTGCCCTAAGCCTTGACGTTCCCAAAACCTAACCCTAGCCTGGAACGGAAACCCACCACCCGCCCTAAACCTTACCCTACGCCGTTGCCTACTCCTGGCCTGTACTCTGGCACTGAACCGTGCATCAGCACGTAGCGTTACCCTCCCGCTTTTCCGTACCCTGACCTGTGCCCTAAGCCTTGCCGTTCCCTAACCCTATACCTAGCCCAGAACGCAAATCCACCACCAGCCTTACACTTTATCCTACGCCGTTGCCTACTCCTGGCCCGTACGCTGGCACTGACCCGTGCGTCAGCACGTACCCTGACCCTCCCACGTTTCCGTACCCTCACCTGTGCCCTAAGCCTTGCCATTCCCTAACCCTAACCCTAGCCAAGAATAGTAACCCACCACCAGCCCTACACCATACCTTACGCCGTACGCTGCTACTGACCCGTACGCTGGCACTGACCCGTGCTTCAGCACGTAGCCTGACCCTCCCACCTTTCCGTACCCTCAACTGCGCCCTAAGCTTTGCCGTTCCCTAACCCTAACCCTAGCCCCGAAAGGAAACCCACCACCAGCCCTACACCTTACCTTATGCCGTAACTTATTCCTGGCCCATACGCTGGCACTGAACCATGCGTCACCATGTAGCCTGACCCTCCCACGTTTCGGTACCCTAACCTGTGCCCTAAGCTTTGCCGTTCCCTTACCGTAATACTAGCCTGGAACGGAAACCAACCACCAGCCCTACATCTTACCTTACGCTGTTGCCTACACCTGGCCCGTATGCTGGCACTGACACGTGCGTCAGCACGTAGCCTGACCGTCCCACGTTTCTGTAACCTCACCTGTGCCCTAAGCCTTGCTGTTCCCTAACCCTAACCCTAGCCCGGAACGGAAACCCACCACCAGCCGTACACCTAACCTTACGCCGTACCCTATTCCTGGCCCGTACGCTGGCACTGAACCGTGCGTCAGCACGTAGCCTGACCCTCCCACGTTTCCGTACCCTCTCCTTTGCCCTAAGACTTGCCGTTCCCTAACCCTAACCCTAGCCCGGATTAGAAACCCACCACCAGCCCTACACCTTACCTTACGCCGTACCCTATTCCTGGCCCGTACGCTGGCACTGAACCGTGCGTCAGCACGTAGCCTGACCCTCCCACGTTTACGTACCCTCACCTGTGCCCTAAGCCTTGCCGTTACCTAACCCTAACCCTAGCACGGAACGGAAACCCACCACCAGCCCTACACCTTACCCTACGCCGTTGCCTACTCCTGGCCTGTACTCTGGCACTGAACGGTGCATCAGCACGTACCTTACCCTCCCGCGTTTCCATACCCTGACCTGTGCCCTAAGCCTTGCCGTTCCCTAACCCTAACCCTAGCCCAGAACGCAAATCCACCATCAGCCCTACACTTTATCCTACGCCGTTGCCTACTCCTGGCCCGTACGCTGGCACTGACCCGTGCGTCAGCACGTAGCCCGACCCTCCCACGTTTCCGTACCCTCACCTGTGCCCTAAGCCTTGCCGTTCCCGAACCCTAACCCTAGCCTGGCACGGAAACCCACCACCAGCCCTACACCTTACCTTACGCCGTTGCCTACTCCTGGCCTGTACGCTGGCACTGACCCGTGCGTCAGCACATAGCCTGACCCTCCCACGTTTCCGTACCCTCACCAGTGCCCTAAGCCTTGCCATTCCCTAACCCTAACCCTAGCTTTGAATAGTAACCCACCACCAGCCCTACACCATACCTTACGCCGTACGCTGCTACTGACCCGTACGTTGGCACTGACCCGTGCTTCAGCACGTAGCCGGACCCTCCCACGTTTCCGTACCCTCACCTGTGCCCTAAGCCTTGCCGTACCCTAACCCTAACCCTAGCCCCGAACGGAAACCCACCACCAGCCCTACACCTTACCTTACGCCGTAACTTATTCCTGGCCCATACGCTGGCACTGAACCGTGCGTCAGCATGTAGCCTGACCCTCCCACGTTTCGGTACCCTCACCTGTGCCCTAAACCTTGCCGTTCCCTTACCCTAACCCTAGCCTGGAACGGAAACCAACCACCAGCCCTATATCTTACCTTACGCCGTTGACTAACCCTGGCCCGTACGCTGGCACTGAAACGTGCGTCAGCACGTAGCCTGACTGTCCCACGTTTCTGTAACCTCACCTGTGCCCTAAGCCTTGCCGTTCCCTAACCCTAACCCTAGCCCGGAACGGAAACCCACCACCAGCTGTACACCTTACCTTACGCCGTACCCTATTCCTGGCCCGTATGCTGGCACTGAACCGTGCGTCAGCACGTAGCCTGACCCTCCCACGTTTCCGTACCCTCTCCTTTGCCCTAAGACTTGCCGTTCCCTAACCCTAACCCTAGCCCGGATTAGAAACCCACCACCAGCCCTACACGTTACCTTACGCCGTACCCTATTCCTGGCCCGTACGCTGGCACTGAACCGTGCGTCAGCACGTAGCCTGACCCTCCCACGTTTCCGTACGCTCACCTGTGCCCTAAGCCTTGCCATTCCCTAACCCTAACCCTAGCCTGGAACGGAAACCAACCACCAGCCGTACACCTTACCTTACGTCGTTGCCTACTCCTCGCCCGTACGCTGGCATTGACCCGTGCGTCAGCACGTAGCCTGACCCTCCCACGTTTACGTACCCTCACCTGTGCCCTAAGCCTTGCCGTTAACTAACCCTAACCCTAGCACGGAACGGAAACCCACCACCAGCCCTACACCTTACCCTACGCCGTTGCCTACTCCTGGCCTGTACTCTGGCACTGAACCGTGCATCAGCACGTAGCCTTACCCTCACGCGTTTCCGTACCCTGACCTGTGCCCTAAGCCTTGCCGTTCCCTAACCCTAACCCTAGTCCAGAACGCAAATCCACCATCAGCCCTACACTTTATCCTACGCCGTTGCCTACCCCTGGCCCGTACGCTGGCACTGAAACGTGCGTCAGCACGTAGCCTGACCGTCCCACGTTTCTGTAACCTCACCTGTGCCCTAAGCCTTGCCGTTCCCTAACCCTAACCCTAGCCCGGAACGGAAACCCACCACCAGCCGTACACCTTACCTTACGCCGTACCCTATTCCTGGCCCGTACGCTGGCACTGAACCGTGCGTCAGCACGTAGCCTGACCCTCCCACGTTTCCGTACCCTCTCCTTTGCCCTAAGACTTGCCGTTCCCTAACCCTAACCCTAGCCCGGATTAGAAACCCACCACCAGCCCTACACCTTACCTTACGCCGTACCCTATTCCTGGCCCGTACGCTGGCACTGAACCGTGCGTCAGCACGTAGCCTGACCCTCCCACGTTTCCGTACGCTCACCTGTACCCTAAGCCTTGCCATTCCCTAACCCTAACCCTAGCCTGGAACGGAAACCAACCACCAGCCGTACACCTTACCTTACGTCGTTGCCTACTCCTCGCCCGTACGCTGGCATTGACCCGTGCGTCAGCACGTAGCCTGACCCTCCCACGTTTACGTACCCTCACCTGTGCCCTAAGCCTTGCCGTTCCCTAACCCTAACCCTAGCCCGGAACGGAAACCCACCACCAGCCCTACACCTTACCCTACGCCGTTGCCTACTCCTGGCCTGTATTCTGGCACTGAACCGTGCATCAGCACGTAGCCTTACCCTCACGCGTTTCCGTATTCTGACCTGTGCCCTAAGCCTTGCCGTTCCCTAACCCTAACCCTAGTCCGGAACGGAAACCCACCACCAGCCCTAAACCTTACCTTCCGCCGTTGCCTACTCCTCGCCCGTACGCTGGCATTGACCCGTGCATCAGCACGTAGCCAGACCCTCCCACGATTACGTACCCTCACCTGTGCCCTAAGCCTTGCCGTTCCCTAACCCTAACCCTAGCCCGGAACGGAAACCCACCACCAGCCCTACACCTTACCCTACGCCGTTGCCTACTCTTGGCCTGTACTCTGGCACTGAAACGTGCATCAGCACGTAGCCTTACCCTCCCGCGTTTCTGTACCCTGACCTCTGCCCTAAGCCTTGCCGTTCCCTAACCCTAACCCTAGCCCAGAACGCAAATCCACCACCAGCCCTACACTTTATCCTGCGCCGTTGCCTACTCCTGGCCCGTACGCTGGCACTGACCAGTGCGTCAGCACGTAGCCCGACCCTCCCACATTTCCGTACCCTCACCTGTGCCATAAGCCTTGCCGTTCCCTAACCCTAACCCTAGCCTGGAACGGAAACCAACCACCAGCCCTACACCTTACCTTACGCCGTTGCCTACTCCTGGCCCGTACGCTGGCACTGACACGTGCGTCAGCACGTAGCCTGACCCTCCCACGTTTACGTACCCTCACCTGTGCCCTAAGACTTGCCATTCCCTAACCCTAACCCTAGCCCGTAATAGTAACCCACCACCAGCCCTACATCATACCTTACGCCGTACGCTGCTACTGACCCGTACGCTGGCACTGACCCGTGCGTCAGCACGTAGCCTGACCCTCCCACGTTTCCGTACCCTCACCTGTGCCCTAAGCCTTGCCGTTCCCTAACCCTAACCCTAGCCCCTAACGGAAACCCACCACCAGCCCTACACCTTACCTTACGCCGTAACTTATTCCTGGCCCGTACGCTGGCACTGAACCGTGCGTCAGCATGTAGCCTGACCCTCCCACGTTTCGGTACCCTCACCTGTGCCCTAAGCCTTGCCGTTCCCTTACCCTAACCCTAGCCTGGAACGGAAACCAACCAGCAGCCCTACATCTTACATTACGCCGTTGCCTACTCCTGGCCCGTACGCTGGCACTGACACGTGCATCAGCACGTAGCCTGACAGTCCCACGTTTCTGTAACCTCACCTGTGCCCTAAGCCTTGCCGTTCCCTAACCCTAACCCTAGCCCGGAACGGAAACCCACCACCAGCCGTACACCTTACCTTACGCCGTACCCTATTCCTGGCCCGTACGCTGGCACTGAACCGTGTGTCAGCACGTAGCCTGACCCTCCCACGTTTCCGTACCCTCTCCTTTGCCCTAAGACTTGCCGTTCCCTAACCCTAACCCTAGCCCGGATTAGAAACCCACCACCAGCCCTACACCTTACCTTACGCCGTACCCTATTCCTGGCCCGTACGCTGGCACTGAACAGTGCGTCAGCATGTAGCCTGACCCACCCAAGTTTCCGTACCCTCACCTGTGCCCTAAGCCTTGCCGTTCCCTAACCCTAACCCTAGCCCGGAATAGAAACCCACCACCAGCCCTACACCTTACATTACGCCGTACCCTACTCCGGACCCGTACGCTGGCACTGACCCGTGCGTCAGCACGTAGCCTGACCCTCCCACGTTTCCATATCCTCACCTGTGCCCTAAGCCTTGCCGTTCCCTAACCCTAACCCTAGCCCGGAACGCAAATCCACCACCAGCCCTACACTGTATCCTATGCCGTTGCCTACTCCTGGCCCGTACGCTGGCACTGACCCGTGCGTCAGCACGTAGCCCGTCCCTCCCACGTTTCCGTACCCTCACCTGTGCCCTAAGCCTTGCCGTTCCCTATCCCTAAACCTAGCCTGGAAAGGAAATCAACCACAAGCCCTACACTTTACCTTACGCCGTACCCTACTCCTGGCCCGTATGCTGGCACTGACCCATGCGTCAGCACGTAGCCTGACCCTCCCACGTTTCAGTACCCTCACCTGTGCCCTAAGCCTTGCCGTTCCCTAACCATAACCCTAGCCCGGAACGGAAACCCACCACCAACCCTACACCTTACCTTACGCCGTAACCTATTCCTGGCCCGTACGCAGGCACTGAACCGTTCGTCTGCATGTAGCCTGACCCTCCCACGTTTCCGTAACCTCACCTGTGCCCTAAGCCTTGCCTTTCCCTAACCCTAACCCTAGCCCGGAATAGAAACCCACCACCAGCCCTACACATTACCTTACGCCGTATCCTACTTCTGACCCGTACGCTGGCACTGAACTATGCGTCTGCACGTAGTCTGAGCCTCCAACGTTTCCGTACCCTCACCTGTGCCCTAAGCCTTGACGTTCCCTAACCCTAACCCTAGCCCTGAACGGAAACCCAACACCACCAATACACCTTAACTTACGCCGTTCCCTATTCCTGGCCCGTACGCTGGCACTGAACCGTGTGTCAGCACGTAGCCTGACCCTCCCACGTTTCCGTTCCCTCACCTTTGCCCTAAGCCTTGCCGTTCCCTAACCCTAACCCTAGCCAGGAACGCAAATCCACCACCAGCCCTACACTATATCCTACGCCTTTGCCTACTCCTGGCCCGTACGCTGGCACTGACCAGTGCGTCAGCACGTAGCCCGACCCTCCCACGTTGCCGTACGCTCACCTGTGCCCTAAGCCTTGCCATTCCCTTACCCTAACCCTAGCCTGGAATGGAAAGCTACCACCAGCCCTACACCATACCTTACGCCGTACGCTGCTACTGACCCGTACGCTGGCACTGACCCGTGCGTCAGCACGTAGCCTGACCCTCCCACCTTTCCGTACCCTCACCTGTGCCCTAAGCCTTGCCGTTCCCTAACCCTAACCCTAGCCCCGAACGGAAACCCACCACCAGCCCTACACCTTACCTTACGTCGTAACTTATTCCTGGCCCATACGCTGGCACTGAACCATGCGTCAGCATGTAGCCTGACCCTCCCACGTTTCGGTACCCTCACCTGTGCCCTAAGCCTTGCCGTTCCCTTACCCTAACCCTAGCCTGGAACGGAAACCAACCACCAGCCCTACATCTTACCTTACGCCGTTGCCTACCGCTGGCCCGTATGCTGGCACTGACACATGCGTCAGCACGTAGCGTAACCGTCCCACATTTCCGTACCCTCACCTGTGCCCTAAGCCTTGCCGTTCCCTAACCCTAACCCTAGCCTGGAACGGAAACCAACCACCAGCCCTACACCTTACCTTACGCCGTTGCCTACTCCTGGCCCGTACGCTGGCACTGACACGTGCGTCAGCACGTAGCCTGACCCTCCCACGTTTCCGTACCCTCACTTGTGCACTAAGACTTGCCATTCCCTAACCCTAACCCTAGCCCGGAATAGTAACCCACCACCAGCCCTACACCATACCTTACGCCGTACGCTGCTACTGACCCGTACGCTGGCACTGACCCGTGCGTCAGCACGTAGCCTGACCCTCCCACCTTTCTGTTCCCTCACCTGTGCCCTAAGCCTTGCCGTTCCCTAACCCTAACCCTAGCCCCTAACGGAAACCCACCACCAGCCCTACACCTTACCTTACGCCGTAACTTATTCCTGGCCCGTACGCTGGCACTGAACCGTGCGTCAGCATGTAGCCTGACCCTCCCACGTTTCGGTACCCTCACCTGTGCCCTAAGCCTTGCCGTTCCCTTACCCTAACCCTAGCCTGGAAAGGAAACCAACAAGCAGCCCTACATCTTACCTTACGCCGTTGCCTACTCCTGGCCCGTACGCTGGCACTGACACGTGCGTCAGAACGTAGCCTGACAGTCCCACGTTTACGTACCCTCACCTGTGCCCTAAGCCTTGCCGTTCCCTAACCCTAACCCTAGCCCAGAACGGAAACCCACCACCAGCCCTACACCTTACCCTACGACGTTGCCTACTCCTTGCCTGTACTCTGGCACTGAACCGTGCATCAGCACGTAGCCCGACCCTCCCACGTTTCCGTACCCTCACCTGTGCCCTAAGCCTTGCCGTTCCCTAACCCTAACCCTAGCCTGGAACGGAAACCAACCACCAGCCCTACACCTTACCTTACGCCGTTGCCTACTCCTGGCCCGTACGCTGGCACTGACCCGTGCGTCAGCACGTAGCCTGACCCTCCCACGTTTCCGTACACTCACCTGTGCCCTAAGCCTTGCCATTCCCTAACCCTAACCCCAGCCCAGAATAGTAACCCACCACCAGCTCTACACCATACCTTACGCCGTACGCTGCTACTGACCCGTACGCTGGCACTGACCCGTGCTTCAGCACGTAGCCTGACCCTCCCACCTTTCCGTACCCTCAACTGCGCCCTAAGCCTTGCCGTTCCCTAACCCTAACCCTAGCCCCGAACGGAAACCCACCACCAGCCTTACACCTTACCTTATGCCGTAACTTATTCCTGGCCCATACGCTGGCACTGAACCATGCGTCACCATGTAGCCTGACCCTCCCAAGTTTCGGTACCCTCACCTGTGCCCTAAGCCTTGCCGTTCCCTTACCCTAACCCTAGCCTGGAACGGAAACCAACCACCAGCCCTGCATCTTACCTTACGCCGTTGCCTACCCCTGGCCCGTATGCTGGCACTGACACGTGCGTCAGCATGTAGCCTGACCGTCCCACGTTTCTGTAACCTCACCTGTGCCCTAAGCCTTGCCGTTCCCTAACCCTAACCCTAGCCCGGAACGGAAACCCACCACCAGCCGTACACCTTACCTTACGCCGTACCCTATTCCTGGCCCGTACGCTGGCACTGAACCGTGCGTCAGCACGTAGCCTGACCCTCCCACGTTTCCGTAACCTCTCCTTTGCCCTAAGACTTGCCGTTCCCTAACCCTAACCCTAGCCCGGATTAGAAAACCACCACCAGCCCTACACCTTACCTTACGCCGTACCCTATTCCTGGCCCGTACGCTGGCACTGAACCGTGCGTCAGCACGTAGCCTGACCCTCCCACGTTTCCGTACCCTCACCTGTGCCCTAAGCCTTGCCATTCCCTAACCCTAACCCTAGACTGTAACGGAAACCAACCACCAGCCGTACACCTTACCTTACGTCGTTGCCTACTCCTCGCCCGTACGCTGGCATTGACCCATGCGTCAGCACGTAGCCTGACCCTCCCATGTTTACGTACCCTCACCTGTGCCCTAAGCCTTGCCGTTACCTAACCCTAACAGTAGCACGGAACGGAAACCCACCACCAGCCCTACAACTTACCCTACGCCGTTGCCTACTCCTGGC
Organism: Mesoplodon bidens; assembly: GCF_964165515.1. Taxonomy (NCBI): domain Eukaryota; kingdom Metazoa; phylum Chordata; class Mammalia; order Artiodactyla; family Ziphiidae; genus Mesoplodon; species Mesoplodon bidens. The sequence continues at coordinate 865,598 of NW_027671726.1, read as the reverse complement.
CTGTACTCTGGCACTGAACCGTGCATCAGCACGTAGCCTTACCCTACCGCGTTTCCGTACCCTGACCTGTGCCCTAAGCCTTGCCGTTCCCTAACCCTAACCCTAGTCCGGAACGGAAACCCACCACCAGCCCTAAACCCTACCTTACGCCGTTGCCTACTCCTCGCCCGTACGCTGGCATTGACCCGTGCGTCAGCACGTAGCCTGACCCTCCCACGTTTACGTACCCTCACCTGTGCCCTAAGCCTTGCCGTTCCCTAACCCTAACCCTCGCCCGGAACGGAAACGCACCACCAGCCCTACACCTTACCCTACGCCGTTGCCTACTCCTGGCCTGTACTCTGGCACTGAACCGTGCATCAGCACGTAGCCTTACCCTCCCGCGTTTCCGTACCCTGACCTGTGCCCTAAGCCTTGCCGTTCCCTAACCCTAACCCTAGCCCAGAACGCAAATCAACCACCAGCCCTACACTTTATCCTACGCCGTTGCCTACTCCTGGCCCGTACGCTGGCACAGACCCGTGCGTCAGCACGTAGCCTTACCCTCCCGCGTTTCCGTACCCTGACCTGTGCCCTAAGCCTTGCCGTTCCCTAACCCTAACCCTAGCCCAGAACGCAAATCCACCAGCAGCCCTACACTTTATCCTACGCCGTTGCCTACTCCTGGCCCGTACGCTGGCACTGAACCGTGCGTCAGCACGTAGCCCGACCCTCCCACGTTTCCGTACCCTCACCTGTGCCCTAAGCCTTGCCGTTCCCTAACCCTAACCCTAGCCTGGAACGGAAACCAACCACCAGCCCTACACCTTACCTTACGCCGTTGCCGACTCCTGGCCCGTACGCTGGCACTGACCCGTGCGTCAGCACATAGCCTGACCCTCCCACGTTTCCGTACCCTCACATGTGCCCTAAGCCTTGCCATTCCCTAACCCTAACCCTAGCCCGGAATAGTAACCCACCACCAGCCCTACACCTTACCTTACGCCGTAACTTATTCCTGGCCCATACGCTGGCAATGAAACGTGCGTCAGCATATAGCCTGACCCTCCCACGTTTCGGTACCCTCACCTGTGCCCTAAGCCTTGCCGTTCCCTTACCCAAACCCTAGCCTGGAACGGAAACCAACCACCAGCCCTACATCTTACCTTACGCCGTTGCCTACCCCTGGCCCGTACGCTGGCACTGACACGTGCGTCAGCACGTAGCCTGACCGTCCCACGTTTCTGTAACCTCACCTGTGCCCTAAGCCTTGCCGTTCCCTAACCCTAACCCTAGCCCGGAACGGAAACCCACCACCAGCCGTACACCTTACCTTATGCCGTACCCTATTCCTGGCCCGTACGCTGGCACTGAACCGTGTGTCAGCACGTAGCCTGACCCTCCCACGTTTCCGTTCCCTCACCTTTGCCCTAAGCCTTGCCGTTCCCTAACCCTAACCCTAGCCAGGAACGCAAATCCACCACCAGCCCTACACTATATCCTACGCCTTTGCCTACTCCTGGCCCGTACGCTGGCACTGACCAGTTCGTCAGCACGTAGCCCGACCCTCCCACGTTGCCGTACGCTCACCTGTGCCCTAAGCCTTGCCATTCCCTTACCCTAACCCTAGCCTGGAATGGAAAGCTACCACCAGCCCTACACCATACCTTACGCCGTACGCTGCTACTGACCCGTACGCTGGCACTGACCCGTGCGTCAGCACGTAGCCTGACCCTCCCACCTTTCCGTACCCTCACCTGTGCCCTAAGCCTTGCCGTTCCCTAACCCTAACCCTAGCCCCGAACGGAAACCCACCACCAGCCCTACACCTTACCTTACGTCGTAACTTATTCCTGGCCCATACGCTGGCACTGAACCATGCGTCAGCATGTAGCCTGACCCTCCCACGTTTCGGTACCCTCACCTGTGCCCTAAGCCTTGCCGTTCCCTTACCCTAACCCTAGCCTGGAACGGAAACCAACCACCAGCCCTACATCTTACCTTACGCCGTTGCCTACCGCTGGCCCGTATGCTGGCACTGACACATGCGTCAGCACGTAGCGTAACCGTCCCACATTTCCGTACCCTCACCTGTGCCCTAAGCCTTGCCGTTCCCTAACCCTAACCCTAGCCTGGAACGGAAACCAACCACCAGCCCTACACCTTACCTTACGCCGTTGCCTACTCCTGGCCCGTACGCTGGCACTGACACGTGCGTCAGCACGTAGCCTGACCCTCCCACGTTTCCGTACCCTCACTTGTGCACTAAGACTTGCCATTCCCTAACCCTAACCCTAGCCCGGAATAGTAACCCACCACCAGCCCTACACCATACCTTACGCCGTACGCTGCTACTGACCCGTACGCTGGCACTGACCCGTGCGTCAGCACGTAGCCTGACCCTCCCACCTTTCTGTTCCCTCACCTGTGCCCTAAGCCTTGCCGTTCCCTAACCCTAACCCTAGCCCCTAACGGAAACCCACCACCAGCCCTACACCTTACCTTACGCCGTAACTTATTCCTGGCCCGTACGCTGGCACTGAACCGTGCGTCAGCATGTAGCCTGACCCTCCCACGTTTCGGTACCCTCACCTGTGCCCTAAGCCTTGCCGTTCCCTTACCCTAACCCTAGCCTGGAAAGGAAACCAACAAGCAGCCCTACATCTTACCTTACGCCGTTGCCTACTCCTGGCCCGTACGCTGGCACTGACACGTGCGTCAGAACGTAGCCTGACAGTCCCACGTTTACGTACCCTCACCTGTGCCCTAAGCCTTGCCGTTCCCTAACCCTAACCCTAGCCCAGAACGGAAACCCACCACCAGCCCTACACCTTACCCTACGACGTTGCCTACTCCTTGCCTGTACTCTGGCACTGAACCGTGCATCAGCACGTAGCCCGACCCTCCCACGTTTCCGTACCCTCACCTGTGCCCTAAGCCTTGCCGTTCCCTAACCCTAACCCTAGCCTGGAACGGAAACCAACCACCAGCCCTACACCTTACCTTACGCCGTTGCCTACTCCTGGCCCGTACGCTGGCACTGACCCGTGCGTCAGCACGTAGCCTGACCCTCCCACGTTTCCGTACACTCACCTGTGCCCTAAGCCTTGCCATTCCCTAACCCTAACCCTAGCCCAGAATAGTAACCCACCACCAGCTCTACACCATACCTTACGCCGTACGCTGCTACTGACCCGTACGCTGGCACTGACCCGTGCTTCAGCACGTAGCCTGACCCTCCCACCTTTCCGTACCCTCAACTGCGCCCTAAGCCTTGCCGTTCCCTAACCCTAACCCTAGCCCCGAACGGAAACCCACCACCAGCCTTACACCTTACCTTATGCCGTAACTTATTCCTGGCCCATACGCTGGCACTGAACCATGCGTCACCATGTAGCCTGACCCTCCCAAGTTTCGGTACCCTCACCTGTGCCCTAAGCCTTGCCGTTCCCTTACCCTAACCCTAGCCTGGAACGGAAACCAACCACCAGCCCTGCATCTTACCTTACGCCGTTGCCTACCCCTGGCCCGTATGCTGGCACTGACACGTGCGTCAGCATGTAGCCTGACCGTCCCACGTTTCTGTAACCTCACCTGTGCCCTAAGCCTTGCCGTTCCCTAACCCTAACCCTAGCCCGGAACGGAAACCCACCACCAGCCGTACACCTTACCTTACGCCGTACCCTATTCCTGGCCCGTACGCTGGCACTGAACCGTGCGTCAGCACGTAGCCTGACCCTCCCACGTTTCCGTAACCTCTCCTTTGCCCTAAGACTTGCCGTTCCCTAACCCTAACCCTAGCCCGGATTAGAAAACCACCACCAGCCCTACACCTTACCTTACGCCGTACCCTATTCCTGGCCCGTACGCTGGCACTGAACCGTGCGTCAGCACGTAGCCTGACCCTCCCACGTTTCCGTACCCTCACCTGTGCCCTAAGCCTTGCCATTCACTAACCCTAACCCTAGACTGTAACGGAAACCAACCACCAGCCGTACACCTTACCTTACGTCGTTGCCTACTCCTCGCCCGTACGCTGGCATTGACCCATGCGTCAGCACGTAGCCTGACCCTCCCATGTTTACGTACCCTCACCTGTGCCCTAAGCCTTGCCGTTACCTAACCCTAACAGTAGCACGGAACGGAAACCCACCACCAGCCCTACAACTTACCCTACGCCGTTGCCTACTCCTGGCCTGTACTCTGGCACTGAACCGTGCATCAGCACGTAGCCTTACCCTACCGCGTTTCCGTACCCTGACCTGTGCCCTAAGCCTTGCCGTTCCCTAACCCTAACCCTAGTCCGGAACGGAAACCCACCACCAGCCCTAAACCCTACCTTACGCCGTTGCCTACTCCTCGCCCGTACGCTGGCATTGACCCGTGCGTCAGCACGTAGCCTGACCCTCCCACGTTTACGTACCCTCACCTGTGCCCTAAGCCTTGCCGTTCCCTAACCCTAACCCTCGCCCGGAACGGAAACGCACCACCAGCCCTACACCTTACCCTACGCCGTTGCCTACTCCTGGCCTGTACTCTGGCACTGAACCGTGCATCAGCACGTAGCCTTACCCTCCCGCGTTTCCGTACCCTGACCTGTGCCCTAAGCCTTGCCGTTCCCTAACCCTAACCCTAGCCCAGAACGCAAATCAACCACCAGCCCTACACTTTATCCTACGCCGTTGCCTACTCCTGGCCCGTACGCTGGCACAGACCCGTGCGTCAGCACGTAGCCTTACCCTCCCGCGTTTCCGTACCCTGACCTGTGCCCTAAGCCTTGCCGTTCCCTAACCCTAACCCTAGCCCAGAACGCAAATCCACCAGCAGCCCTACACTTTATCCTACGCCGTTGCCTACTCCTGGCCCGTACGCTGGCACTGAACCGTGCGTCAGCACGTAGCCCGACCCTCCCACGTTTCCGTACCCTCACCTGTGCCCTAAGCCTTGCCGTTCCCTAACCCTAACCCTAGCCTGGAACGGAAACCAACCACCAGCCCTACACCTTACCTTACGCCGTTGCCGACTCCTGGCCCGTACGCTGGCACTGACCCGTGCGTCAGCACATAGCCTGACCCTCCCACGTTTCCGTACCCTCACATGTGCCCTAAGCCTTGCCATTCCCTAACCCTAACCCTAGCCCGGAATAGTAACCCACCACCAGCCCTACACCTTACCTTACGCCGTAACTTATTCCTGGCCCATACGCTGGCAATGAAACGTGCGTCAGCATATAGCCTGACCCTCCCACGTTTCGGTACCCTCACCTGTGCCCTAAGCCTTGCCGTTCCCTTACCCAAACCCTAGCCTGGAACGGAAACCAACCACCAGCCCTACATCTTACCTTACGCCGTTGCCTACCCCTGGCCCGTACGCTGGCACTGACACGTGCGTCAGCACGTAGCCTGACCGTCCCACGTTTCTGTAACCTCACCTGTGCCCTAAGCCTTGCCGTTCCCTAACCCTAACCCTAGCCCGGAACGGAAACCCACCACCAGCCGTACACCTTACCTTATGCCGTACCCTATTCCTGGCCCGTACGCTGGCACTGAACCGTGCGTCAGCACGTAGCCTGACCCTCCCACGTTTCCGTACCCTCTCCTTTGCCCTAAGACTTGCCGTTCCCTAACCCTAACCCTAGCCCGGATTAGAAACCCACCACCAGCCCTACATCTTACCTTACGCCGTACCCTATTCCAGGCCCGTACGCTGGCACTGAACCGTGCGTCAGCACATAGCCTGACCCTCCCACGTTTCCGTACCCTCACCTGTGCCCTAAGCCTTGCCATTCCCTAACCCTAACCCTAGCCTGGAACGGAAACCATCCACCAGCCGTACACCTTACCTTACGTCGTTGCCTACTCCTCGCCCGTACGCTGGCATTGACCCGTGCGTCAGCACGTAGCCTGACCCTCCCACGTTTACGTACCCTCACCTGTGCCCTAAGCCTTGCCGTTCCCTAACCCTAACCCTAGCCCGGAACGGAGACCCACCACCAGCCCTACACCTTACCCTACGACGTTGCCTACTCCTGGCCTGTACTCTGGCACTGAACCGTGCATCAGCACGTAGCCTTACCCTCCCGCATTTCCGTACCCTGACCTGTGCCCTAAGCCTTGCCGTTCCCTAACCCTAACCCTAGCCCAGAACGCAAATCCACCACCAGCCTTACACTTTATCCTACGCCGTTGCCTACTCCTGGACCGTACGCTGGCACTGACCCGTGCGTCAGCACGTAGCCCGACCCTCCCACGTTTCCGTACCCTCACATGTGCCCTAAGCCTTGCCGTTCCCTAACCCTAACCCTAGCCTGGAACGGAAACCAACCACCAGCCCTACACCTTACCTTACGCCGTTGCCTACTCCTGGCCCGTACGCTGGCACTGACCCGTGCGTCAGCACGTAGCCTGACCCTCCCACGTTTCCGTACCCTCACCTGTGCCCTAAGCCTTGCCATTCCCTAACCCTAACCCTAGCCCAGAATAGTAACCCACCACCAGCTCTACACCATACCTTACGCCGTACGCTGCTACTGACCCGTACGCTGGCACTGACCCGTGCTTCAGCACGTAGCCTGACCCTCCCACCTTTCCGTAACCTCAACTGCGCCCTAAGCCTTGCCGTTCCCTAACCCTAACCCTAGCCCCGAACGGAAACCCACCACCAGCCCTACATCATACCTTATGCCGTAACTTATTCCTGGCCCATACGCTGGCACTGAACCATGCGTCACCATGTAGCCTGACCCTCCCAAGTTTCGGTACCCTCACCTGTGCCCTAAGCCTTGCCGTTCCCTTACCCTAACCCTAGCCTGGAACGGAAACCAACCACCAGCCCTACATCTTACCTTACGCCGTTGCCTACCCCTGGCCCGTATGCTGGCACTGACACGTGCGTCAGCACGTAGCCTGACCGTCCCACGTTTCTGTAACCTCACCTGTGCCCTAAGCCTTGCCGTTCCCTAACCCTAACCCTAGCCCGGAACGGAAACCCACCACCAGCCGTACACCTTACCTTACGCCGTACCCTATTCCTGGCCCGTACGCTGGCACTGAACCGTGCGTCAGCACGTAGCCTGACCCCCCCACGTTTCCGTACCCTCTCCTTTGCCCTAAGACTTGCCGTTCCCTAACCCTAACCCTACCCCGGATTAGAAAACCACCACCAGCCCTACACCTTACCTTACGCCGTACCCTATTCCTGGCCCGTACGCTGGCACTGAACCGTGCGTCAGCACGTAGCCTGACCCTCCCACGTTTCCGTAGCCTCACCTGTGCCCTAAGCCTTGCCATTCCCTAACCCTAACCGTAGCCTGTAACGAAAACCAACCACCAGCCGTACACCTTACCTTACGTCGTTGCCTACTCCTCGCCCGTACGCTGGCATTGACCCGTGCGTCAGCACGTAGCCTGACCCTCCCACGTTTACGTACCCTCACCTGTGCCCTAAGCCTTGCCGTTACCTAACCCTAACACTAGCACGGAACGGAAACCCACCACCAGCCCTACAACATACCCTACGGCGTTGCCTACTCCTGGACTGTACTCTGGCACTGAACCGTGCATCAGCACGTAGCCTTACCCTACCGCGTTTCCGTACCCTGACCTGTGCCCTAAGCCTTGCCATTCCCTAACCCTAACCCTAGTCCGGAACGGAAACCCACCACCAGCCCTAAACCTTACCTTACGCCGTTGCCTACTCCTCGCCCGTACGCTGGCATTGACCCGTGCGTCAGCACGTAGCCTGACCCTCCCACGTTTACGTACCCTCACCTGTGCCCTAAGCCTTTCCTTTCCCTAACACTAACCCTCGCCCGGAACGGAAACCCACCACCAGCCCTACACCTTACCGTACGCCGTTGCCTACTCCTGGCCTGTACTCTGGCACTGAACCGTGCATCAGCACGTAGCCTTACCCTCCCGCGTTTCTGTACCCTGACCTGTGCCCTAAGCCTTGCCGTTCCCTAACCCTAACCCTAGCCCAGAACGCAACTCAACCACCAGCCCTACACTTTATCCTACGCCGTTTCCTACTCCTGGCCCGTAGGCTGGCACTGACCCGTGCGTCAGCACGTAGCCCGACCCTCCCACGTTTCCGTACCCTCACCTGTGCCCTAAGCCTTGCCGTTCCCTAACCCTAACCCTAGCCTGGCACGGAAAACAACCACCAGCCCTACACCTTACCTTACGCCGTTGCCTACTCCTGGCCCGTACGCTGGCACTGACCCGTGCGTCAGCACATAGCCTGACCCTCCCACGTTTCCGTACCCTCACCTGTGCCCTAAGCCTTGCCATTCCCTAACCCTAACCCTAGCCCGGAATAGTAACCCACCACCAGCCCTACACCATACCTTACGCCGTACGCTGCTACTGACCCGTACGCTGGCACTGACCCGTGCGTCAGCACGTAGCCTGACCCTCCCACGTTTCAGTACCCTCACCTGTGCCCTAAGCCTTGCCGTACCCTAACCCTAACCCTAGCCCCGAACGGAAGCCCTCCACCAGCCCTACACCTTACCTTACGCCGTAACTTATTCCTGGCCCATACGCTGGCACTGAACCGTGCGTCAGCATGTAGCCTGAGCCTCCCACGTTTCGGTACCCTCACCTGTGCCCTAAGCCTTGCCGTTCCCTTACCCTAACCCTAGCCTGGAACGGAAACCAACCACCAACCCTACATCTTACCTTACGCCGTTGCCTACAACTGGCCCGTACGCTGGCACTAAAACGTGCATCAGCACGTAGCCTGACCGTCCCACGTTTCTGTAACCTCACCTGTGCCCTAAGCCTTGCCGTTCCCTAACCCTAACCCTAGCCCGGAACGGAAACCCACCACCAGCCGTACACCTTACCTTACGCCGTACCCTATTCCTGGCCCGTACGCTGGCACTAAACCGTGCGTCAGCACGTAGCCTGACCCTCCCACGTTTCCGTACCCTCTCCTTTGCCCTAAGACTTGCCGTTCCCTAACCCTAACCCTAGCCCGGATTAGAAACCCACCACCAGCCCTACACCTTACCTTACGCCGTACCCTATTCCTGGCCCGTACGCTGGCACTGAACCGTGCGTCAGCACGTAGCCTGACCCTCCCACCTTTCCGTACCCTCACCTGTGCCCTAAGCCTTGCCATTCCCTAACCCTAACCCTAGCCTGGAACGGAAACCAACCACCAGCCATACACCTTATCTTACGTCGTTGCCTACTCCTCGCCCGTACGCTGGCATTGAACCGTGCGTCAGCACGTAGCCTGACCCTCCCACGTTTACGTACCCTCACCTGTGCCCTAAGCCTTGCCGTTCCCTAAACCTAACCCTAGCCCGGAACGGAAACCCACCACCAGCCCTACACCTTACCCTACGCCGTTGCCTACTCCTGTCCTGTACTCTGGCACTGAACCATGCATCAGCACGTAGCCTTACCCTCACGCGTTTCCGTACTCTGACCTGTGCCCTAAGCCTTGCCGTTCCCTAACCCTAACCCTAGTCCGGAACGGAAACCCACCACCAGCCCTAAACCTTACCTTACGCCGTTGCCTACTCCTCGCCCGTACGCTGGCATTGACCCGTGCGTCAGCACGTAACCTGACCCTCCCACGTTTACGTACCCTCACCTGTGCCCTAAGCCTTGCCGTTCCCTAACCCTAACCCTAGCCCGGAACGGAAACCCACCTCCAGCCCTACACCTTTCCCTACGCCGTTGCCTACTCCTGGCCTGTACTCTGGCACTGAACCGTGCATCAGCACGTAGCCTTACCCTCCCGCGTTTCTGTACGCTGACCTCTGCCCTAAGCCTTGCCATTCCCTAACCCTAACCCTAGCCCAGAACGCAAATCCACCACCAGCCCTACACTTTATCCTGCGCCGTTGCCTACTCCTGGCCCGTACGCTGGCACTGACCCGTGCGTCAGCACGTAGCCTGACCCTCCCACGTTTCCGTACCCTCACTTGTGCACTAAAACTTGCCATTCCCTAACCCTAACCCTAGCCCGGAATAGTAACCCACCACCAGCCCTACACCATACCTTACGCCGTACGCTGCTACTGACCCGTACGCTGGCACTGACCCGTGCGTCAGCACGTAGCCTGACCCTCCCACCTTTCCGTACCCTCACCTGTGCCCTAAGCCTTGCCGTTCCCTAACCCTAACCCTAGCCCCGAACGGAAACCCACCACCAGCCCTACACCTTACCTTACGCCGTAACTTATTCCTGGCCCGTACGCTGGCACTGAACCGTGCGTCAGCATGTAGCCTGACCCTCCCACGTTTCGGTACCCTCACCTGTGCCCTAAGCCTTGCCGTTCCCTTACCCTAACCCTAGCCTGGAACGGAAACCAACCAGCAGCCCTACATCTTACCTTACGCCGTTGCCTACTCCTGGCCCGTACGCTGGCACTGACACGTGCGTCAGAACGTAGCCTGACAGTCCCACGTTTCTGTAACCTCACCTGTGCCCTAAGCCTTGCCGTTCCCTAACCCTAACCCTAGCCCAGAACGGAAACCCACCACCAGCCGTACACCTTACCTTATGCCGTACCCTATTCCTGGCCCGTACGCTGGCACTGAACCGTGCGTCAGCACGTAACATGACCCTCCCACGTTTCCGTACCCTCTCCTTTGCCCTAAGACTTGCCGTTCGCTAAACCTAACCCTAGCCCGGATTAGAAACCCACCACCAGCCCTACACCTTACCTTACGCCGTACCCTATTCCTGGCCCGTACGCTGGCACTGAACAGTGCGTCAGCATGTAGCCTGACCCACCCAAGTTTCCGTACCCTCACCTGTGCCCTAAGCCTTGCCGTTCCCTAACCCTAACCCTAGCCCGGAATAGAAACCCACCACCAGCCCTACACCTTACATTACGCCGTACCCTACTCCTGACCCGTACGCTGGCACTGACCCGTGCGTCAGCACGTACCCTGACCCTCCCACGTTTCCATACCCTCACCTGTGCCCTAAGCCTTGCCGTTCCCTAACCCTAACCCTAGCCCGGAACGCAAATCCACCACCAGCCCTACACTGTATCCTATGACGTTGCCTACTCCTGGCCCGTACGCTGGCACTGACCCGTGCGTCAGCACGTAGCCCGTCCCTCCCACGTTTCCGTACCCTCACCTGTGCCCTAAGCCTTGCCGTTCCCTATCCCTAACCCTAGCCTGGAAAGGAAATCACCCACAAGCCCTACACTTTACCTTACACCGTACCCTACTCCTGGCCCGTATGCTCGCACTGACCCATGCGTCAGCACGTAGCCTGACCCTCCCACGTTTCAGTACCCTCACCTGTGCCCTAAGCCTTGCCGTTCCCTAACCATAACCCTAGCCCGGAACGGAAACCCACCACCAGCCCTACACCTTACCTTACGCCGTAACCTATTCCTGGCCCGTACGCAGGCACTGAACCGTTCGTCTGCATGTAGCCTGACCCTCCCACGTTTCCGTAACCTCACCTGTGCCCTAAGACTTGCCTTTCCCTAACCCTAACCCTAGCCCGGAATAGAAACCCACCACCAGCCCTACACATTACCTTACGCCGTATCCTACTCCTGACCCGTATGCTCGCACTGACCCATGCGTCAGCACGTAGCCTGACCCTCCCACGTTTCAGTACCCTCACCTGTGCCCTAAGCCTTGCCGTTCCCTAACCCTAACCCTAGCCTGTAACGAAAACCAACCACCAGCCGTACACCTTACCTTACGTCGTTGCCTACTCCTCGCCCGTACGCTGGCATTGACCCGTGCGTCAGCACGTAGCCTGACCCTCCCACGTTTACGTACCCTCACCTGTGCCCTAAGCCTTGCCGTTACCTAACCCTAACACTAGCACGGAACGGAAACCCACCACCAGCCCTACAACATACCCTACGGCGTTGCCTACTCCTGGCCTGTACTCTGGCACTGAACCGTGCATCAGCACGTAGCCTTACCCTACCGCGTTTCCGTACCCTGACCTGTGCCCTAAGCCTTGCCGTTCCCTAACCCTAACCGTAGTCCGGAACGGAAACCCACCACCAGCCCTAAACCTTACCTTACGCCGTTGCCTACTCCTCGCCCATACGCTGGCATTGACCCGTGCGTCAGCACGTAGCCTGACCCTCCCACGTTTACGTACCCTCACCTGTGCCCTAAGCCTTGCCTTTCCCTAACCCTAACCCTCGCCCGGAACGGAAACCCACCACCAGCCCTACACCTTACCGTACGCCGTTGCCTACTCCTGGCCTGTACTCTGGCACTGAACCGTGCATCAGCACGTAGCCTTACCCTCCCGCGTTTCTGTACCCTGACCTGTGCCCTAAGCCTTGCCGTTCCCTAACCCTAACTCTAGCCCAGAACGCAAATCAACCACCAGCCCTACACTTTATCCTACGCCGTTTCCTACTCCTGGCCCGTACGCTGGCACTGACCCGTGCGTCAGCACGTAGCCCGACCCTCCCACGTTTCCGTACCCTCACCTGTGCCCTAAGCCTTGCCGTTCCCTAACCCTAACCCTAGCCTGGCACGGAAAACAACCACCAGCCCTACACCTTACCTTACGCCGTTGCCTACTCCTGGCCCGTACGCTGGCACTGACCCGTGCGTCAGCACATAGCCTGACCCTCCCACGTTTCCGTACCCTCACCTGTGCCCTAAGCCTTGCCATTCCCTAACCCTAACCCTAGCCCGGAATAGTAACCCACCACCAGCCCTACACCATACCTTACGCCGTACGCTGCTACTGACCCGTACGCTGGCACTGACCCGTGCGTCAGCACGTAGCCTGACCCTCCCACGTTTCAGTACCCTCACCTGTGCCCTAAGCCTTGCCGTTCCCTAACCCTAACCCTAGCCCCGAACGGAAACCCTCCACCAGCCCTACACCTTACCTTACGCCGTAACTTATTCCTGGCCCATACGCTGGCACTGAACCGTGCGTCAGCATGTAGCCTGACCCTCCCACGTTTCGGTACCCTCACCTGTGCCCTAAGCCTTGCCGTTCCCTTACCCTAACCCTAGCCTGGAACGGAAACCAACCACCAGCCCTACATCTTACCTTACGCCGTTGCCTACAACTGGCCCGTACGCTGGCACTGAAACGTGCATCAGCACGTAGCCTGACCGTCCCACGTTTCTGTAACCTCACCTGTGCCCTAAGCCTTGCCGTTCCCTAACCCTAACCCTAGCCCGGAACGGAAACCCACCACCAGCCGTACACCTTACCTTACGCCGTACCCTATTCCTGGCCCGTACGCTGGCACTAAACCGTGCGTCAGCACGTAGCCTGACCCTCCCACGTTTCCGTATCCTCTCCTTTGCCCTAAGACTTGCCGTTCCCTAACCCTAACCCTAGCCCGGATTAGAAACCCACCACCAGCCCTACACCTTACCTTACGCCGTACCCTATTCCTGGCCCGTACGCTGGCACTGAACCGTGCGTCAGCACGTAGCCTGATCCTCCCACCTTTCCGTACCCTCACCTGTGCCCTAAGCCTTGCCATTCCCTAACCCTAACCCTAGCCTGGAACGGAAACCAACCACCAGCCATACACCTTATCTTACGTCGTTGCCTACTCCTCGCCCGTACGCTGGCATTGAACCGTGCGTCAGCACGTAGCCTGACCCTCCCACGTTTACGTACCCTCACCTGTGCCCTAAGCCTTGCCGTTCCCTAACCCTAACCCTAGCCCGGAACGGAAACCCACCACCAGCCCTACACCTTACCCTACGCCGTTGCCTACTCCTGTCCTGTACTCTGGCACTGAACCGTGCATCAGCACGTAGCCTTACCCTCACGCGTTTCCGTACTCTGACCTGTGCCCTAAGCCTTGCCGTTCCCTAACCCTAACCCTAGCCCGGAACGGAAACCCACCACCAGCCCTAAACCTTACCTTACGCCGTTGCCTACTCCTCGCCCGTACGCTGGCATTGACCCGTGCGTCAGCACGTAACCTGACCCTCCCACGTTTACGTACCCTCACCTGTGCCCTAAGCCTTGCCGTTCCCTAACCCTAACCCTAGCCCGGAACGGAAACCCACCTCCAGCCCTACACCTTTCCCTACGCCGTTGCCTACTCCTGGCCTGTACTCTGGCACTGAACCGTGCATCAGCACGTAGCCTTACCCTCCCGCGTTTCTGTACGCTGACCTCTGCCCTAAGCCTTGCCATTCCCTAACCCTAACCCTAGCCCAGAACGCAAATCCACCACCAGCCCTACACTTTATCCTGCGCCGTTGCCTACTCCTGGCCCGTACGCTGGCACTGACCCGTGCGTCAGCACGTAGCCCGACCCTCCCACATTTCCGTACCCTCACCTGTGCCCTAAGCCTTGCCTTTCCCTAACCCTAACCCTAGCCTGGAACGGAAACCAACCACCAGCCCTACACCTTACCTTACGCCGTTGCCTACTTCTGGCCCATACGCTGGCACTGACCCGTGCGTCAGCACGTAGCCTGACCCTCCCACGTTTCCGTACCCTCACTTGTGCACTAAAACTTGCCATTCCCTAACCCTAACCCTAGCCCGGAATAGTAACCCACCACCAGCCCTACACCATACCTTACGCCGTACGCTGCTACTGACCCGTACGCTGGCACTGACCCGTGCGTCAGCACGTAGCCTGACCCTCCCACCTTTCCGTACCCTCACCTGTGCCCTAAGCCTTGCCGTTCCCTAACCCTAACCCTAGCCCCGAACGGAAACCCACGACCAGCCCTACACCTTACCTTATGCCGTAACTTATTCCTGGCCCGTACGCTGGCACTGAACCGTGCGTCAGCATGTAGCCTGACCCTCCCACGTTTCGGTACCCTCACCTGTGCCCTAAGCCTTGCCGTTCCCTTACCCTAACCCTAGCCTGGAACGGAAACCAACCAGCAGCCCTACATCTTACCTTACGCCGTTGCCTACTCCTGGCCCGTACGCTGGCACTGACACGTGCGTCAGAACGTAGCCTGACAGTCCCACGTTTCTGTAACCTCACCTGTGCCCTAAGCCTTGCCGTTCCCTAACCCTAACCCTAGCCCGGATTAGAAACCCACCACCAGCCCTACACCTTACCTTACGCCGTACCATATTCCTGGCCCGTACGCTGGCACTGAACCGTGCGTCAGCACGTAGCCTGACCCTCCCACGTTTCCGTACCCTCACCTGTGCCATAAGCCTTGACATTCCCTAACCCTAACCCTAGCCTGTAACGGAAACCAACCACCAGCCGTACACCTTACCTTACGCCGTTGCCTACTCCTCGCCCGTACGCTGGCATTGACCCGTGCGTCAGCACGTAGCCTGACCCTCCCACGTTTACGTACCCTCACCAGTGCCCTAAGCCTTGCCGTTACCTAACCCTAACCCTAGCACGGAACGGAAACACACCACCAGCCCTACACCTTACCCTACGCCCTTGCCTACTCCTGGCCTGTACTCTGGCACTGAAACGTGCATCAGCACGTAGCCTGACCCTCCCGCGTTTCCGTACCCTGACCTGTGCCCTAAGCCTTGCCGTTCCCTAACCCTAACCCTAGTCCGGAACGGAAACCCACCACCAGCCCTAAACCTTACCTTACGCCGTTGCCTACTCCTCGCCCGTACGCTGGCATTGACCCGTGCGTCAGCACGTAGCCTGACCCTCCCACGTTTACGTACCCTCACCTGTGCCCTAAGCCTTGCCGTTCCCTAACCCTAACCCTAGCCCGGAACGGAAACCCACCACCAGCCCTACACCTTACACTACGCCGTTGCCTACTCCTGGCCTGTACTCTGGCACTGAACCGTGCATCAGCACGTAGCCTTACCCTCCCGCGTTTCCATACCCTGACCTGTGCCGTAAGCCTTGCCGTTCCCTAACCCTAACCCTAGCCCAGAACGCAAATCCACCACCAGCCCTACACTTTATCCTACGCCGTTGCCTACTCCTGGCCCGTACGCTGGCACTGACCCGTGCGTCAGCACGTAGCCCGACCCTCCCACGTTTCCGTACCCTCACCTGTGCCCTAAGCCTTGCCGTTCCCTAACCCTAACTCTAGACTGGTACGGAAACCAACCACCAGCCCTACACCTTACCTTACGCCGTTGCCTACTCCTGGCCCGTACGCTGGCACTGACCCGTGCGTCAGCACATAGCCTGACACTCCCACGTTTCCGTACCCTCACCTGTGCCCTAAGCCTTGCCGTTCCCTAACCCTAACCCTAGCCCGGAATAGTAACCCACCACCAGCCCTACACCTTACCTTACGCCGTTGCCTACCCCTGGCCCGTTCGCTGGCACTGAAACGTGCGTCAGCACGTAGCCTGACCGTCCCACGTTTCTGTAACCTCACCTGTGCCCTAAGCCTTGCCGTTCCCTAACCCTAACCCTAGCCCGGAACGGAAACCCACCACCAGCCGTACACCTTACCTTACGCCGTACCCTATTCCTGGCCCGTACGCTGGCACTGAACCGTGCGTCAGCACGTAGCCTGACCCTCCCACGTTTCCATACCCTCTCATTTGCCCTAAGACTTGCCGTTCCCTAACCCTAACCCTAGCCCGGATTAGAAACCCACCACCAGCCCTACACCTTACCTTACGCCGTACCCTATTCCTGGCCCGTACGCTGGCACTGAACCGTGCGTCAGCACGTAGCCTGACCCTCCCACGTTTCCGTACCCTCACCTGTGCCCTAAGCCTCGCCATTCCCTAACCCTAACCCTAGCCTGGAACGGAAACCAACCACCAGCCGTACACCTTACCTTACGTCGTTGCCTACTCCTCGCCCGTACGCTGGCATTGACCCGTGCGTCAGCACGTAGCCTGACCTACCCACGTTTACGTACCCTCACCTGTGCCCTAAGCCTTGCCATTCCCTAACCCTAACCCTAGCCTGGAACGGAAACCAACCACCAGCCGTACACCTTACCTTACGTCGTTGCCTACTCCTCGCCCGTACGCTGGCATTGACCCGTGCGTCAGCACGTAGCCTGACCCTCCCACGTTTACGTACGCTCACCTGTGCCCTAAGCCTTGCCATTCCCTAACCCTAACCCTAGCCCGGAATAGTAACCCACCACCAGCCCTACACCATACCTTACGCCGTACGCTGCTACTGACCCGTACGCTGGCACTGACCCGTGCGTCAGCACGTAGCCTGACCCTCCCACGTTTCCGTACCCTCACCTGTGCCCTAAGCCTTGCCGTTCCCTAACCCTAACCCTAGCCCCGAACGGAAACCCTCCACCAGCCCTACACCTTACCTTACGCCGTAACTTATTCCTGGCCCATACGCTGGCACTGAACCGTGCGTCAGCATGTAGCCTGACCTTCCCACGTTTCGGTACCCTCACCTGTGCGTAAGCCTTGCCGTTCCCTTACCCTAACCCTAGGCTGGAACGGAAACCAACCACCAGCCCTACATCTTACCTTACGCCGTTGCCTACCCCTGGCCCGTACGCTGGCACTGAAACGTGCGTCAGCACGTAGCCTGACCGTCCCACGTTTCTGTAACCTCACCTGTGCCCTAAGCCTTGCCGTTCCCTAACCCTAACCCTAGCACGGAACGGAAACCCACCACCAGCCGTACACCTTACCTTACGCCGTACCCTATTCCTGGCCCGTACGCTGGCACTGAACCGTGCGTCAGCACGTAGCCTGACCCTCCCACGTTTCCGTACCCTCTCCTTTGCCCTAAGACTTGCCGTTCCCTAACCCTAACCCTAGCCCGGATTAGAAACCCACCACCAGCCCTACACCATACCTTACGCCGTACCCTATTCCTGGCCCGTACGCTGGCACTGAACCGTGCGTCAGCACGTAGCCTGACCCTCCCACCTTTCCGTACCCTCACCTGTGCCCTAAGCCTTGCCATTCCCTAACCCTAACCCTAGCCTGGAACGGAAACCAACCACCAGCCGTACACCTTATCTTACGTCGTTGCCTACTCCTCGCCCGTACGCTGGCATTGACCCGTGCGTCAGCACGTAGCCTGACCCTCCCACGTTTACGTACCCTCACCTGTGCCCTAAGCCTTGCCATTCCCTATCCCTAACCCTAGCCCGGAACGGAAACCCACAACCAGCCCTACACCTTACCCTACGCCGTTGCCTACTCCTGGCCTGTACTCTGGCACTGAACCGTGCATCAGCACGTAGCCTTACCCTCACGCGTTTCCGTAGTCTGACCTGTGCCCTAAGCCTTGCCGTTCCCTAACCCTAACCCTAGCCCAGAACGCAAATCCACCACCAGCCCTACACTTTATCCTGTGCCGTTGCCTACTCCTGGCCCGTACGCTGGCACTGACCCGTGCGTCAGCACGTAGCCCGACCGTCCCACATTTCCGTACCCTCACCTGTGCCCTAAGCCTTGCTGTTCCCTAACCCTAACCCTAGCCTGGAACGGAAACCAACCACCAGCCCTACACCTTACCTTACGCCGTTGCCTACTCCAGGCCCGTACGCTGGCACTGACACGTGCGTCAGCACGTAGCCTGACTCTCCCACGTTTCCGTACCCTCACTTGTGCACTAAGACTTGCCATTCCCTAACCCTAACCCTAGCCCGGAATAGTAACCCACCACCAGCCATACACCATACCTTACGCCGTACGCTGCTACTGACCCGTACGCTGGCACTGACCCGTGCGTCAGCACGTAGCCTGACCCTCCCACGTTTCCGTACCCTCACCTGTGCCCTAAGCCTTGCCGTTCCCTAACCCTAACCCTAGCCCCGAACGGAAACCCACCACAAGCCCTACACCTTACCTTACGCCGTAACTTATTCCTGGCCCGTACGCTGGCACTGAACCGTGCGTCAGCATGTAGCCTGACCCTCCCACGTTTCGGTACCCTCACCTGTGCCCTAAGCCTTGCCGTTCCCTATCCCTAAACCTAGCCTGGAAAGGAAATCAAGCACAAGCCGTACACTTTACCTTACGCCGTACCCTACTCCTGGCCCGTATGCTGGCACTGACCCATGCGTCAGCACGTAGCCTGACCCTCCCACGTTTCAGTACCCTCACCTGTGCCCTAAGCCTTGCCGTTCCCTAACCATAACCCTAGCCCGGAACTGAAACCCACCACCAGCCCTACACCTTACATTACGCCGTAACCTATTCCTGGCCCGTACGCAGGCACTGAACCGTTCGTCTGCATGTAGCTGACCCTCCCACGTTTCCGTAACCTCACCTGTGCCCTAAGCCTTGCCTTTCCCTAACCCTAACCCTAGCCCGGAATAGAAACCCACCACCAGCCCTACACATTACCTTACGCCGTATCCTACTCCTGACCCGTACGCTGGCACTGAACCATGCTTCTGAACGTAGTCTGAGCCTCCAACGTTTCCGTACCCTCACCTGTGCCCTAAGCCTTGACGTTCCCTAACCCTAACCCCAGCCCGGAACGGAAACCCAACACCAGCCCTACACCTTAACTTACGCCTTTCCCTATTCCTGGCCTGTACGCTGGCACTGAACCGAGTGTCAGC
The DNA here is from genome assembly GCF_964165515.1 of Mesoplodon bidens. Taxonomy (NCBI): domain Eukaryota; kingdom Metazoa; phylum Chordata; class Mammalia; order Artiodactyla; family Ziphiidae; genus Mesoplodon; species Mesoplodon bidens. The sequence continues at coordinate 846,198 of NW_027671726.1, read as the reverse complement.
ACGTAGCCTGACCCTCCCACGTTTCCGTTCCCTCACCTGTGCCCTAAGCCTTGCCATTCCCTAACCCTAACCCTAGCCAGGAACGCAAATCTACCAACAGCCCTACACTTTATCCTACACCTTTGCCTACTCCTGGCCCGTACGCTGGCACTGACCTGTGCGTCAGCACGTAGCCCGACCCTCCCACGTTGCCGTACCCTCACCTGTGCCCTAAGCCTTGCCATTCCCTAACCCTAACCCTAGCCTGGAACGGAAACCTACCACCAGCCCTACACCATACCTTACGCCGTACGCTGCTACTGACCCGTACGCTGGCACTGACCCGTGCGTCAGCACGTAGCCCGACCCTCCAACGTTTCCGTACCCTCACCTGTGCCCTAAGCCTTGCCGTTCCCTAACCCTAACCCTAGCCTGGAACAGAAACCAACCACCAGCCCTACACCTTACCTTACGCCGTTGCCTACTCCTGGCCCGTACGCTGGCCATGACCCGTGCGTCAGCACGTAGCCTGACCCTCCCTCGTCTCCGTACCCTCACCTGTGCGCTAAGCACTGCGGTTCCCTAACCCTAACCCTAGCCCGAAATGGAATCCCACCACCAGCCCAAAACCTTACCCTACGCCGTTGCCTACTACTGGCCTGTACTCTGGTACTGACCCGTGCATCAGCACGTAGCCTTACCCTCCCGCGTTTCCGTACCCTGACCTGTGCCCTAAGCCTTGCCGTTCCCTTACCCTAACCCTAGCCTGGAACGGAAACCAACCACCAGCCCTACATCTTACCTTACGCCGTTGCCTACCCCTGGCCGTAACGCTGGCACTGACACGTGCGTCAGCACGTAGCCTGACCGTCCCACGTTTCTGTAACTTCACCTGTGCCCTAAGCCTTGCCGTTCCCTAACCCTAACCCTAGCCCGGAACGGAAACCCACCACCAGCCGTACACCTTACCTTACGCCGTTCCCTATTCCTGGCCCGTACGCTGGCACTGAACCGTGCGTCAGCACGTAGCCTGACCCTCCCACGTTTCCGTACCCTCTCCTTTGCCCTAAGACTTGCCGTTCCCTAACCCTAACCCTAGCCCGGATTAGAAACCCACCACCAGCCCTACACCTTACCTTACGCCGTACCCTATTCCTGGCCCGTACGCTGGCACTGAACCGTGCGTCAGCACGTAGCCTGACCCTCCCACGTTTCCGTACCCTCACCTGTGCCCTAAGCCTTGCCGTTCCCTAACCCTAACCCTAGCCCGGAACGGAAAACCACCACCAGCCCTACACCTTACCCTACGCCGTTGCCTATCCTGGCCTGTACTCTGGCACTGAACCGTGCTTCAGCACGTAGCCTTACCCTCACGCGTTTCCGTACCCTGACCTGTGCCCTAAGCCTTGCCGTTCCCTAACCCTAACCCTAGTCCGGAACGGAAACCCACCACCAGCCCTAAACCTTACCTTACGCCGTTGCCTACTCCTCGCCCGTACGCTGGCATTGACCCGTGCGTCAGCACGTAGCCTGACCCTCCCACGTTTACGTACCCTCACCTGTGCCCTAAGCCTTGCCGTTCCCTTACCCTAACCCTAGCCTGGAACGGAAACCAACCACCAGCCCTACATCTTACCTTACGCCGTTGCCTACACCTGGCCCGTACGCTGGCACTGACACGTGCGTCAGCACGTAGCCTGACAGTCCCACGTATCTGTAACCTCACCTGTGCCCTAAGCCTTGCCGTTCCCTAACCCTAACCCTAGCCCGGAACGGAAACCCACCACCAGCCGTACACCTTACCCTACGCCGTTGCCTACTCCTGGCCTGTACTCTGGCACTGAACCGTGCATCAGCACGTAGCCTTACCCTCCCGCGTTTCTGTACCCTGACCTGTGCCCTAAGCCTTGCCGTTCCCTAACCCTAACCCTAGCCCAGAACGCAAATCCACCACCAGCCCTACACTTTATCCTGCGCCGTTGCCTACTCCTGGCCCGTACGCTGGCACTGACGCGTGCCTCAGCACGTAGCCCGACCCTCCCACATTTCCGTACCCTCACCTGTGCCCTAAGCCTTGCCGTTCCCTAACCCTAACCCTAGCCTGGAACGGAAACCAACCACCAGCCCTACACCTTACCTTACGCCGTTGCCTACTCCTGGCCCGTACGCTGGCACTGACACGTGCGTCAGCACGTAGCCTGACCCTCCCACGTTTCCGTACCCTCACCTGTGCCCTAAACCTTGCCATTCCCTAACCCTAACCCTAGCACGGAATAGTAACCCACCACCAGCCCTACACCATACCTTACGCCGTACGCTGCTACTGACCCGTACGCTGGTACTGACCCGTGCGTCAGCACGTAGCCTGACCCTCCCAAGTTTCCGTACCGTCACCTGTGCCCTAATCCTTGCCGTTCCCTAACCCTAACCCTAGCCCCGAACGGAAACCCACCACCAGCCCTACACCTTACCTTACGCCGTAACTTATTCCTGGCCCGTACGCTGGCTCTGAACCGTGCGTCAGCACGTAGCCTGACCCTCCCACGTTTCCATACCCTCACCTGTGCCCTAAGCCTTGCCATTCCCTAACCCTAACCCTAGCCCTGAACGCAAATCCACCACCAGCCCTACACTGTATCCTATGCCGTTGCCTACTCCTGGCCCGTACGCTGGCAGTGACCCGTGCGTCAGCACGTAGCCCGTCCCTCCCACGTTTCAGTACTCTCACCTGTGCCCTAAGCCTTGCCGTTCCCTAACCCTAAACCTAGCCTTGAAAGGAAATCAACCACAAGCCCTACAATTTACCTTACGCCGTACCCTACTCCTGGCCCGTATGCTGGCACTGACCCATGCGTCAGCACGTAGCCTGACCCTCCCACGTTTCAGTACCCTCACCTGTGCCCTAAGCCTTGCCGTTCCCTAACCATAACCCTAGCCCGGAACGGAAACCCACCACCAGCCCTACACCTTACCTTACGCCGTAACCTATTCCTGGCCCGTACGCAGGCACTGAACAGTTCGTCTGCATGTAGCCTGACCCTCCCACGTTTCCGTAACCTCACCTGTGCCCTAAGCCTTGCCTTTCCCTAACCCTAACCCTAGACCGGAATAGAAACCCACCACCAGCCCTACACATTACCTTACGCCGTATCCTACTCCTGACCCGTACGCTGGCACTGAACCATGCGTCTGCACGTAGTCTGAGCCTCCAACGTTTCCGTACCCTCACCTGTGCCCTAAGCCTTGACGTTTCCTAACCCTAACCCTAGCCCGGAACGGAAACCCAACACCAGACCTACACCTTAACTTACGCCGTTCCCTATTCCTGGCCCGTACGCTGGCACTGAACCGTGTGTCAGCACGTAGCCTGACCCTTCCAGGTTTCCGTTCCCTCACCTGTGCCCTAAGCCTTGCCGTTCCCTTACCCTAACCCTAGCCAGGAACGCAAATCCACCACCAGCCCTACACTTTATCCTACGCCTTTGCCTACTCCTGGCCCGTACGCTGGCACTGACCAGAGTGTCAGCACGTAGCCCGACCCTCCCACGTTGCCGTACCCTCACCTGTGCCCTAAGCCTTGCCATTCCCTAACCCTCACCCTAGCCTGGAACGGAAACCTACCACAAGCCCTACACCTTACCTTACGCCGTTGCCTACTACTGGCCTGTACTCCGGCACTGACACGTGCATCAGCACGTAGCCTTACCCTCCCGCTTTTCCGTACCCTGACCTGTGCCCTAAGCCTTGCCATTCCCTAAACCTAACCCTAGCCCGGAACGGAAACCCACCACCAGCCCTACACCTTACCCTACGCCGTTGCCTACTCCTGGCCTGTACTCTGGCACTGAAACGTGCATCAGCACGTAACCTTACCCTCCCGCGTTTCCGTACCCTGACCTGTGCCCTAAGCCTTGCCGTTCCCTAACCCTAACCCTAGTCCCGAACGGAAACCCACCACCAGCCGTAAACCTTACCTTACGCCGTTGCCTACTCCTCGCCCGTACGCTGGCATTGACCCGTGCGTCAGCACGTAGCCTGACCCTCCCACGTTTAGGTACCCTCACCTCTGCCCTAAGCTTTGCCGTTCCCTAACCCTAACCCTAGCCCGGAACGGAAACCCACCACCAGCCCTACACCTTACCCTACGCCGTTGCCTACTCCTGGCCTGTACTCTGGCACTGAACCGTGCATCAGCATGTAGCCTTTCCCTCCCGCGTTTCCGTACCCTGACCTGTGCCCTAAGCCTTGCCGTTCCCTAACCCTAACCCTAGACTGGAACGGAAACCAACCACCAGCCCTACACCTTACCTTACGCCGTTGCCTACTCCTGGCCCGTACGCTGGCACTGACCCGTGCGTCAGCACGTAGCCTGACCCTCCCACGGTTCCGTACCCTCACCTGTGCCCTAAGCCTTGCCATTCCCTAACCCTAACCCTAGCCCGGAATAGTAACCCACCACCAGCCCTACACCATACCTTACGCCGTACGCTGCTACTGACCCGTAACCTGGCACTGACCCATGCGTCAGCACGTAGCCAGACCCTCATACGTTTCCGTACCCTCACCTGTGCCCTATGCCTTGCCGTTCCCTAACCCTAACCCTAGCCCCGAACGGAAACCCACCACCAGCCCTACACCTTACCTTACGCTGTAACATATTCCTGGCCCGTACGCTGGCACTGAACCATGCGTCAGCATGTAGCCAGACCCTCCCACGTTTCGGTACCCTCACCTGTGCCCTAAGCCTTGCCGTTCCCTTACCCTAACCCTAGCCTGGAACGGAAACCAACCACCAGCCCTACATCTTACCTTACGCCGTTGCCTACCCCTGGCCCGTACGCTGGCACGGACACGTGCGTCAGCACGTAGCCTGACCGTCCCACGTTTCTGTACCCTCACCTCTGCCCTAAGCCTTGCCGTTCCCTAACCCTAAACCTAGCCCGGAATAGAAACCCACCAACAGCCCTACACCTAACATTACGCCGTACCCTACACGTGACCCGTACGCTGGCACTGACCCGTGCTTCAGCACGTAGCCTGTCCCTCCCACGTTTCCGTACACACACCTGTGCCCTAAGCCTTGCCGTTCCCTAACCCTAACCCTAGCCTGGAATGGAAACCAACCACCAGCCCTACACCTTACCTTATTCCGTACCTTACTCCTGGCCCGTACGCTGTCACTGACCAGTGCGTCAGCACGTAGCCTGACCCTCCCACGTTTCCGTACCCTCACCTGTGCCCTAAGCCTTGCTGTTCCCTAACCCTAACCCTAGCCCGGAACGCAAATCCACCACCAGCACTACACTCTATCCTATGCCGTTGCCTACTCCTGGCCCGTACGCTGGCACTGACCAGGGCTTCAGCACGTAGCCGGTCCATCCCACGTTTCCGTACACACACCTGTGCCCTAAGCCTTGCCGTTCCCTAACCCTAACCCTAGCCTGAAATGGAAACCAACCACCAGCCCTAAACCTTACCTTATGCCGTACCTTACTCCTGGCCCTTACGCTGGCACTGACCAGTGCGTCAGCACGTAGCCTGACCCTCCCACGTTTCCGTACCCTCACCTGTGCCCTAAGCCTTGCCGTTCCCTAACCATAACCCTAGCCCGGAACGGAAACCCACCACCAGCCCTACAACTTACCGTACGCCGTAACCTATTCCTGGCCCGTACGCTGGCACTGAACCGTGCGTCAGCATGTAGCCTGACCCTCCCACGTTTCCGTACCCTCACCTGTGCCCTAAGCCTTGCCTAACCCTAACCCTAACCCTAGCACGGAATAGAAACCCACCACCAGCCCTACAACTTACCTTATGCCGTATCCTACTCCTGACCCGTACGCTGGCACTGAACCATGCGTCAGCACGTAGTCTGAGCCTCCCACGTTTCCGTTCCCTCACCTGTGCCCTAAGCCTTGCCGTTCCCTAACCCTAACCCTAGCCAGGAACGCAAATACACCACCAGCCCTACAGTTTATCCTACGACGTTGCCTACTCCTGGACCATACGCTGGCACTGACCAGTGCGTCAGCACGTAGCCCGACCCTCCCACGTTTCCGTACCCTCACCTGTGCCCTAAGCCTTGCCGTTCCCTAACCCTAAACCTAGCCTGGAACGGAAACCAACCACCAGCCCTACACCTTACCTTACGCCACTGCCTACTACTGGCCTGTACTCTGGCACTGAACCGTGCATCAGCACGTAGCCTTACCCTCCCGCGTTTCCGTACCGTGACCTGTGCCCTAAGCCTTGCCTTTCCCTAACCCTAACCCTAGCCCGGAACGGAAACCCACCACCAGCCCTAAACCTTACCTTACGCCGTTCCCTATTCCTGGCCCGTATGCTGTCACTGAACCGTGCGTCAGCACGTAGCCTGACCCTCCCACGTTTCCGTACCCTCACCTGTGCCCTAAGCCTGGCCGTTCCCTAAACCTAACCCTAGCCTGGAACGGAAACCAACCACCAGCCGTACACCTTACCTTATGTCGTTGCCTACTCCTCGCCCGTACGCTGGCATTGACCCGTGCGTCAGCACGTAGCCTGACCCTCCCACGTTTACGTACCCTCACCTGTGCCCTAAGCCTTGCCGTTCCCTAACCCTAACCCTAGCCCGGAACGGAAACGCACCACCAGCCCTACACCTTACCCTACGCCGTTGCCTACTCCTGGCCTGTACTCTGGCACTGAAACGTGCATCAGCACGTAGCCTTACCCTCCCGCGTTTCCGTACCCTGACCTGTGCCCTAAGCCTTGCCATTCCCTAACCCTAACCCTAGCCCAGAACGCTAATCCACCACCAGCCCTACACTTTATCCTATACCGTTGCCTACTCCTGGCCCGTACGCTGGCACTGACCCATGCGTCAGCACATAGCCCGACCCTCCCACGTTTCCGTACCCTCACCTGTGCCCTAAGGCTTGCCGTTCCCTAACACTGACCCTAGCCCGGAACGGAAACCAACCACCAGCCCTACACCTTACCCTACGCCGTTGCCTACTCCTGGCCTGTACTCTGGCACTGAGCCTTGCATCAGCACGTAACCTTACCCTCCCGCGTTTCCGTACCCTGACCAGTGCCCTAACCCTTGCCGTTCCCTAACCCTAACCCTAGCCCTGAACGCAAATCCATCACCAGCCCTACACTTTATCCTACGCCGTTGCCTACTCCTGGTCCGTACGCTGGCACTGACACGTCGTCAGCACGTAGCCCGACCCTCCCACGTTTCCGTACCCTCACCTGTGCCCTAAGCCTTGGCATTCCCTAACCCTAACCCTAGCCCGGAATAGAAACCCACCACCAGCCCTAAACCTTACCTTACGCCATACACTATTCCTGGTCCGTACGCTGGCACTGAACAGTGCGTCAGCACGTAGCCTGACCCTCCCAAGTTTCCGTACCCTCACCTGTGCCCTAAGCCTTGCCGTTCCCTAACCCTAACCCTAGCTCGGAACGCAAATCCACCACCAGCCCTACACTTTATCCTACGCCGTTGCCTACTCCTGTCCCGTACGCTGGCACTGACGCGTGCGTCAGCACGTAGCCGGATCATCCCACGTTTCCGTACCATCACCTGTGCCATAAGATTTGCCATTCCCACACCCTAACCGTAGCCTGGAACGGAAACCAACCACCAGCCCTACACTTTACCTTACACCGATGCCTAATCCTGGCCAGTACGCTGGCACTGACGCGTGCGACAGCACGTAGCCTGACCCTCCCACGTTTCCGTACCCTCACCTATGCCCTAAGCCTTGCCGTTCCCTAACACTAACCCTAGCCCGGAACGGAAACCTACCACCAGCCCAACACCTTACCTTACGCCGTACCCTATTCCTGGCCCGTACGCTGGCACTGAACAGTGCGTCAGCACGGAGCCTGACCCTCACACGTTTCCATACCGTCACCTGTGCCCTAAGCCTTGCCGTTCCCTAACCCTAACCCTAGCCTGGAACGCAAATCCACCACCAGCCCTACACTGTATCCTACGCCATTGCCTACTCCTGGCCCGTACGCTGGCACTGACCCATGCGTCAGCACGTAGCCCGTCCCTCCCACGTTTCCGTACCATCACCTGTGCCCTAAGCCTTGCCTTTCCCTAACCCTAACCCTAGCCTGTAACGGAAAACAACCACCAGCCGTACACCTTACCTTACGTCGTTGCCTACTCCTCGCCCGTACGCTGGCATTGACCCGTGCGTCAGCATGTAGCCTGACCCTCCCACGTTTACGTACCCTCACCTGTGCCCTAAGCCTTGCCGTTACCTAACCCTAACCCTAGCACGGAACGGAAATCCACCACCAGCCCTACACCTTACCCTAGGCCGTTGCCTACTCCTGGCCTGTACTCTGGCACTGAACGGTGCATCAACACGTAGCCTTACCCTCCCGCGTTTCCGTACCCTGACCTGTGCCCTAAGCCTTGCCGTTCCCTAACCCTAACCCTAGCCCAGAACGCAAATCCACCATCAGCCCTACACTTTATCCTACGCCGTTGCCTACTCCTGGCCCGAACGCTGGCACTGACCCGTGCGTCAGCACGTAGCCTGACCCTCCCACGTTTCCGTACCCTCACCTGTGCCCTAAGCCTTGCCATTCCCTAACCCTAACCCCAGCCTGGAACGGAATACAACCACCAGCCCTACACCTTACCTTACGCCGTTGCCTACTCCTGGCCCGTACTCTGGCACAGACCCGTGCGTCAGCACGTAGCCTGACCCTCCCACGTTTCCGTAACCTCACCTGTGCCATAAGCCTTGCCGTTCCCTAACCCTAACCCTAGCCCGGAACGGAAACACACCACCAGCCCTACACCTTACCCTACGCCGTTGCCTACTCCCGGCCTGGACTCTGGCACTGACCGTGCATCAGCACGTAGCCTTACCCTCCCGCGTTCCCGTACCCTGACCAGTGCCCTAACCCTTGCCGTTCCCTAACCCTAACCCTAGCCCGGAACGGAAACCCACCACCAGCCCTAAACCTTACCCTACGCCATTGCCTACTCCTGGCCTGTACTCTGGCACTGACCCGTGCATCAGCACGTAGCCTTACCCACCCGCGTTTCCGTACCCTGACCTGTGCCCTATGCCTTGCCGTTCCCTAACCCTAACCCTAGCCTGGAACGGAACCCAACCACCAGCCCTACAGCTTACCTTACGCCGTTGCCTACTCCTGGCCCGTACACTGGCACTGACCCGTGCGTCAGCACGTAGCCTGACACTCCCACGTTTCCGTACCCTCACCTGTGCCCTAAGCCTTGCCATTCCCTAAACCTAACCCTAGCCCAGAATAGTAACCCACCACCAGCCCTACACCATACCTTACGCCGTACGCTGCTTCTGACCCGTACCCTGGCACTGACCCGTGCGTCAGCACGTAGCCTGACCCTCCCACCTTTCCGTACCCTCACCTGTGCCCTAAGCCTTGCCGTTCCCTAACCCTAACCCTAGCCCCGAACGGAAACCCACCACCAGACCTACACCTTACCTTACGCCGTAAATTATTCCTGGCCCATACGCTGGCACTGAACCATGCGTCACCATGTAGCCTGACCCTCCCACGTTTCGGTACCCTCACCTGTGCCCTAAGCCTTGCCGTTCCCTTACCCTAACCCTAGCCTGGAAGAGATACCCACCACCAGCCCTACACCTTACCTTACACCGTACCCTATTCCTGGCCCGTACGCTGGCACTGAACAGTGCGTCAGCACGTAGCCTGACCCTCCCAAGATTCCGTACACTAACCTGTGCCCTAAGCCTTGCCGTTCCCTAACCCTAACCCTAGCCCGGAATAGAAACACACCACCAGCCCTACCCCTTACATTACGCCGTACCCTACTCCTGACCCGTACGCTGGCACTGACCCATGCGTCAGCACGTAGCCTTACCCACCTGCGTTTCCGTACCCTGACCTGCGCCCTAAGCCTTGCCGTTCCCTACCCCTAACCCTAGCCCAAAACGCAAATCCACCACCAGCCCTAAACTTTATCCTACGCCGTTGCCTACTCCAGGCCCGTACGCTGGCACTGACCCGTGCGTCAGCACGTAACCCGACCCTCCCACGTTTCCGTACCCTCACCTCTGACCTAAGCCTTGCCGTTCCCTAACCCAAACCCTAGACCGGAATGGAAACCCACCACCAGCCGTACACAATACCCTACGCCGTTGCCTACTCCCGGCCTGTACTCTGGCACTGACCCGTGCTTCAGCACGTAGCCTGACCCTCTCACGTTTCCGTACCATCACTTGTGCCCTAAGCCTTGCCGTTCCCTAACCCTAACCCTAGCCCGGAACGGAAACCCACCACCAGCCCTACACCTTACCTTACGCCGTACCCTATTACTGGCCCGTACGCTGGCACTGAACCGTGCGTCAGCACGTTGCCTGACCCTCCCACGTTTCCGTACCCTCAACTGTGCCCTAAGCCTTGCTGTTCCTTAACCCTAACCCTAGCCCGGAAGAGAAACCCACCACCAGCCCTACACCATACCTTACACCGTACCTTACTCCTGACCCGTACGCTGGCACTGACCAGTGCGTCAGCACGTAGCCTGACCCTCCCACGTTTCCGTACCCTCACCTGTGCCCTAAGCCTTGCCGTTCCCTAACCCTAACCCTAGCCCGGAACGCATATCCACCACTAGCCCTACACTTTATCCTATGCCGTTGCCTACACCTGGCCCGTATGCTGGCACTGACACGTGCGTCAGCACGTAGCCTGACCCTCCCACGTTTCCGTACCTTCACCTGTGTCCTAAGATTTGCCATTCCCTAACCCTAACCCTAGCCTGGAATGGAAACCAACCACCAGCCCTACACCTTACCTTACGCAGTTGCCTACTCCTGACCCGTACGCTGGCACTGACCCGTGCGTCAGCACGTAGCCTGACCCTCCCACGTTTCTGTACCCTCACCTGTGCCCTAAGCCTTGCCTTTCCCTAACCATAACCCTAGCCCGGAACGGAAACCCACCACCAGCCCTACACCTTACCTTACGCCGTAACCTATTCCTGGCCCGTACGCTGGCACTGAACCGTGCGTCAGCACGTAGCCTGACCCTCCCACGTTTCTGTACCATCACCTGTGCCCTAAGCCTTGCCGTTCCCTAACCCTAACACTAGTCTGGAACGGAATCCAACCACCAGCCGTACACCTTACCTTACGCCTTTGCCTACTCCTCGCCCGTATGCTGGCATTGACACATGCGTCAGCACGTAGCCTGACCGTCCCACGTTTCTGTAACCTCACCTGTGCCCTAAGCCTTGCCGTTCCCTAACCCTAACCCTAGCCCGGAATGGAAACCCACCACCAGCCGTACACCTTACCTTACGCCGTACCCTATTCCTGGCCCGTACGCTGGCACTGAACCGTGTGTCAGCATGTAGCCTGACCCTCCCACGTTTCCGTACCCTCTCCTTTGCCCTAAGACTTGCCGTTCCCTAACCCTAACCCTAGCCCGGATTAGAAACCCACCACCAGCCCTACACCTTACCTTACGCCATACCCTATTCCAGGCCCGTACGCTGGCACTGAACATTGCGTCAGCATGTAGCCTGAACCTCCCAAGTTTCCGTACCCTCACCTGTGCCCTAAGCCTTGCCGTTCCCTAACCCTAACCCTAGCCCGGAATAGAAACCCACCACCAGCACTACACCTTACATTACGCCGTACCCTACTCCTGACCCGTACGCTGGCACTGACCCGTGCGTCAGCACATAGCCTGACCCTCCCACGTTTCCATACCCTCACCTGTGCCCTAAGCCTTGCCGTTCCCTAACCCTAACCCTAGCCCTGAACGCAAATCCACCACCAGCCCTACACTGTATCCTATGCCGTTGCCTACTCCTGTTCCGTACGCTGGCACTGACACGTGCGTCAGCACGTAGCCCGACCCTCTCACGTTTCCGTACCCTCACCTGTGCCCTAAGCCTTGCCGTTCCCTAACCCTAAACCTAGCCTGGAAAGGAAATCAACCACAAGCGCTACACTTTACCTTACGCCGTACCCTACTCCTGGCCCGTACGCTGCCACTGACCCGTGCGTCAGCACGTAGCCTGACCCTCCCACGTTTCTGTACCCTCACCTGTGCCCTAAGCCTTGCCTTTCCCTAACCATAACCCTAGCCCGGAACGGAAACCCACCACCAGCCCTACACCTTACCTTACGCCGTAACCTATTCCTGGCCCGTACGCTGGCACTGAACCGTGCGTCAGCATGTAGCCCGACCCTCCCACGTTTCCGTACCCTCACCTGTGCCCTATGCCTTGCCGTTCCCTAACCCTAACCCTAGCCTGGAACGGAAACCAGCCACCAGCCCTACACCATACCTCACGCCGTTGCCTACTCCTGGCCCGTACGCTGGCATTGACCCGTGCGTCAGCACGTAGCCTGACCCACCCACGTCTCCGTACCCTCACCTGTGCCCTAAGCCTTGCGGTGCCCTAACCCTAACACTAGCCCGGAATGGAAACCCACCACCAACCCAAAACCTTACCCTACGCCGTTGCCTACTACTGGCGTGTACTCTGGCACTGACCTGCGCATCAGCACGTAGCCTTACCCTCCCGCGTTTCCGTACCCTGACCTGTGCCCTAAGCCTTGCCGTTCCCTAACCCTAACCCTAGCCCGAAACGGAATCCCACCACCAGCCCTACACCTTACCTTACGCCATACCCTATTCCAGGCCCGTACGCTGGCACTGAACATTGCGTCAGCATGTAGCCTGAACCTCCCAAGTTTCCGTACCCTCACCTGTGCCCTAAGCCTTGCCGTTCCCTAACCCTAACCCTAGCCCGGAATAGAAACCCACCACCAGCCCTACACCTTACATTACGCCGTACCCTACTCCTGACCCGTACGCTGGCACTGACCCGTGCGTCAGCACATAGCCTGACCCTCCCACGTTTCCATACCCTCACCTGTGCCCTAAGCCTTGCCGTTCCCTAACCCTAACCCTAGCCCTGAACGCAAATCCACCACCAGCCCTACACTCTATCCTATGCCGTTGCCTACTCCTGTTCCGTACGCTGGCACTGACCCGTGCGTCAGCACGTAGGCCGACCCTCTCACGTTTCCGTACCCTCACCTGTGCCCTAAGCCTTGCCGTTCCCTAACCCTAAACCTAGCCTGGAAAGGAAATCAACCACAAGCGCTACACTTTACCTTATGCCGTACCCTACTCCTGGCCCGTACGCTGCCACTGACCCATGCGTCAGCACGTAGCCTGACCCTCCCACGTTTCAGTACCCTCACCTGTGCCCTAAGCCTTGCCGTTCCCTAACCATAACCCTAGCCCGGAACGGAAACCCACCACCAGCCCTACACCTTACTTTACGCCGTAACCTATTCCTGGCCCGTACGCTGGCACTGAACCGTGCGTCAGCATGTAGCCTGACCCTCCCATGTTTCCGTAACCTCACCTGTGCCCTAAGCCGTGCCTTTCCCTAACCCTAACCCAAGCCCGGAATAGAAACCCACCACCAGCCCTACACCTTACCTTACGCCGTATTCTACTCCTGACCCGTACGCTGGCACTGAACCATGCGTCAGCACGTAGTCTGAGCCTCCAACGTTTCCGTACCCTCACCTGTGCCCTAAGCCTTGACGTTCCCTAACCCTAACCCTAGCCCGGAACGGAAACCCACCACCAGCCCTACACCTTAACTTACGCCGTTCCCTATTCCTGGCCCGTACGCTGGCACTGAACCGTGTGTCAGCACGTAGTCTGACCCTCCCACGTTTCCGTTCCCTCACCTGTGCCCTAAGCCTTGCCGTTCCCTAACCCTAACCCTAGCCAGGAACGCAAATCCACCACCAGCCCTACACTTTATCCTACGCCGTTGCCTACTCCTGGCCCGTACGCTGGCACTGACCAGTGCGTCAGCACGTAGCCCGACCCTCCCACGTTTCCGTACCCTCACCTGTGCCCTAAGCCTTGCCATTCCCTAACACTAACCCTAGCATGGAACGGAAACCAACCACCAGCCCTACACCTTACCTTACGCCGTTGCCTACTACTGGCCTGTACTCCGGCACTGACCCGTGCATTAGCACGTGTCCTTACCCTCACGCGTTTCCGTACCCTGACCTGTGCCCTAAGCCTTGCCGTTCCCTAACCCTAACCCTAGCCCGGAACGGAAACCCACCACCAGCCCTATACCTTACGTTACGCCTTTCCCTATTCCTGGCCCGTATGCTGGCACTGACCAGTGCGTCAGCACGTATCCTGACCCTCCCACTTTTCCGTACCCTCACCTGTGCCCTAAGCCTTGCAGTTCCCTAACCGTAACCCTAGCCTGGAACGGAAAACAACCACCTGCCGTACACCTTAACTTACGCAGTTGCCTTCTACTCGCCCGTACGCTGGAATTGACCCGTACGTCAGCACGTAGCCTGACCCTCCCACGTTTACGTACCCTCACCTGTGCCCTAAGCCTTGCCGTTCCCTACCCCTAACCCTAGCCCGGAACGGAAACCCACCACCAGCCCTACACCTTACCCTACGCCGTTGCCTACTCCTGGCCTGTACTCTGGCACTGAACCGTGCATGAGCACGTAGCCTTACCCTCCCGCGTTTCCGTACCCTGACCTGTGCCCTAAGCCTTGCCGTTCCCTAACCCTAACCCTAGTCCGGAACGGAAACCCACCACCAGCCCTAAACCTTACCTTACGCCGTTGCCTACTCCTCGCCCATACGCTGGCATTGACCCGTGCGTCAGCACGTAGCCTGACCCTCCCACGTTTACGTACCCTCACCTGTGCCCTAAGCCTTGACGTTCCCAAAACCTAACCCTAGCCTGGAACGGAAACCCACCACCAGCCCTAAACCTTACCCTACGCCGTTGCCTACTCCTGGCCTGTACTCTGGCACTGAACCGTGCATCAGCACGTAGCGTTACCCTCCCGCGTTTCCGTACCCTGACCTGTGCCCTAAGCCTTGCCGTTCCCTAACCCTATACCTAGCCCAGAACGCAAATCCACCACCAGCCTTACACTTTATCCTACGCCGTTGCCTACTCCTGGCCCGTACGCTGGCACTGACCCGTGCGTCAGCACGTACCCTGACCCTCCCACGTTTCCGTACCCTCACCTGTGCCCTAAGACTTGCCATTCCCTAACCCTAACCCTAGCCAAGAATAGTAACCCACCACCAGCCCTACACCATACCTTACGCCGTACGCTGCTACTGACCCGTACGCTGGCACTGACCCGTGCTTCAGCACGTAGCCTGACCCTCCCACCTTTCCGTACCCTCAACTGCGCCCTAAGCTTTGCCGTTCCCTAACCCTAACCCTAGCCCCGAAAGGAAACCCACCACCAGCCCTACACCTTACCTTATGCCGTAACTTATTCCTGGCCCATACGCTGGCACTGAACCATGCGTCACCATGTAGCCTGACCCTCCCACGTTTCGGTACCCTAACCTGTGCCCTAAGCCTTGCCGTTCCCTTACCCTAATACTAGCCTGGAACGGAAACCAACCACCAGCCCTACATCTTACCTTACGCTGTTGCCTACCCCTGGCCCGTATGCTGGCACTGACACGTGCGTCAGCACGTAGCCTGACCGTCCCACGTTTCTGTAACCTCACCTGTGCCCTAAGCCTTGCCGTTCCCTAACCCTAACCCTAGCCCGGAACGGAAACCCACCACCAGCCGTACACCTAACCTTACGCCGTACCCTATTCCTGGCCCGTACGCTGGCACTGAACCGTGCGTCAGCACGTAGCCTGACCCTCCCACGTTTCCGTACCCTCTCCTTTGCCCTAAGACTTGCCGTTCCCTAACCCTAACCCTAGCCCGGATTAGAAACCCACCACCAGCCCTACACCTTACCTTACGCCGTACCCTATTCCTGGCCCGTACGCTGGCACTGAACCGTGCGTCAGCACGTAGCCTGACCCTCCCACGTTTCCGTACCCTCACCTGTGCCCTAAGCCTTGCCATTCCCTAACCCTAACCCTAGCCTGTAACGGAAACCAACCACCAGCCGTACACCTGACCTTACGTCGTTGCCTACTCCTCGCCCGTACGCTGGCATTGACCCGTGCGTCAGCACGTAGCCTGACCCTCCCACGTTTACGTACCCTCACCTGTGCCCTAAGCCTTGCCGTTACCTAACCCTAACCCTAGCACGGAACGGAAACCCACCACCAGCCCTACACCTTACCCTACGCCGTTGCCTACTCCTGGCCTGTACTCTGGCACTGAACGGTGCATCAGCACGTACCTTACCCTCCCGCGTTTCCATACCCTGACCTGTGCCCTAAGCCTTGCCGTTCCCTAACCCTAACCCTAGCCCGAAACGGAATCCCACCACCAGCCCTACACCTTACCCTACGCCGTACCCTATTCCTGGCCCGTACGCTGGCACTGAACCGTGTGTCAGCATGTAGCCTGACCCTCCCACGTTTCCGTACCCTCTCCTTTGCCCTAAGACTTGCCGTTCCCTAACCCTAACCCTAGCCCGGATTAGAAACCCACCACCAGCCCTACACCTTACCTTACGCCATACCCTATTCCAGGCCCGTACGCTGGCACTGAACATTGCGTCAGCATGTAGCCTGAACCTCCCAAGTTTCCGTACCCTCACCTGTGCCCTAAGCCTTGCCGTTCCCTAACCCTAACCCTAGCCCGGAATAGAAACCCACCACCAGCACTACACCTTACATTACGCCGTACCCTACTCCTGACCCGTACGCTGGCACTGACCCGTGCGTCAGCACATAGCCTGACCCTCCCACGTTTCCATACCCTCACCTGTGCCCTAAGCCTTGCCGTTCCCTAACCCTAACCCTAGCCCTGAACGCAAATCCACCACCAGCCCTACACTGTATCCTATGCCGTTGCCTACTCCTGTTCCGTACGCTGGCACTGACACGTGCGTCAGCACGTAGCCCGACCCTCTCACGTTTCCGTACCCTCACCTGTGCCCTAAGCCTTGCCGTTCCCTAACCCTAAACCTAGCCTGGAAAGGAAATCAACCACAAGCGCTACACTTTACCTTACGCCGTGCCCTACTCCTGGCCCGTACGCTGCCACTGACCCGTGCGTCAGCACGTAGCCTGACCCTCCCACGTTTCTGTACCCTCACCTGTGCCCTAAGCCTTGCCTTTCCCTAACCATAACCCTAGCCCGGAACGGAAACCCACCACCAGCCCTACACCTTACCTTACGCCGTAACCTATTCCTGGCCCGTACGCTGGCACTGAACCGTGCGTCAGCATGTAGCCCGACCCTCCCACGTTTCCGTACCCTCACCTGTGCCCTATGCCTTGCCGTTCCCTAACCCTAACCCTAGCCTGGAACGGAAACCAGCCACCAGCCCTACTCCATACCTCACGCCGTTGCCTACTCCTGGCCCGTACGCTGGCATTGACCCGTGCGTCAGCACGTAGCCTGACCCACCCACGTCTCCGTACCCTCACCTGTGCCCTAAGCCTTGCGGTGCCCTAACCCTAACACTAGCCCGGAATGGAAACCCACCACCAACCCAAAACCTTACCCTACGCCGTTGCCTACTACTGGCGTGTACTCTGGCACTGACCTGCGCATCAGCACGTAGCCTTACCCTCCCGCGTTTCCGTACCCTGACCTGTGCCCTAAGCCTTGCCGTTCCCTAACCCTAACCCTAGCCCGAAACGGAATCCCACCACCAGCCCTACACCTTAACTTACGCCGTTCCCTATTCCTGGCCCGTACGCTGGCGCTGAACCGTGCGTCAGCACGTAGCCTGACCCTCCCACGTTTCCGTTCCCTCACCTGAGCCCTAAGCCTTGCCGTTCCCTAACCCTAACCCTAGCCCGGAACGCAAATCCACCACCTGCCCTACACTTTATCCTACGCCGTTGCCTACTCCTGGCCCGTACGCTGGCACTGACCCGTGCATCAGCACGTAGCCCGACCCTCCCACGTTTCCGTACCCTCATCTGTGCCCTAAGCCTTGCCGTTCCCTAACCCTAACCCTAGCCTGGAACAGAAACCAACCACCAGCCCTACACCTTACCTTACGCCGTTGCCTACTCCTGGCCCGTACGCTGGCATTGACTCGTGCGTCAGCACGTAGCCTGACCCTCCCTCGTCTCCGTACACTCACCTGTGCCCTAAGCCCTGCGGTTCCCTAACCCTAACCCTACCCCTGAATGGAATCCCACCACCAGCCCAACACCTTACCCTACGCCGTTGCCTACTACTGGCCTGTACTCTGGTACTGACCCGTGCATCAGCACGTAGCCTTACCCTGCCGCGTTTCCGTACCCTGACCTGTGCCCTAAGCCTTGCCGTTCCCTAACCCTAACCCTAGCCCGGAACGGAAACCCACCACCAGCCCTACACCTTACCTTACGCCGTTCCCTATTCCTGTCCCGTACGCTGGCACTGAACCGTGCGTCAGCACGTAGCCTGACCCTCCCACGTTTCTGTACCATCACCTGTGCCCTAAGCCTTGCCGTTCCCTAACCCTAACACTAGTCTGGAACGGAATCCAACCACCAGCCGTACACCTTACCTTACGCCTTTGCCTACTCCTCGCCCGTATGCTGGCATTGACACATGCGTCAGCACGTAGCCTGACCGTCCCACGTTTCTGTAACCTCACCTGTGCCCTAAGCCTTGCCGTTCCCTAACCCTAACCATAGCCCGGAACGGAAACCCACCACCAGCCGTACACCTTACCTTACGCCGTACCCTATTCCTGGCCCGTACGCTGGCACTGAACCGTGTGTCAGCATGTAGCCTGACCCACCCACGTTTCCGTACCCTCTCCTTTGCCCTAAGACTTGCCGTTCCCTAACCCTAACCCTAGCCCGTATTAGAAACCCACCACCAGCCCTACACCTTACCTTACGCCATACCCTATTCCAGGCCCGTACGCTGGCACTGAACATTGCGTCAGCATGTAGCCTGAACCTCCCAAGTTTCCGTACCCTCACCTGTGGCCTAAGCCTTGCCGTTCCCTAACCCTAACCCTAGCCCGGAATAGAAACCCACCACCAGCCCTACACCTTACATTACGCCGTACCCTACTCCTGACCCGTACGCTGGCACTGACCCGTGCGTCAGCACATAGCCTGACCCTCCCACGTTTCCATACCCTCACCTGTGCCCTAAGCCTTGCCGTTCCCTAACCCTAACCCTAGCCCTGAACGCAAATCCACCACCAGCCCTACACTCTATCCTATGCCGTTGCCTACTCCTGTTCCGTACGCTGGCACTGACCCGTGCGTCAGCACGTAGGCCGACCCTCTCACGTATCCGTACCCTCACCTGTGCCCTAAGCCTTGCCGTTCCCTAACCCTAAACCTAGCCTGGAAAGGAAATCAACCACAAGCGCTACACTTTACCTTACGCCGTACCCTACTCCTGGCCCGTACGCTGCCACTGACCCATGCGTCAGCACGTAGCCTGACCCTCCCACGTTTCAGTACCCTCACCTGTGCCCTAAGCCTTGCCGTTCCCTAACCATAACCCTAGCCCGGAACGGAAACCCACCACCAGCCCTACACCTTACTTTACGCCGTAACCTATTCCTGGCCCGTACGCTGGCACTGAACCGTGCGTCAGCATGTAGCCTGACCCTCCCATGTTTCCGTAACCTCACCTGTGCCCTAAGCCGTGCCTTTCCCTAACCCTAACCCAAGCCCGGAATAGAAACCCACCACCAGCCCTACACCTTACCTTACGCCGTATTCTACTCCTGACCCGTACGCTGGCACTGAACCATGCGTCAGCACGTAGTCTGAGCCTCCAACGTTTCCGTACCCTCACCTGTGCCCTAAGCCTTGACGTTCCCTAACCCTAACCCTAGCCCGGAAC
The DNA here is from genome assembly GCF_964165515.1 of Mesoplodon bidens. Taxonomy (NCBI): domain Eukaryota; kingdom Metazoa; phylum Chordata; class Mammalia; order Artiodactyla; family Ziphiidae; genus Mesoplodon; species Mesoplodon bidens. The sequence goes on along the minus strand of NW_027671726.1, from coordinate 826,412 downwards.
GGAAACCCACCACCAGCCCTACACCTTAACTTACGCCGTTCCCTATTCCTGGCCCGTACGCTGGCACTGAACCGTGTGTCAGCACGTAGTCTGACCCTCCCACGTTTCCGTTCCCTCACCTGTGCCCTAAGCCTTGCCGTTCCCTAACCCTAACCCTAGCCAGGAACGCAAATCCACCACCAGCCCTACACTTTATCCTACGCCGTTGCCTACTCCTGGCCCGTACGCTGGCACTGACCAGTGCGTCAGCACGTAGCCCGACCCTCCCACGTTTCCGTACCCTCACCTGTGCCCTAAGCCTTGCCATTCCCTAACACTAACCCTAGCATGGAACGGAAACCAACCACCAGCCCTACACCTTACCTTACGCCGTTGCCTACTACTGGCCTGTACTCCGGCACTGACCCGTGCATTAGCACGTGTCCTTACCCTCACGCGTTTCCGTACCCTGACCTGTGCCCTAAGCCTTGCCGTTCCCTAACCCTATCCCTAGCCCGGAACGGAAACCCACCACCAGCCCTATACCTTACGTTACGCCTTTCCCTATTCCTGGCCCGTATGCTGGCACTGACCAGTGCGTCAGCACGTATCCTGACCCTCCCACTTTTCCGTACCCTCACCTGTGCCCTAAGCCTTGCAGTTCCCTAACCGTAACCCTAGCCTGGAACGGAAAACAACCACCTGCCGTACACCTTAACTTACGCAGTTGCCTTCTACTCGCCCGTACGCTGGAATTGACCCGTACGTCAGCACGTAGCCTGACCCTCCCACGTTTACGTACCCTCACCTGTGCCCTAAGCCTTGCCGTTCCCTACCCCTAACCCTAGCCCGGAACGGAAACCCACCACCAGCCCTACACCTTACCCTACGCCGTTGCCTACTCCTGGCCTGTACTCTGGCACTGAACCGTGCATGAGCACGTAGCCTTACCCTCCCGCGTTTCCGTACCCTGACCTGTGCCCTAAGCCTTGCCGTTCCCTAACCCTAACCCTAGTCCGGAACGGAAACCCACCACCAGCCCTAAACCTTACCTTACGCCGTTGCCTACTCCTCGCCCATACGCTGGCATTGACCCGTGCGTCAGCACGTAGCCTGACCCTCCCACGTTTACGTACCCTCACCTGTGCCCTAAGCCTTGACGTTCCCAAAACCTAACCCTAGCCTGGAACGGAAACCCACCACCAGCCCTAAACCTTACCCTACGCCGTTGCCTACTCCTGGCCTGTACTCTGGCACTGAACCGTGCATCAGCACGTAGCGTTACCCTCCCGCGTTTCCGTACCCTGACTTGTGCCCTAAGCCTTGCCGTTCCCTAACCCTATACCTAGCCCAGAACGCAAATCCACCACCAGCCTTACACTTTATCCTACGCCGTTGCCTACTCCTGGCCCGTACGCTGGCACTGACCCGTGCGTCAGCACGTACCCTGACCCTCCCACGTTTCCGTACCCTCACCTGTGCCCTAAGCCTTGCCATTCCCTAACCCAAACCCTAGCCAAGAATAGTAACCCAACACCAGCCCTACACCATACCTTACGCCGTACGCTGCTACTGACCCGTACGCTGGCACTGACCCGTGCTTCAGCACGTAGCCTGACCCTCCCACCTTTCCGTACCCTCAACTGCGCCCTAAGCTTTGCCGTTCCCTAACCCTAACCCTAGCCCCGAAAGGAAACCCACCACCAGCCCTACACCTTACCTTATGCCGTAACTTATTCCTGGCCCATACGCTGGCACTGAACCATGCGTCACCATGTAGCCTGACCCTCCCACGTTTCGGTACCCTAACCTGTGCCCTAAGACTTGCCGTTCCCTTACCCTAATACTAGCCTGGAACGGAAACCAACCACCAGCCCTACATCTTACCTTACGCTGTTGCCTACCCCTGGCCCGTATGCTGGCACTGACACGTGCGTCAGCACGTAGCCTGACCGTCCCACGTTTCTGTAACCTCACCTGTGCCCTAAGCCTTGCCGTTCCCTAACCCTAACCCTAGCCCGGAACGGAAACCCACCACCAGCCGTACACCTAACCTTACGCCGTACCCTATTCCTGGCCCGTACGCTGGCACTGAACCGTGCGTCAGCACGTAGCCTGACCCTCCCACGTTTCCGTACCCTCACCTGTGCCCTAAGCCTTGCCATTCCCTAACCCTAACCCTAGCCTGTAACGGAAACCAACCACCAGCCGTACACCTGACCTTACGTCGTTGCCTACTCCTCGCCCGTACGCTGGCATTGACCCGTGCGTCAGCACGTAGCCTGACCCTCCCACGTTTACGTACCCTCACCTGTGCCCTAAGCCTTGCCGTTACCTAACCCTTACCCTAGCACGGAACGGAAACCCACCACCAGCCCTACACCTTACCCTACGCCGTTGCCTACTCCTGGCCTGTACTCTGGCACTGAACGGTGCATCAGCACGTACCTTACCCTCCCGCGTTTCCATACCCTGACCTGTGCCCTAAGCCTTGCCGTTCCCTAACCCTAACCCTAGCCTGGCACGGAAACCCACCACCAGCCCTACACCTTACCTTACGCCGTTGCCTACTCCTGGCCTGTACGCTGGCACTGACCCGTGCGTCAGCACATAGCCTGACCCTCCCACGTTTCCGTACCCTCACCAGTGCCCTAAGCCTTGCCATTCCCTAACCCTAACCCTAGCTTTGAATAGTAACCCACCACCAGCCCTACACCATACCTTACGCCGTACGCTGCTACTGACCCGTACGTTGGCACTGACCCGTGCTTCAGCACGTAGCCTGACCCTCCCACGTTTCCGTACCCTCACCTGTGCCCTAAGCCTTGCCGTACCCTAACCCTAACCCTAGCCCCGAACGGAAACCCACCACCAGCCCTACACCTTACCTTACGCCGTAACTTATTCCTGGCCCATACGCTGGCACTGAACCGTGCGTCAGCATGTAGCCTGACCCTCCCACGTTTCGGTACCCTCACCTGTGCCCTAAGCCTTGCCGTTCCCTTACCCTAACCCTAGCCTGGAACGGAAACCAACCACCAGCCCTACATCTTACCTTACGCCGTTGCCTAACCCTGGCCCGTACGCTGGCACTGAAACGTGCGTCAGCACGTAGCCTGACCGTCCCACGTTTCTGTAACCTCACCTGTGCCCTAAGCCTTGCCGTTCCCTAACCCTAACCCTAGCCCGGAACGGAAACCCACCACCAGCCGTACACCTTACCTTACGCCGTACCCTATTCCTGGCCCGTACGCTGGCACTGAACCGTGCGTCAGCACGTAGCCTGACCCTCCCACGTTTCCGTACGCTCACCTGTGCCCTAAGCCTTGCCATTCCCTAACCCTAACCCTAGCCTGGAACGGAAACCAACCACCAGCCGTACACCTTACCTTACGTCGTTGCCTACTCCTCGCCCGTACGCTGGCATTGACCCGTGCGTCAGCACGTAGCCTGACCCTCCCACGTTTACGTACCCTCACCTGTGCCCTAAGCCTTGCCGTTAACTAACCCTAACCCTAGCACGGAACGGAAACCCACCACCAGCCCTACACCTTACCCTACGCGGTTGCCTACTCCTGGCCTGTACTCTGGCACTGAACCGTGCATCAGCACGTAGCCTTACCCTCACGCGTTTCCGTACCCTGACCTGTGCCCTAAGCCTTGCCGTTCCCTAACCCTAACCCTAGCCCAGAACGCAAATCCACCACCAGCCCTACACTTTATCCTGCGCCGTTGCCTACTCCTGGCCCGTACGCTGGCACTGACCAGTGCGTCAGCACGTAGCCCGACCCTCCCACATTTCCGTACCCTCACCTGTGCCCTAAGCCTTGCCGTTCCCTAACCCTAACCCTAGCCTGGAACGGAAACCAACCACCAGCCCTACACCTTACCTTACGCCGTTGCCTACTCCTGGCCCGTACGCTGGCACTGACACGTGCGTCAGCACGTAGCCTGACCCTCCCACGTTTACGTACCCTCACCTGTGCCCTAAGACTTGCCATTCCCTAACCCTAACCCTAGCCCGTAATAGTAACCCACCACCAGCCCTACATCATACCTTACGCCGTACGCTGCTACTGACCCGTACGCTGGCACTGACCCGTGCGTCAGCACGTAGCCTGACCCTCACACGTTTCCGTACCCTCACCTGTGCCCTAAGACTTGCCGTTCCCTAACCCTAACACTAGCCCCTAACGGAAACCCACCACCAGCCCTACACCTTACCTTACGCCGTAACTTATTCCTGGCCCGTACGCTGGCACTGAACCGTGCGTCAGCATGTAGCCTGACCCTCCCACGTTTCGGTACCCTCACCTGTGCCCTAAGCCTTGCCGTTCCCTTACCCTAACCCTAGCCTGGAACGGAAACCAACCAGCAGCCCTACATCTTACATTACGCCGTTGCCTACTCCTGGCCCGTACGCTGGCACTGACACGTGCGTCAGCACGTAGCCTGACAGTCCCACGTTTCTGTAACCTCACCTGTGCCCTAAGCCTTGCCGTTCCCTAACCCTAACCCTAGCCCGGAACGGAAACCCACCACCAGCCGTACACCTTACCTTACGCCGTACCCTATTCCTGGCCCGTACGCTGGCACTGAACCGTGTGTCAGCACGTAGCCTGACCCTCCCACGTTTCCGTACCCTCTCCTTTGCCCTAAGACTTGCCGTTCCCTAACCCTAACCCTAGCCCGGATTAGAAACCCACCACCAGCCCTACACCTTACCTTACGCCGTACCCTATTCCTGGCCCGTACGCTGGCACTGAACAGTGCGTCAGCATGTAGCCTGACCCACCCAAGTTTCCGTACCCTCACCTGTGCCCTAAGCCTTGCCGTTCCCTCACCCTAACCCTAGCCCGGAATAGAAACCCACCACCAGCCCTACACCTTACATTACGCCGTACCCTACTCCGGACCCGTACGCTGGCACTGACCCGTGCGTCAGCACGTAGCCTGACCCTCCCACGTTTCCATACCCTCACCTGTGCCCTAAGCCTTGCCGTTCCCTAACCCTAACCCTAGCCCGGAACGCAAATCCACCACCAGCCCTACACTGTATCCTATGCCGTTGCCTACTCCTGGCCCGTACGCTGGCACTGACCCGTGCGTCAGCACGTAGCCCGTCCCTCCCACGTTTCCGTACCCTCACCTGTGCCCTAAGCCTTGCCGTTCCCTATCCCTAAACCTAGCCTGGAAAGGAAATCAACCACAAGCCCTACACTTTACCTTACGCCGTACTCTACTCCTGGCCCGTATGCTGGCACTGACCCATGCGTCAGCACGTAGCCTGACCCTCCCACGTTTCAGTACCCTCACCTGTGCCCTAAGCCTTGCCGTTCCCTAACCATAACCCTAGCCCGGAACGGAAACCCACCACCAGCCCTACACCTTACCTTACGCCGTAACCTATTCCTGGCCCGTACGCAGGCACTGAACCGTTCGTCTGCATGTAGCCTGACCCTCCCACGTTTCCGTAACCTCACCTGTGCCCTAAGCCTTGCCTTTCCCTAACCCTAACCCTAGCCCGGAATAGAAACCCACCACCAGCCCTACACATTACCTTACGCCGTATCCTACTTCTGACCCGTACGCTGGCACTGAACTATGCGTCTGCACGTAGTCTGAGCCTCCAACGTTTCCGTACCCTCACCTGTGCCCTAAGCCTTGACGTTCCCTAACCCTAACCCTAGCCCTGAACGGAAACCCAACACCACCCCTACACCTTAACTTACGCCGTTCCCTATTCCTGGCCCGTACGCTGGCACTGAACCGTGTGTCAGCACGTAGCCTGACCCTCCCACGTTTCCGTTCCCTCACCTTTGCCCTAAGCCTTGCCGTTCCCTAACCCTAACCCTAGCCAGGAACGCAAATCCACCACCAGCCCTACACTATATCCTACGCCTTTGCCTACTCCTGGCCCGTACGCTGGCACTGACCAGTGCGTCAGCACGTAGCCCGACCCTCCCACGTTGCCGTACGCTCACCTGTGCCCTAAGCCTTGCCATTCCCTTACCCTAACCCTAGCCTGGAATGGAAAGCTACCACCAGCCCTACACCATACCTTACGCCGTACGCTGCTACTGACCCGTACGCTGGCACTGACCCGTGCGTCAGCACGTAGCCTGACCCTCCCACCTTTCCGTACCCTCACCTGTGCCCTAAGGCTTGCCGTTCCCTAACCCTAACCCTAGCCCCGAACGGAAACCCACCACCAGCCCTACACCTTACCTTACGCCGTAACTTATTCCTGGCCCATACGCTGGCACTGAACCATGCGTCAGCATGTAGCCTGACCCTCCCACGTTTCGGTACCCTCACCTGTGCCCTAAGCCTTGCCGTTCCCTTACCCTAACCCTAGCCTGGAACGGAAACCATCCACCAGCCCTACATCTTACCTTACGCCGTTGCCTACCCCTGGCCCGTATGCTGGCACTGACACATGCGTCAGCACGTAGCCTAACCGTCCCACGTTTCTGTAACCTCACCTGTGCCCTAAGCCTTGCCGTTCCCTAACCCTAACCCTAGCCCGGAACGGAAACCCACCACCAGCCGTACACCTTACCTTACGCCGTACCCTATTCCTGGCCCGTACGCTGGCACTGAACCGTGCGTCAGCACGTAGCCTGACCCTCCCACGTTTCCGTACCCTCACCTGTGCCCTAAGCCTTGCCGTTCCCTAACCCTAACCCTAGCCCGGAACGGAATCCCACCACCAGCCCTACACCTTACACTACGCCGTTGCCTACTCCTGGCCTGTACTCTGGCACTGAACCGTGCATCAGCACGTAGCCTTACCCTACCGCGTTTCCGTACCCTGACCTGTGCCCTAAGCCTTGACGTTCCCTAACCCTAACCCTAGTCCGGAACGGAAACCCACCACCAGCCCTAAACCTTACCTTACGCTGTTGCCTACTCCTCGCCCGTACGCTGGCATTGACCCGTGCGTCAGCACGTAGCCTGACCCTCCCACGTTTACGTACCCTCACCTGTGCCCTAAGCCTTGCCGTTCACTAACCCTAACCCTCGCCCGGAACGGAAACCCACCACCAGCCCTACACCTTACCCTACGCCGTTGCCTACTCCTGGCCTGTACTCTGGCACTGAACCGTGCATCAGCACGTAGCCTTACCCTCCCGCGTTTCCGTACCCTGACCTGTGCCCTAAGCCTTGCCGTTCCCTAACCCTAACCCTAGCCCAGAACGCAAATCAACAACCAGCCCTACACTTTATCCTACGCCGTTGCCTACTCCTGGCCCGTACGCTGGCACTGACCCGTGCGTCAGCACGTAGCCCGACCCTCCCACATTTCCGTACCCTCACCTGTGCCCTAAGCCTTGCCGTTCCCTAACCCTAACCCTAGCCTGGAACGGAAACCAACCACCAGCCCTACACCTTACCTTACGCCGTTGCCTACTCCTGGCCCGTACGCTGGCACTGACACGTGCGTCAGCACGTAGCCTGACCCTCCCACGTTTCCGTACCCTCACTTGTGCACTAAGACTTGCCATTCCCTAACCCTAACCCTAGCCCGGAATAGTAACCCACCACCAGCCCTACACCATACCTTACGCCGTACGCTGCTACTGACCCGTACGCTGGCACTGACCCGTGCGTCAGCACGTAGCCTGACCCTCCCACCTTTCCGTACCCTCACCTGTGCCCTAAGCCTTGCCGTTCCCTAACCCTAACCCTAGCCCCTAACGGAAACCCACCACCAGCCCTACACCTTACCTTACGCCGTAACTTATTCCTGGCCCGTACGCTGGCACTGAACCGTGCGTCAGCATGTAGCCTGACCCTCCCACGTTTCGGTACCCTCACCTGTGCCCTAAGCCTTGCCGTTCCCTTACCCTAACCCTAGCCTGGAAAGGAAACCAACCAGCAGCCCTACATCTTACCTTACGCCGTTGCCTACTCCTGGCCCGTACGCTGGCACTGACACGTGCGTCAGAACGTAGCCTGACAGTCCCACGTTTACGTACCCTCACCTGTGCCCTAAGCCTTGCCGTTCCCTAACCCTAACCCTAGCCCAGAACGGAAACCCACCACCAGCCCTACACCTTACCCTACGACGTTGCCTACTCCTGGCCTGTACTCTGGCACTGAACCGTGCATCAGCACGTAGCCCGACCCTCCCACGTTTCCGTACCCTCACCTGTGCCCTAAGCCTTGCCGTTCCCTAACCCTAACCCTAGCCTGGAACGGAAACCAACCACCAGCCCTACACCTTACCTTACGCCGTTGCCTACTCCTGGCCCGTACGCTGGCACTGACCCGTGCGTCAGCACGTAGCCTGACCCTCCCACGTTTCCGTACACTCACCTGTGCCCTAAGCCTTGCCATTCCCTAACCCTAACCCTAGCCCAGAATAGTAACCCACCACCAGCTCTACACCATACCTTACGCCGTACGCTGCTACTGACCCGTACGCTGGCACTGACCCGTGCTTCAGCACGTAGCCTGACCCTCCCACCTTTCCGTACCCTCAACTGCGCCCTAAGCCTTGCCGTTCCCTAACCCTAACCCTAGCCCCGAACGGAAACCCACCACCAGCCTTACACCTTACCTTATGCCGTAACTTATTCCTGGCCCATACGCTGGCACTGAACCATGCGTCACCATGTAGCCTGACCCTCCCAAGTTTCGGTACCCTCACCTGTGCCCTAAGCCTTGCCGTTCCCTTACCCTAACCCTAGCCTGGAACGGAAACCAACCACCAGCCCTACATCTTACCTTACGCCGTTGCCTACCCCTGGCCCGTATGCTGGCACTGACACGTGCGTCAGCATGTAGCCTGACCGTCCCACGTTTCTGTAACCTCACCTGTGCCCTAAGCCTTGCCGTTCCCTAAGCCTAACCCTAGCCCGGAACGGAAACCCACCACCAGCCGTACACCTTACCTTACGCCGTACCCTATTCCTGGCCCGTACGCTGGCACTGAACCGTGCGTCAGCACGTAGCCTGACCCTCCCACGTTTCCGTAACCTCTCCTTTGCCCTAAGACTTGCCGTTCCCTAACCCTAACCCTAGCCCGGATTAGAAAACCACCACCAGCCCTACACCTTACCTTACGCCGTACCCTATTCCTGGCCCGTACGCTGGCACTGAACCGTGCGTCAGCACGTAGCCTGACCCTCCCACGTTTCCGTACCCTCACCTGTGCCCTAAGCCTTGCCATTCCCTAACCCTAACCCTAGACTGTAACGGAAACCAACCACCAGCCGTACACCTTACCTTACGTCGTTGCCTACTCCTCGCCCGTACGCTGGCATTGACCCATGCGTCAGCACGTAGCCTGACCCTCCCATGTTTACGTACCCTCACCTGTGCCCTAAGCCTTGCCGTTACCTAACCCTAACAGTAGCACGGAACGGAAACCCACCACCAGCCCTACAACTTACCCTACGCCGTTGCCTACTCCTGGCCTGTACTCTGGCACTGAACCGTGCATCAGCACGTAGCCTTACCCTACCGCGTTTCCGTACCCTGACCTGTGCCCTAAGCCTTGCCGTTCCCTAACCCTACCCCTAGTCCGGAACGGAAACCCACCACCAGCCCTAAACCCTACCTTACGCCGTTGCCTACTCCTCGCCCGTACGCTGGCATTGACCCGTGCGTCAGCACGTAGCCTGACCCTCCCACGTTTACGTACCCTCACCTGTGCCCTAAGCCTTGCCGTTCCCTAACCCTAACCCTCGCCCGGAACGGAAACGCACCACCAGCCCTACACCTTACCCTACGCCGTTGCCTACTCCTGGCCTGTACTCTGGCACTGAACCGTGCATCAGCACGTAGCCTTACCCTCCCGCGTTTCCGTACCCTGACCTGTGCCCTAAGCCTTGCCGTTCCCTAACCCTAACCCTAGCCCAGAACGCAAATCAACCACCAGCCCTACACTTTATCCTACACCGTTGCCTACTCCTGGCCCGTACGCTGGCACTGACCCGTGCGTCAGCACGTAGCCTTACCCTCCCGCGTTTCCGTACCCTGACCTGTGCCCTAAGACTTGCCGTTCCCTAACCCTAACCCTAGCCCAGAACGCAAATCCACCAGCAGCCCTACACTTTATCCTACGCCGTTGCCTACTCCTGGCCCGTACGCTGGCACTGAACCGTGCGTCAGCACGTAGCCCGACCCTCCCACGTTTCCGTACCCTCACCTGTGCCCTAAGCCTTGCCGTTCCCTAACCCTAACCCTAGCCTGGAACGGAAACCAACCACCAGCCCTACACCTTACCTTACGCCGTTGCCGACTCCTGGCCCGTACGCTGGCACTGACCCGTGCGTCAGCACATAGCCTGACCCTCCCACGTTTCCGTACCCTCACCTGTGCCCTAAGCCTTGCCATTCCCTAACCCTAACCCTAGCCCGGAATAGTAACCCACCACCAGCCCTACACCTTACCTTACGCCGTAACTTATTCCTGGCCCATACGCTGGCAATGAAACGTGCGTCAGCATGTAGCCTGACCCTCCCACGTTTCGGTACCCTCACCTGTGCCCTAAGCCTTGCCGTTCCCTTACCCAAACCCTAGCCTGGAACGGAAACCAACCACCAGCCCTACATCTTACCTTACGCCGTTGCCTACCCCTGGCCCGTACGCTGGCACTGACACGTGCGTCAGCACGTAGCCTGACCGTCCCACGTTTCTGTAACCTCACCTGTGCCCTAAGCCTTGCCGTTCCCTAACCCTAACCCTAGCCCGGAACGGAAACCCACCACCAGCCGTACACCTTACCTTATGCCGTACCCTATTCCTGGCCCGTACGCTGGCACTGAACCGTGCGTCAGCACGTAGCCTGACCCTCCCACGTTTCCGTACCCTCTCCTTTGCCCTAAGACTTGCCGTTCCCTAACCCTAACCCTAGCCCGGATTAGAAACCCACCACCAGCCCTACATCTTACCTTACGCCGTACCCTATTCCAGGCCCGTACGCTGGCACTGAACCGTGCGTCAGCACATAGCCTGACCCTCCCACGTTTCCGTACCCTCACCTGTGCCCTAAGCCTTGCCATTCCCTAACCCTAACCCTAGCCTGGAACGGAAACCATCCACCAGCCGTACACCTTACCTTACGTCGTTGCGTACTCCTCGCCCGTACGCTGGCATTGACCCGTGCGTCAGCACGTAGCCTGACCCTCCCACGTTTACGTACCCTCACCTGTGCCCTAAGGCTTGCCGTTCCCTAACCCTAACCCTAGCCCGGAACGGAGACCCACCACCAGCCCTACACCTTACCCTACGACGTTGCCTACTCCTGGCCTGTACTCTGGCACTGAACCGTGCATCAGCACGTAGCCTTACCCTCCCGCGTTTCCGTACCCTGACCTGTGCCCTAAGCCTTGCCGTTCCCTAACCCTAACCCTAGCCCAGAACGCAAATCCACCACCAGCCTTACACTTTATCCTACGCCGTTGCCTACTCCTGGACCGTACGCTGGCACTGACCCGTGCGTCAGCACGTAGCCCGACCCTCCCACGTTTCCGTAACCTCACCTGTGCCCTAAGCCTTGCCGTTCCCTAACCCTAACCCTAGCCTGGAACGGAAACCAACCACCAGCCCTACACCTTACCTTACGCCGTTGCCTACTCCTGGCCCGTACGCTGGCACTGACCCGTGCGTCAGCACGTAGCCTGACCCTCCCACGTTTCCGTACCCTCACCTGTGCCCTAAGCCTTGCCATTCCCTAACCCTAACCCTAGCCCAGAATAGTAACCCACCACCAGCTCTACACCATACCTTACGCCGTACGCTGCTACTGACCCGTACGCTGGCACTGACCCGTGCTTCAGCACGTAGCCTGACCCTCCCACCTTTCCGTAACCTCAACTGCGCCCTAAGCCTTGCCGTTCCCTAACCCTAACCCTAGCCCCGAACGGAAACCCACCACCAGCCCTACATCATACCTTATGCCGTAACTTATTCCTGGCCCATACGCTGGCACTGAACCATGCGTCACCATGTAGCCTGACCCTCCCAAGTTTCGGTACCCTCACCTGTGCCCTAAGCCTTGCCGTTCCCTTACCCTAACCCTAGCCTGGAACGGAAACCAACCACCAGCCCTACATCTTACCTTACGCCGTTGCCTACCCCTGGCCCGTATGCTGGCACTGACACGTGCGTCAGCACGTAGCCTGACCGTCCCACGTTTCTGTAACCTCACCTGTGCCCTAAGCCTTGCCGTTCCCTAACCCTAACCCTAGCCCGGAACGGAAACCCACCACCAGCCGTACACCTTACCTTACGCCGTACCCTATTCCTGGCCCGTACGCTGGCACTGAACCGTGCGTCAGCACGTAGCCTGACCCCCCCACGTTTCCGTACCCTCTCCTTTGCCCTAAGACTTGCCGTTCCCTAACCCTAACCCTACCCCGGATTAGAAAACCACCACCAGCCCTACACCTTACCTTACGCTGTACCCTATTCCTGGCCCGTACGCTGGCACTGAACCGTGCGTCAGCACGTAGCCTGACCCTCCCACGTTTCCGTAGCCTCACCTGTGCCCTAAGCCTTGCCATTCCCTAACCCTAACCGTAGCCTGTAACGAAAACCAACCACCAGCCGTACACCTTACCTTACGTCGTTGCCTACTCCTCGCCCGTACGCTGGCATTGACCCGTGCGTCAGCACGTAGCCTGACCCTCCCACGTTTACGTACCCTCACCTGTGCCCTAAGCCTTGCCGTTACCTAACCCTAACACTAGCACGGAACGGAAACCCACCACCAGCCCTACAACATACCCTACGGCGTTGCCTACTCCTGGCCTGTACTCTGGCACTGAACCGTGCATCAGCACGTAGCCTTACCCTACCGCGTTTCCGTACCCTGACCTGTGCCCTAAGCTTTGCCGTTCCCTAACCCTAACCCTAGTCCGGAACGGAAACCCACCACCAGCCCTAAACCTTACCTTACGCCGTTGCCTACTCCTCGCCCGTACGCTGGCATTGACCCGTGCGTCAGCACGTAGCCTGACCCTCCCACGTTTACGTACCCTCACCTGTGCCCTAAGCCTTGCCTTTCCCTAACCCTAACCCTCGCCCGGAACGGAAACCCACCACCAGCCCTACACCTTACCGTACGCCGTTGCCTACTCCTGGCCTGTACTCTGGCACTGAACCGTGCATCAGCACGTAGCCTTACCCTCCCGCGTTTCTGTACCCTGACCTGTGCCCTAAGCCTTGCCGTTCCCTAAACCTAACCCTAGCCCAGAACGCAAATCAACCACCAGCCCTACACTTTATCCTACGCCGTTTCCTACTCCTGGCCCGTACGCTGGCACTGACCCGTGCGTCAGCACGTAGCCCGACCCTCCCACGTTTCCGTACCCTCACCTGTGCCCTAAGCCTTGCCGTTCCCTAACCCTAACCCTAGCCTGGCACGGAAAACAACCACCAGCCCTACACCTTACCTTACGCCGTTGCCTACTCCTGGCCCGTACGCTGGCACTGACCCGTGCGTCAGCACATAGCCTGACCCTCCCACGTTTCCGTACCCTCACCTGTGCCCTAAGCCTTGCCATTCCCTAACCCTAACCCTAGCCCGGAATAGTAACCCACCACCAGCCCTACACCATACCTTACGCCGTACGCTGCTACTGACCCGTACGCTGGCACTGACCCGTGCGTCAGCACGTAGCCTGACCCTCCCACGTTTCAGTACCCTCACCTGTGCCCTAAGCCTTGCAGTTCCCTAACCCTAACCCTAGCCCCGAACGGAAACCCTCCACCAGCCCTACACCTTACCTTACGCCGTAACTTATTCCTGGCCCATACGCTGGCACTGAACCGTGCGTCAGCATGTAGCCTGACCCTCCCACGTTTCGGTACCCTCACCTGTGCCCTAAGCCTTGCCGTTCCCTTACCCTAACCCTAGCCTGGAACGGAAACCAACCACCAGCCCTACATCTTACCTTACGCCGTTGCCTACAACTGGCCCGTACGCTGGCACTGAAACGTGCATCAGCACGTAGCCTGACCGTCCCACGTTTCTGTAACCTCACCTGTGCCCTAAGCCTTGCTGTTCCCTAACCCTAACCCTAGCCCGGAACGGAAACCCACCACCAGCCGTACACCTTACCTTACGCCGTACCCTATTCCTGGCCCGTACGCTGGCACTAAACCGTGCGTCAGCACGTAGCCTGACCCTCCCACGTTTCCGTACCCTCTCCTTTGCCCTAAGACTTGCCGTTCCCTAACCCTAACCCTAGCCCGGATTAGAAACCCACCACCAGCCCTACACCTTACCTTACGCCGTACCCTATTCCTGGCCCGTACGCTGGCACTGAACCGTGCGTCAGCACGTAGCCTGACCCTCCCACCTTTCCGTACCCTCACCTGTGCCCTAAGCCTTGCCATTCCCTAACCCTAACACTAGCCTGGAACGGAAACCAACCACCAGCCATACACCTTATCTTACGTCGTTGCCTACTCCTCGCCCGTACGCTGGCATTGAACCGTGCGTCAGCACGTAGCCTGACCCTCCCACGTTTACGTACCCTCACCTGTGCCCTAAGCCTTGCCGTTCCCTAAACCTAACCCTAGCTCGGAACGGAAACCCACCACCAGCCCTACACCTTACCCTACGCCGTTGCCTACTCCTGTCCTGTACTCTGGCACTGAACCGTGCATCAGCACGTAGCCTTACCCTCACGCGTTTCCGTACTCTGACCTGTGCCCTAAGCCTTGCCGTTCCCTAACCCTAACCCTAGTCCGGAACGGAAACCCACCACCAGCCCTAAACCTTACCTTACGCCGTTGCCTACTCCTCGCCCGTACGCTGGCATTGACCCGTGCGTCAGCACGTAACCTGACCCTCCCACGTTTACGTACCCTCACCTGTGCCCTAAGCCTTGCCGTTCCCTAACCCTAACCCTAGCCCGGAACGGAAACCCACCTCCAGCCCTACACCTTTCCCTACGCCGTTGCCTACTCCTGGCCTGTACTCTGGCACTGAACCGTGCATCAGCACGTAGCCTTACCCTCCCGCGTTTCTGTACGCTGACCTCTGCCCTAAGCCTTGCCATTCCCTAACCCTAACCCTAGCCCAGAACGCAAATCCACCACCAGCCCTACACTTTATCCTGCGCCGTTGCCTACTCCTGGCCCGTACGCTGGCACTGACCCGTGCGTCAGCACGTAGCCTGACCCTCCCACGTTTCCGTACCCTCACTTGTGCACTAAAACTTGCCATTCCCTAACCCTAACCCTAGCCCGGAATAGTAACCCACCACCAGCCCTACACCATACCTTACGCCGTACGCTGCTACTGACCCGTACGCTGGCACTGACCCGTGCGTCAGCACGTAGCCTGACCCTCCCACCTTTCCGTACCCTCACCTGTGCCCTAAGCCTTGCCGTTCCCTAACCCTAACCCTAGCCCCGAACGGAAACCCACCACCAGCCCTACACCTTACCTTACGCCGTAACTTATTCCTGGCCCGTACGCTGGCACTGAACCGTGCGTCAGCATGTAGCCTGACCCTCCCACGTTTCGGTACCCTCACCTGTGCCCTAAGCCTTGCCGTTCCCTTACCCTAACCCTAGCCTGGAACGGAAACCAACCAGCAGCCCTACATCTTACCTTACGCCGTTGCCTACTCCTGGCCCGTACGCTGGCACTGACACGTGCGTCAGAACGTAGCCTGACAGTCCCACGTTTCTGTAACCTCACCTGTGCCCTAAGCCTTGCCGTTCCCTAACCCTAACCCTAGCCCAGAACGGAAACCCACCACCAGCCGTACACCTTACCTTATGCCGTACCCTATTCCTGGCCCGTACGCTGGCACTGAACCGTGCGTCAGCACGTAACCTGACCCTCCCACGTTTCCGTACCCTCTCCTTTGCCCTAAGACTTGCCGTTCGCTAAACCTAACCCTAGCCCGGATTAGAAACCCACCACCAGCCCTACACCTTACCTTACGCCGTACCCTATTCCTGGCCCGTACGCTGGCACTGAACAGTGCGTCAGCATGTAGCCTGACCCACCCAAGTTTCCGTACCCTCACCTGTGCCCTAAGCCTTGCCGTTCCCTAACCCTAACCCTAGCCCGGAATAGAAACCCACCACCAGCCCTACACCTTACATTACGCCGTACCCTACTCCTGACCCGTACGCTGGCACTGACCCGTGCGTCAGCACGTACCCTGACCCTCCCACGTTTCCATACCCTCACCTGTGCCCTAAGCCTTGCCGTTCCCTAACCCTAACCCTAGCCCGGAACGCAAATCCACCACCAGCCCTACACTGTATCCTATGACGTTGCCTACTCCTGGCCCGTACGCTGGCACTGACCCGTGCGTCAGCACGTAGCCCGTCCCTCCCACGTTTCCGTACCCTCACCTGTGCCCTAAGCCTTGCCGTTCCCTATCCCTAAACCTAGCCTGGAAAGGAAATCACCCACAAGCCCTACACTTTACCTTACACCGTACCCTACTCCTGGCCCGTATGCTCGCACTGACCCATGCGTCAGCACGTAGCCTGACCCTCCCACGTTTCAGTACCCTCACCTGTGCCCTAAGCCTTGCCGTTCCCTAACCATAACCCTAGCCCGGAACGGAAACCCACCACCAGCCCTACACCTTACCTTACGCCGTAACCTATTCCTGGCCCGTACGCAGGCACTGAACCGTTCGTCTGCATGTAGCCTGACCCTCCCACGTTTCCGTAACCTCACCTGTGCCCTAAGACTTGCCTTTCCCTAACCCTAACCCTAGCCCGGAATAGAAACCCACCACCAGCCCTACACATTACCTTACGCCGTATCCTACTCCTGACCCGTATGCTCGCACTGACCCATGCGTCAGCACGTAGCCTGACCCTCCCACGTTTCAGTACCCTCACCTGTGCCCTAAACCTTGCCGTTCCCTAACCCTAACCCTAGCCTGTAACGAAAACCAATCACCAGCCGTACACCTTACCTTACGTCGTTGCCTACTCCTCGCCCGTACGCTGGCATTGACCCGTGCGTCAGCACGTAGCCTGACCCTCCCACGTTTACGTACCCTCACCTGTGCCCTAAGCCTTGCCGTTACCTAACCCTAACACTAGCACGGAACGGAAACCCACCACCAGCCCTACAACATACCCTACGGCGTTGCCTACTCCTGGCCTGTACTCTGGCACTGAACCGTGCATCAGCACGTAGCCTTACCCTACCGCGTTTCCGTACCCTGACCTGTGCCCTAAGCCTTGCCGTTCCCTAACCCTAACCGTAGTCCGGAACGGAAACCCACCACCAGCCCTAAACCTTACCTTACGCCGTTGCCTACTCCTCGCCCGTACGCTGGCATTGACCCGTGCGTCAGCACGTAGCCTGACCCTCCCACGTTTACGTACCCTCACCTGTGCCCTAAGCCTTGCCTTTCCCTAACCCTAACCCTCGCCCGGAACGGAAACCCACCACCAGCCCTACACCTTACCGTACGCCGTTGCCTACTCCTGGCCTGTACTCTGGCACTGAACCGTGCATCAGCACGTAGCCTTACCCTCCCGCGTTTCTGTACCCTGACCTGTGCCCTAAGCCTTGCCGTTCCCTAACCCTAACCCTAGCCCAGAACGCAAATCAACCACCAGCCCTACACTTTATCCTACGCCGTTTCCTACTCCTGGCCCGTACGCTGGCACTGACCCGTGCGTCAGCACGTAGCCCGACCCTCCCACGTTTCCGTACCCTCACCTGTGCCCTAAGCCTTGCCGTTCCCTAACCCTAACCCTAGCCTGGCACGGAAAACAACCACCAGCCCTACACCTTACCTTACGCCGTTGCCTACTCCTGGCCCGTACGCTGGCACTGACCCGTGCGTCAGCACATAGCCTGACCCTCCCACGTTTCCGTACCCTCACCTGTGCCCTAAGCCTTGCCATTCCCTAACCCTAACCCTAGCCCGGAATAGTAACCCACCACCAGCCCTACACCATACCTTACGCCGTACGCTGCTACTGACCCGTACGCTGGCACTGACCCGTGCGTCAGCACGTAGCCTGACCCTCCCACGTTTCAGTACCCTCACCTGTGCCCTAAGCCTTGCCGTTCCGTAACCCTAACCCTAGCCCCGAACGGAAACCCTCCACCAGCCCTACACCTTACCTTACGCCGTAACTTATTCCTGGCCCATACGCTGGCACTGAACCATGCGTCAGCATGTAGCCTGACCCTCCCACGTTTCGGTACCCTCACCTGTGCCCTAAGCCTTGCCGTTCCCTTACCCTAACCCTAGCCTGGAACGGAAACCAACCACCAGCCCTACATCTTACCTTACGCCGTACCCTATTCCTGGCCCGTACGCTGGCACTGAACCGTGCGTCAGCACGTAGCCTGACCCTCCCACGTTTCCGTAGCCTCACCTGTGCCCTAAGCCTTGCCATTCCCTAACCCTAACCGTAGCCTGTAACGAAAACCAACCACCAGCCGTACACCTTACCTTACGTCGTTGCCTACTCCTCGCCCGTACGCTGGCATTGACCCGTGCGTCAGCACGTAGCCTGACCCTCCCACGTTTACGTACCCTCACCTGTGCCCTAAGCCTTGCCGTTACCTAACCCTAACACTAGCACGGAACGGAAACCCACCACCAGCCCTACAACATACCCTACGGCGTTGCCTACTCCTGGCCTGTACTCTGGCACTGAACCGTGCATCAGCACGTAGCCTTACCCTACCGCGTTTCCGTACCCTGACCTGTGCCCTAAGCCTTGCCGTTCCCTAACCCTAACCGTAGTCCGGAACGGAAACCCACCACCAGCCCTAAACCTTACCTTACGCCGTTGCCTACTCCTCGCCCGTACGCTGGCATTGACCCGTGCGTCAGCACGTAGCCTGACCCTCCCACGTTTACGTACCCTCACCTGTGCCCTAAGCCTTGCCTTTCCCTAACCCTAACCCTCGCCCGGAACGGAAACCCACCACCAGCCCTACACCTTACCGTACGCCGTTGCCTACTCCTGGCCTGTACTCTGGCACTGAACCGTGCATCAGCACGTAGCCTTACCCTCCCGCGTTTCTGTACCCTGACCTGTGCCCTAAGCCTTGCCGTTCCCTAACCCTAACCCTAGCCCAGAACGCAAATCAACCACCAGCCCTACACTTTATCCTACGCCGTTTCCTACTCCTGGCCCGTACGCTGGCACTGACCCGTGCGTCAGCACGTAGCCCGACCCTCCCACGTTTCCGTACCCTCACCTGTGCCCTAAGCCTTGCCGTTCCCTAACCCTAACCCTAGCCTGGCACGGAAAACAACCACCAGCCCTACACCTTACCTTACGCCGTTGCCTACTCCTGGCCCGTACGCTGGCACTGACCCGTGCGTCAGCACATAGCCTGACCCTCCCACGTTTCCGTACCCTCACCTGTGCCCTAAGCCTTGCCATTCCCTAACCCTAACCCTAGCCCGGAATAGTAACCCACCACCAGCCCTACACCATACCTTACGCCGTACGCTGCTACTGACCCGTACGCTGGCACTGACCCGTGCGTCAGCACGTAGCCTGACCCTCCCACGTTTCAGTACCCTCACCTGTGCCCTAAGCCTTGCCGTTCCCTAACCCTAACCCTAGCCCCGAACGGAAACCCTCCACCAGCCCTACACCTTACCTTACGCCGTAACTTATTCCTGGCCCATACGCTGGCACTGAACCGTGCGTCAGCATGTAGCCTGACCCTCCCACGTTTCGGTACCCTCACCTGTGCCCTAAGCCTTGCCGTTCCCTTACCCTAACCCTAGCCTGGAACGGAAACCAACCACCAGCCCTACATCTTACCTTACGCCGTTGCCTACAACTGGCCCGTACGCTGGCACTGAAACGTGCATCAGCACGTAGCCTGACCGTCCCACGTTTCTGTAACCTCACCTGTGCCCTAAGCCTTGCCGTTCCCTAACCCTAACCCTAGCCCGGAACGGAAACCCACCACCAGCCGTACACCTTACCTTACGCCGTACCCTATTCCTGGCCCGTACGCTGGCACTAAACCGTGCGTCAGCACGTAGCCTGACCCTCCCACGTTTCCGTACCCTCTCCTTTGCCCTAAGACTTGCCGTTCCCTAACCCTAACCCTAGCCCGGATTAGAAACCCACCACCAGCCCTACACCTTACCTTACGCCGTACCCTATTCCTGGCCCGTACGCTGGCACTGAACCGTGCGTCAGCACGTAGCCTGACCCTCCCACCTTTCCGTACCCTCACCTGTGCCCTAAGCCTTGCCATTCCCTAACCCTAACACTAGCCTGGAACGGAAACCAACCACCAGCCATACACCTTATCTTACGTCGTTGCCTACTCCTCGCCCGTACGCTGGCATTGAACCGTGCGTCAGCACGTAGCCTGACCCTCCCACGTTTACGTACCCTCACCTGTGCCCTAAGCCTTGCCGTTCCCTAAACCTAACCCTAGCCCGGAACGGAAACCCACCACCAGCCCTACACCTTACCCTACGCCGTTGCCTACTCCTGTCCTGTACTCTGGCACTGAACCGTGCATCAGCACGTAGCCTTACCCTCACGCGTTTCCGTACTCTGACCTGTGCCCTAAGCCTTGCCGTTCCCTAACCCTAACCCTAGTCCGGAACGGAAACCCACCACCAGCCCTAAACCTTACCTTACGCCGTTGCCTACTCCTCGCCCGTACGCTGGCATTGACCCGTGCGTCAGCACGTAACCTGACCCTCCCACGTTTACGTACCCTCACCTGTGCCCTAAGCCTTGCCGTTCCCTAACCCTAACCCTAGCCCGGAACGGAAACCCACCTCCAGCCCTACACCTTTCCCTACGCCGTTGCCTACTCCTGGCCTGTACTCTGGCACTGAACCGTGCATCAGCACGTAGCCTTACCCTCCCGCGTTTCTGTACGCTGACCTCTGCCCTAAGCCTTGCCATTCCCTAACCCTAACCCTAGCCCAGAACGCAAATCCACCACCAGCCCTACACTTTATCCTGCGCCGTTGCCTACTCCTGGCCCGTACGCTGGCACTGACCCGTGCGTCAGCACGTAGCCTGACCCTCCCACGTTTCCGTACCCTCACTTGTGCACTAAAACTTGCCATTCCCTAACCCTAACCCTAGCCCGGAATAGTAACCCACCACCAGCCCTACACCATACCTTACGCCGTACGCTGCTACTGACCCGTACGCTGGCACTGACCCGTGCGTCAGCACGTAGCCTGACCCTCCCACCTTTCCGTACCCTCACCTGTGCCCTAAGCCTTGCCGTTCCCTAACCCTAACCCTAGCCCCGAACGGAAACCCACCACCAGCCCTACACCTTACCTTACGCCGTAACTTATTCCTGGCCCGTACGCTGGCACTGAACCGTGCGTCAGCATGTAGCCTGACCCTCCCACGTTTCGGTACCCTCACCTGTGCCCTAAGCCTTGCCGTTCCCTTACCCTAACCCTAGCCTGGAACGGAAACCAACCAGCAGCCCTACATCTTACCTTACGCCGTTGCCTACTCCTGGCCCGTACGCTGGCACTGACACGTGCGTCAGAACGTAGCCTGACAGTCCCACGTTTCTGTAACCTCACCTGTGCCCTAAGCCTTGCCGTTCCCTAACCCTAACCCTAGCCCAGAACGGAAACCCACCACCAGCCGTACACCTTACCTTATGCCGTACCCTATTCCTGGCCCGTACGCTGGCACTGAACCGTGCGTCAGCACGTAACCTGACCCTCCCACGTTTCCGTACCCTCTCCTTTGCCCTAAGACTTGCCGTTCGCTAAACCTAACCCTAGCCCGGATTAGAAACCCACCACCAGCCCTACACCTTACCTTACACCGTACCCTATTCCTGGCCCGTACGCTGGCACTGAACAGTGCGTCAGCATGTAGCCTGACCCACCCAAGTTTCCGTACCCTCACCTGTGCCCTAAGCCTTGCCGTTCCCTAACCCTAACCCTAGCCCGGAATAGAAACCCACCACCAGCCCTACACCTTACATTACGCCGTACCCTACTCCTGACCCGTACGCTGGCACTGACCCGTGCGTCAGCACGTACCCTGACCCTCCCACGTTTCCATACCCTCACCTGTGCCCTAAGCCTTGCCGTTCCCTAACCCTAACCCTAGCCCGGAACGCAAATCCACCACCAGCCCTACACTGTATCCTATGACGTTGCCTACTCCTGGCCCGTACGCTGGCACTGACCCGTGCGTCAGCACATAGCCCGTCCCTCCCACGTTTCCGTACCCTCACCTGTGCCCTAAGCCTTGCCGTTCCCTATCCCTAAACCTAGCCTGGAAAGGAAATCACCCACAAGCCCTACACTTTACCTTACACCGTACCCTACTCCTGGCCCGTATGCTCGCACTGACCCATGCGTCAGCACGTAGCCTGACCCTCCCACGTTTCAGTACCCTCACCTGTGCCCTAAGCCTTGCCGTTCCCTAACCATAACCCTAGCCCGGAACGGAAACCCACCACCAGCCCTACACCTTACCTTACGCCGTAACCTATTCCTGGCCCGTACGCAGGCACTGAACCGTTCGTCTGCATGTAGCCTGACCCTCCCACGTTTCCGTAACCTCACCTGTGCCCTAAGACTTGCCTTTCCCTAACCCTAACCCTAGCCCGGAATAGAAACCCACCACCAGCCCTACACATTACCTTACGCCGTATCCTACTCCTGACCCGTATGCTCGCACTGACCCATGCGTCAGCACGTAGCCTGACCCTCCCACGTTTCAGTACCCTCACCTGTGCCCTAAGCCTTGCCGTTCCCTAACCCTAACCCTAGCCTGTAACGAAAACCAACCACCAGCCGTACACCTTACCTTACGTCGTTGCCTACTCCTCGCCCGTACGCTGGCATTGACCCGTGCGTCAGCACGTAGCCTGACCCTCCCACGTTTACGTACCCTCACCTGTGCCCTAAGCCTTGCCGTTACCTAACCCTAACACTAGCACGGAACGGAAACCCACCACCAGCCCTACAACATACCCTACGGCGTTGCCTACTCCTGGCCTGTACTCTGGCACTGAACCGTGCATCAGCACGTAGCCTTACCCTACCGCGTTTCCGTACCCTGACCTGTGCCCTAAGCCTTGCCGTTCCCTAACCCTAACCGTAGTCCGGAACGGAAACCCACCACCAGCCCTAAACCTTACCTTACGCCGTTGCCTACTCCTCGCCCGTACGCTGGCATTGACCCGTGCGTCAGCACGTAGCCTGACCCTCCCACGTTTACGTACCCTCACCTGTGCCCTAAGCCTTGCCTTTCCCTAACCCTAACCCTCGCCCGGAACGGAAACCCACCACCAGCCCTACACCTTACCCTACGCCGTTGCCTACTCCTGGCCTGTACTCTGGCACTGAACCGTGCATCAGCACGTAGCCTTACCCTCCCGCGTTTCTGTACCCTGACCTGTGCCCTAAGCCTTGCCGTTCCCTAACCCTAACCCTAGCCCAGAACGCAAATCAACCACCAGCCCTACACTTTATCCTACGCCGTTTCCTACTCCTGGCCCGTACGCTGGCACTGACCCGTGCGTCAGCACGTAGCCCGACCCTCCCACGTTTCCGTACCCTCACCTGTGCCCTAAGCCTTGCCGTTCCCTAACCCTAACCCTAGCCTGGCACGGAAAACAACCACCAGCCCTACACCTTACCTTACGCCGTTGCCTACTCCTGGCCCGTACGCTGGCACTGACCCGTGCGTCAGCACATAGCCTGACCCTCCCACGTTTCCGTACCCTCACCTGTGCCCTAAGCCTTGCCATTCCCTAACCCTAACCCTAGCCCGGAATAGTAACCCACCACCAGCCCTACACCATACCTTACGCCGTACGCTGCTACTGACCCGTACGCTGGCACTGACCCGTGCGTCAGCACGTAGCCTGACCCTCCCACGTTTCCGTACACTCACCTGTGCCCTAAGCCTTGCCATTCCCTAACCCTAACCCTAGCCCAGAATAGTAACCCACCACCAGCTCTACACCATACCTTACGCCGTACGCTGCTACTGACCCGTACGCTGGCACTGACCCGTGCTTCAGCACGTAGCCTGACCCTCCCACCTTTCCGTACCCTCAACTGCGCCCTAAGCCTTGCCGTTCCCTAACCCTAACCCTAGCCCCGAACGGAAACCCACCACCAGCCTTACACCTTACCTTATGCCGTAACTTATTCCTGGCCCATACGCTGGCACTGAACCATGCGTCACCATGTAGCCTGACCCTCCCAAGTTTCGGTACCCTCACCTGTGCCCTAAGCCTTGCCGTTCCCTTACCCTAACCCTAGCCTGGAACGGAAACCAACCACCAGCCCTACATCTTACCTTACGCCGTTGCCTACCCCTGGCCCGTATGCTGGCACTGAGACGTGCGTCAGCATGTAGCCTGACCGTCCCACGTTTCTGTAACCTCACCTGTGCCCTAAGCCTTGCCGTTCCCTAAGCCTAACCCTAGCCCGGAACGGAAACCCACCACCAGCCGTACACCTTACCTTACGCCGTACCCTATTCCTGGCCCGTACGCTGGCACTGAACCGTGCGTCAGCACGTAGCCTGACCCTCCCACGTTTCCGTAACCTCTCCTTTGCCCTAAGACTTGCCGTTCCCTAACCCTAACCCTAGCCCGGATTAGAAAACCACCACCAGCCCTACACCTTACCTTACGCCGTACCCTATTCCTGGCCCGTACGCTGGCACTGAACCGTGCGTCAGCACGTAGCCTGACCCTCCCACGTTTCCGTACCCTCACCTGTGCCCTAAGCCTTGCCATTCCCTAACCCTAACCCTAGACTGTAACGGAAACCAACCACCAGCCGTACACCTTACCTTACGTCGTTGCCTACTCCTCGCCCGTACGCTGGCATTGACCCATGCGTCAGCACGTAGCCTGACCCTCCCATGTTTACGTACCCTCACCTGTGCCCTAAGCCTTGCCGTTACCTAACCCTAACAGTAGCACGGAACGGAAACCCACCACCAGCCCTACAACTTACCCTACGCCGTTGCCTACTCCTGGCCTGTACTCTGGCACTGAACCGTGCATCAGCACGTAGCCTTACCCTACCGCGTTTCCGTACCCTGACCTGTGCCCTAAGCCTTGCCGTTCCCTAACCCTAACCCTAGTCCGGAACGGAAACCCACCACCAGCCCTAAACCCTACCTTACGCCGTTGCCTACTCCTCGCCCGTACGCTGGCATTGACCCGTGCGTCAGCACGTAGCATGACCCTCCCACGTTTACGTACCCTCACCTGTGCCCTAAGCCTTGCCGTTCCCTAACCCTAACCCTCGCCCGGAACGGAAACGCACCACCAGCCCTACACCTTACCCTACGCCGTTGCCTACTCCTGGCCTGTACTCTGGCACTGAACCGTGCATCAGCACGTAGCCTTACCCTCCCGCGTTTCCGTACCCTGACCTGTGCCCTAAGCCTTGCCGTTCCCTAACCCTAACCCTAGCCCAGAACGCAAATCAACCACCAGCCCTACACTTTATCCTACGCCGTTGCCTACTCCTGGCCCGTACGCTGGCACTGACCCGTGCGTCAGCACGTAGCCTTACCCTCCCGCGTTTCCGTACCCTGACCTGTGCCCTAAGACTTGCCGTTCCCTAACCCTAACCCTAGCCCAGAACGCAAATCCACCAGCAGCCCTACACTTTATCCTACGCCGTTGCCTACTCCTGGCCCGTACGCTGGCACTGAACCGTGCGTCAGCACGTAGCCCGACCCTCCCACGTTTCCGTACCCTCACCTGTGCCCTAAGCCTTGCCGTTCCCTAACCCTAACCCTAGCCTGGAACGGAAACCAACCACCAGCCCTACACCTTACCTTACGCCGTTGCCGACTCCTGGCCCGTACGCTGGCACTGACCCGTGCGTCAGCACATAGCCTGACCCTCCCACGTTTCCGTACCCTCACCTGTGCCCTAAGCCTTGCCATTCCCTAACCCTAACCCTAGCCCGGAATAGTAACCCACCACCAGCCCTACACCTTACCTTACGCCGTAACTTATTCCTGGCCCATACGCTGGCAATGAAACGTGCGTCAGCATGTAGCCTGACCCTCCCACGTTTCGGTACCCTCACCTGTGCCCTAAGCCTTGCCGTTCCCTTACCCAAACCCTAGCCTGGAACGGAAACCAACCACCAGCCCTACATCTTACCTTACGCCGTTGCCTACCCCTGGCCCGTACGCTGGCACTGACACGTGCGTCAGCACGTAGCCTGACCGTCCCACGTTTCTGTAACCTCACCTGTGCCCTAAGCCTTGCCGTTCCCTTACCCAAACCCTAGCCTGGAACGGAAACCAACCACCAGCCGTACACCTTACCTTACGTCGTTGCCTACTCCTCGCCCGTACGCTGGCATTGACCCGTGCGTCAGCACGTAGCCTGACCCTCCCACGTTTACGTACCCTCACCTGTGCCCTAAGCCTTGCCGTTACCTAACCCTAACACTAGCACGGAACGGAAACCCACCACCAGCCCTACAACATACCCTACGGCGTTGCCTACTCCTGGCCTGTACTCTGGCACTGAACCGTGCATCAGCACGTAGCCTTACCCTACCGCGTTTCCGTACCCTGACCTGTGCCCTAAGCCTTGCCGTTCCCTAACCCTAACCGTAGTCCGGAACGGAAACCCACCACCAGCCCTAAACCTTACCTTACGCCGTTGCCTACTCCTCGCCCGTACGCTGGCATTGACCCGTGCGTCAGCACGTAGCCTGACCCTCCCACGTTTACGTACCCTCACCTGTGCCCTAAGCCTTGCCTTTCCCTAACCCTAACCCTCGCCCGGAACGGAAACCCACCACCAGCCCTACACCTTACCCTACGCCGTTGCCTACTCCTGGCCTGTACTCTGGCACTGAACCGTGCATCAGCACGTAGCCTTACCCTCCCGCGTTTCTGTACCCTGACCTGTGCCCTAAGCCTTGCCGTTCCCTAACCCTAACCCTAGCCCAGAACGCAAATCAACCACCAGCCCTACACTTTATCCTACGCCGTTTCCTACTCCTGGCCCGTACGCTGGCACTGACCCGTGCGTCAGCACGTAGCCCGACCCTCCCACGTTTCCGTACCCTCACCTGTGCCCTAAGCCTTGCCGTTCCCTAACCCTAACCCTAGCCTGGCACGGAAAACAACCACCAGCCCTACACCTTACCTTACGCCGTTGCCTACTCCTGGCCCGTACGCTGGCACTGACCCGTGCGTCAGCACATAGCCTGACCCTCCCACGTTTCCGTACCCTCACCTGTGCCCTAAGCCTTGCCATTCCCTAACCCTAACCCTAGCCCGGAATAGTAACCCACCACCAGCCCTACACCATACCTTACGCCGTACGCTGCTACTGACCCGTACGCTGGCACTGACCCGTGCGTCAGCACGTAGCCTGACCCTCCCACGTTTCCGTACACTCACCTGTGCCCTAAGCCTTGCCATTCCCTAACCCTAACCCTAGCCCAGAATAGTAACCCACCACCAGCTCTACACCATACCTTACGCCGTACGCTGCTACTGACCCGTACGCTGGCACTGACCCGTGCTTCAGCACGTAGCCTGACCCTCCCACCTTTCCGTACCCTCAACTGCGCCCTAAGCCTTGCCGTTCCCTAACCCTAACCCTAGCCCCGAACGGAAACCCACCACCAGCCTTACACCTTACCTTATGCCGTAACTTATTCCTGGCCCATACGCTGGCACTGAACCATGCGTCACCATGTAGCCTGACCCTCCCAAGTTTCGGTACCCTCACCTGTGCCCTAAGCCTTGCCGTTCCCTTACCCTAACCCTAGCCTGGAACGGAAACCAACCACCAGCCCTACATCTTACCTTACGCCGTTGCCTACCCCTGGCCCGTATGCTGGCACTGAGACGTGCGTCAGCATGTAGCCTGACCGTCCCACGTTTCTGTAACCTCACCTGTGCCCTAAGCCTTGCCGTTCCCTAAGCCTAACCCTAGCCCGGAACGGAAACCCACCACCAGCCGTACACCTTACCTTACGCCGTACCCTATTCCTGGCCCGTACGCTGGCACTGAACCGTGCGTCAGCACGTAGCCTGACCCTCCCACGTTTCCGTAACCTCTCCTTTGCCCTAAGACTTGCCGTTCCCTAACCCTAACCCTAGCCCGGATTAGAAAACCACCACCAGCCCTACACCTTACCTTACGCCGTACCCTATTCCTGGCCCGTACGCTGGCACTGAACCGTGCGTCAGCACGTAGCCTGACCCTCCCACGTTTCCGTACCCTCACCTGTGCCCTAAGCCTTGCCATTCCCTAACCCTAACCCTAGACTGTAACGGAAACCAACCACCAGCCGTACACCTTACCTTACGTCGTTGCCTACTCCTCGCCCGTACGCTGGCATTGACCCATGCGTCAGCACGTAGCCTGACCCTCCCATGTTTACGTACCCTCACCTGTGCCCTAAGCCTTGCCGTTACCTAACCCTAACAGTAGCACGGAACGGAAACCCACCACCAGCCCTACAACTTACCCTACGCCGTTGCCTACTCCTGGCCTGTACTCTGGCACTGAACCGTGCATCAGCACGTAGCCTTACCCTACCGCGTTTCCGTACCCTGACCTGTGCCCTAAGCCTTGCCGTTCCCTAACCCTAACCCTAGTCCGGAACGGAAACCCACCACCAGCCCTAAACCCTACCTTACGCCGTTGCCTACTCCTCGCCCGTACGCTGGCATTGACCCGTGCGTCAGCACGTAGCATGACCCTCCCACGTTTACGTACCCTCACCTGTGCCCTAAGCCTTGCCGTTCCCTAACCCTAACCCTCGCCCGGAACGGAAACGCACCACCAGCCCTACACCTTACCCTACGCCGTTGCCTACTCCTGGCCTGTACTCTGGCACTGAACCGTGCATCAGCACGTAGCCTTACCCTCCCGCGTTTCCGTACCCTGACCTGTGCCCTAAGCCTTGCCGTTCCCTAACCCTAACCCTAGCCCAGAACGCAAATCAACCACCAGCCCTACACTTTATCCTACGCCGTTGCCTACTCCTGGCCCGTACGCTGGCACTGACCCGTGCGTCAGCACGTAGCCTTACCCTCCCGCGTTTCCGTACCCTGACCTGTGCCCTAAGACTTGCCGTTCCCTAACCCTAACCCTAGCCCAGAACGCAAATCCACCAGCAGCCCTACACTTTATCCTACGCCGTTGCCTACTCCTGGCCCGTACGCTGGCACTGAACCGTGCGTCAGCACGTAGCCCGACCCTCCCACGTTTCCGTACCCTCACCTGTGCCCTAAGCCTTGCCGTTCCCTAACCCTAACCCTAGTCTGGAACGGAAACCAACCACCAGCCCTACACCTTACCTTACGCCGTTGCCGACTCCTGGCCCGTACGCTGGCACTGACCCGTGCGTCAGCACATAGCCTGACCCTCCCACGTTTCCGTACCCTCACCTGTGCCCTAAGCCTTGCCATTCCCTAACCCTAACCCTAGCCCGGAATAGTAACCCACCACCAGCCCTACACCTTACCTTACGCCGTAACTTATTCCTGGCCCATACGCTGGCAATGAAACGTGCGTCAGCATGTAGCCTGACCCTCCCACGTTTCGGTACCCTCACCTGTGCCCTAAGCCTTGCCGTTCCCTTACCCAAACCCTAGCCTGGAACGGAAACCAACCACCAGCCCTACATCTTACCTTACGCCGTTGCCTACCCCTGGCCCGTACGCTGGCACTGACACGTGCGTCAGCACGTAGCCTGACCGTCCCACGTTTCTGTAACCTCACCTGTGCCCTAAGCCTTGCCGTTCCCTAACCCTAACCCTAGCCCGGAACGGAAACCCACCACCAGCCGTACACCTTACCTTATGCCGTACCCTATTCCTGGCCCGTACGCTGGCACTGAACCGTGCGTCAGCACGTAGCCTGACCCTCCCACGTTTCCGTACCCTCTCCTTTGCCCTAAGACTTGCCGTTCCCTAACCCTAACCCTAGCCCGGATTAGAAACCCACCACCAGCCCTACATCTTACCTTACGCCGTACCCTATTCCAGGCCCGTACGCTGGCACTGAACCGTGCGTCAGCACATAGCCTGACCCTCCCACGTTTCCGTACCCTCACCTGTGCCCTAAGCCTTGCCATTCCCTAACCCTAACCCTAGCCTGGAACGGAAACCATCCACCAGCCGTACACCTTACCTTACGTCGTTGCCTACTCCTCGCCCGTACGCTGGCATTGACCCGTGCGTCAGCACGTAGCCTGACCCTCCCACGTTTACGTACCCTCACCTGTGCCCTAAGCCTTGCCGTTCCCTAACCCTAACCCTAGCCCGGAACGGAGACCCACCACCAGCCCTACACCTTACCCTACGACGTTGCCTACTCCTGGCCTGTACTCTGGCACTGAACCGTGCATCAGCACGTAGCCTTACCCTCCCGCGTTTCCGTACCCTGACCTGTGCCCTAAGCCTTGCCGTTCCCTAACCCTAACCCTAGCCCAGAACGCAAATCCACCACCAGCCTTACACTTTATCCTACGCCGTTGCCTACTCCTGGACCGTACGCTGGCACTGACCCGTGCGTCAGCACGTAGCCTGACCCTCCCACGTTTCCGTACCCTCACCTGTGCCCTAAGCCTTGCCATTCCCTAACCCTAACCCTAGCCCAGAATAGTAGCCCACCACCAGCTCTACACCATACCTTACGCCGTACGCTGCTACTGACCCGTACGCTGGCACTGACCCGTGCTTCAGCACGTAGCCTGACCCTCCCACCTTTCCGTAACCTCAACTGCGCCCTAAGCCTTGCCGTTCCCTAACCCTAACCCTAGCCCCGAACGGAAACCCACCACCAGCCCTACATCATACCTTATGCCGTAACTTATTCCTGGCCCATACGCTGGCACTGAACCATGCGTCACCATGTAGCCTGACCCTCCCAAGTTTCGGTACCCTCACCTGTGCCCTAAGCCTTGCCGTTCCCTTACCCTAACCCTAGCCTGGAACGGAAACCAACCACCAGCCCTACATCTTACCTTACGCCGTTGCCTACCCCTGGCCCGTATGCTGGCACTGACACGTGCGTCAGCACGTAGCCTGACCGTCCCACGTTTCTGTAACCTCACCTGTGCCCTAAGCCTTGCCGTTCCCTAACCCTAACCCTAGCCCGGAACGGAAACCCACCACCAGCCGTACACCTTACCTTACGCCGTACCCTATTCCTGGCCCGTACGCTGGCACTGAACCGTGCGTCAGCACGTAGCCTGAACCCCCCACGTTTCCGTACCCTCTCCTTTGCCCTAAGACTTGCCGTTCCCTAACCCTAACCCTACCCCGGATTAGAAAACCACCACCAGCCCTACACCTTACCTTACGCTGTACCCTATTCCTGGCCCGTACGCTGGCACTGAACCGTGCGTCAGCACGTAGCCTGACCCTCCCACGTTTCCGTAGCCTCACCTGTGCCCTAAGCCTTGCCATTCCCTAACCCTAACCGTAGCCTGTAACGAAAACCAACCACCAGCCGTACACCTTACCTTACGTCGTTGCCTACTCCTCGCCCGTACGCTGGCATTGACCCGTGCGTCAGCACGTAGCCTGACCCTCCCACGTTTACGTACCCTCACCTGTGCCCTAAGCCTTGCCGTTACCTAACCCTAACACTAGCACGGAACGGAAACCCACCACCAGCCCTACAACATACCCTACGGCGTTGCCTACTCCTGGCCTGTACTCTGGCACTGAACCGTGCATCAGCACGTAGCCTTACCCTACCGCGTTTCCGTACCCTGACCTGTGCCCTAAGCCTTGCCGTTCCCTAACCCTAACCCTAGTCCGGAACGGAAACCCACCACCAGCCCTAAACCTTACCTTACGCCGTTGCCTACTCCTCGCCCGTACGCTGGCATTGACCCGTGCGTCAGCACGTAGCCTGACCCTCCCACGTTTACGTACCCTCACCTGTGCCCTAAGCCTTGCCTTTCCCTAACCCTAACCCTCGCCCGGAACGGAAACCCACCACCAGCCCTACACCTTACCGTACGCCGTTGCCTACTCCTGGCCTGTACTCTGGCACTGAACCGTGCATCAGCACGTAGCCTTACCCTCCCGCGTTTCTGTACCCTGACCTGTGCCCTAAGCCTTGCCGTTCCCTAACCCTAACCCTAGCCCAGAACGCAAATCAACCACCAGCCCTACACTTTATCCTACGCCGTTTCCTACTCCTGGCCCGTACGCTGGCACTGACCCGTGCGTCAGCACGTAGCCCGACCCTCCCACGTTTCCGTACCCTCACCTGTGCCCTAAGCCTTGCCGTTCCCTAACCCTAACCCTAGCCTGGCACGGAAAACAACCACCAGCCCTACACCTTACCTTACGCCGTTGCCTACTCCTGGCCCGTACGCTGGCACTGACCCGTGCGTCAGCACATAGCCTGACCCTCCCACGTTTCCGTACCCTCACCTGTGCCCTAAGCCTTGCCATTCCCTAACCCTAACCCTAGCCCGGAATAGTAACCCACCACCAGCCCTACACCATACCTTACGCCGTACGCTGCTACTGACCCGTACGCTGGCACTGACCCGTGCGTCAGCACGTAGCCTGACCCTCCCACGTTTCAGTACCCTCACCTGTGCCCTAAGCCTTGCAGTTCCCTAACCCTAACCCTAGCCCCGAACGGAAACCCTCCACCAGCCCTACACCTTACCTTACGCCGTAACTTATTCCTGGCCCATACGCTGGCACTGAACCGTGCGTCAGCATGTAGCCTGACCCTCCCACGTTTCGGTACCCTCACCTGTGCCCTAAGCCTTGCCGTTCCCTTACCCTAACCCTAGCCTGGAACGGAAACCAACCACCAGCCCTACATCTTACCTTACGCCGTTGCCTACAACTGGCCCGTACGCTGGCACTGAAACGTGCATCAGCACGTAGCCTGACCGTCCCACGTTTCTGTAACCTCACCTGTGCCCTAAGCCTTGCTGTTCCCTAACCCTAACCCTAGCCCGGAACGGAAACCCACCACCAGCCGTACACCTTACCTTACGCCGTACCCTATTCCTGGCCCGTACGCTGGCACTAAACCGTGCGTCAGCACGTAGCCTGACCCTCCCACGTTTCCGTACCCTCTCCTTTGCCCTAAGACTTGCCGTTCCCTAACCCTAACCCTAGCCCGGATTAGAAACCCACCACCAGCCCTACACCTTACCTTACGCCGTACCCTATTCCTGGCCCGTACGCTGGCACTGAACCGTGCGTCAGCACGTAGCCTGACCCTCCCACCTTTCCGTACCCTCACCTGTGCCCTAAGCCTTGCCATTCCCTAACCCTAACACTAGCCTGGAACGGAAACCAACCACCAGCCATACACCTTATCTTACGTCGTTGCCTACTCCTCGCCCGTACGCTGGCATTGAACCGTGCGTCAGCACGTAGCCTGACCCTCCCACGTTTACGTACCCTCACCTGTGCCCTAAGCCTTGCCGTTCCCTAAACCTAACCCTAGCCCGGAACGGAAACCCACCACCAGCCCTACACCTTACCCTACGCCGTTGCCTACTCCTGTCCTGTACTCTGGCACTGAACCGTGCATCAGCACGTAGCCTTACCCTCACGCGTTTCCGTACTCTGACCTGTGCCCTAAGCCTTGCCGTTCCCTAACCCTAACCCTAGTCCGGAACGGAAACCCACCACCAGCCCTAAACCTTACCTTACGCCGTTGCCTACTCCTCGCCCGTACGCTGGCATTGACCCGTGCGTCAGCACGTAACCTGACCCTCCCACGTTTACGTACCCTCACCTGTGCCCTAAGCCTTGCCGTTCCCTAACCCTAACCCTAGCCCGGAACGGAAACCCACCTCCAGCCCTACACCTTTCCCTACGCCGTTGCCTACTCCTGGCCTGTACTCTGGCACTGAACCGTGCATCAGCACGTAGCCTTACCCTCCCGCGTTTCTGTACGCTGACCTCTGCCCTAAGCCTTGCCATTCCCTAACCCTAACCCTAGCCCAGAACGCAAATCCACCACCAGCCCTACACTTTATCCTGCGCCGTTGCCTACTCCTGGCCCGTACGCTGGCACTGACCCGTGCGTCAGCACGTAGCCTGACCCTCCCACGTTTCCGTACCCTCACTTGTGCACTAAAACTTGCCATTCCCTAACCCTAACTCTAGCCCGGAATAGTAACCCACCACCAGCCCTACACCATACCTTACGCCGTACGCTGCTACTGACCCGTACGCTGGCACTGACCCGTGCGTCAGCACGTAGCCTGACCCTCCCACCTTTCCGTACCCTCACCTGTGCCCTAAGCCTTGCCGTTCCCTAACCCTAACCCTAGCCCCGAACGGAAACCCACCACCAGCCCTACACCTTACCTTACGCCGTAACTTATTCCTGGCCCGTACGCTGGCACTGAACCGTGCGTCAGCATGTAGCCTGACCCTCCCACGTTTCGGTACCCTCACCTGTGCCCTAAGCCTTGCCGTTCCCTTACCCTAACCCTAGCCTGGAACGGAAACCAACCAGCAGCCCTACATCTTACCTTACGCCGTTGCCTACTCCTGGCCCGTACGCTGGCACTGACACGTGCGTCAGAACGTAGCCTGACAGTCCCACGTTTCTGTAACCTCACCTGTGCCCTAAGCCTTGCCGTTCCCTAACCCTAACCCTAGCCCAGAACGGAAACCCACCACCAGCCGTACACCTTACCTTATGCCGTACCCTATTCCTGGCCCGTACGCTGGCACTGAACCGTGCGTCAGCACGTAACCTGACCCTCCCACGTTTCCGTACCCTCTCCTTTGCCCTAAGACTTGCCGTTCGCTAAACCTAACCCTAGCCCGGATTAGAAACCCACCACCAGCCCTACACCTTACCTTACGCCGTACCCTATTCCTGGCCCGTACGCTGGCACTGAACAGTGCGTCAGCATGTAGCCTGACCCACCCAAGTTTCCGTACCCTCACCTGTGCCCTAAGCCTTGCCGTTCCCTAACCCTAACCCTAGCCCGGAATAGAAACCCACCACCAGCCCTACACCTTACATTACGCCGTACCCTACTCCTGACCCGTACGCTGGCACTGACCCGTGCGTCAGCACGTACCCTGACCCTCCCACGTTTCCATACCCTCACCTGTGCCCTAAGCCTTGCCGTTCCCTAACCCTAACCCTAGCCCGGAACGCAAATCCACCACCAGCCCTACACTGTATCCTATGACGTTGCCTACTCCTGGCCCGTACGCTGGCACTGACCCGTGCGTCAGCACGTAGCCCGTCCCTCCCACGTTTCCGTACCCTCACCTGTGCCCTAAGCCTTGCCGTTCCCTATCCCTAAACCTAGCCTGGAAAGGAAATCACCCACAAGCCCTACACTTTACCTTACACCGTACCCTACTCCTGGCCCGTATGCTCGCACTGACCCATGCGTCAGCACGTAGCCTGACCCTCCCACGTTTCAGTACCCTCACCTGTGCCCTAAGCCTTGCCGTTCCCTAACCATAACCCTAGCCCGGAACGGAAACCCACCACCAGCCCTACACCTTACCTTACGCCGTAACCTATTCCTGGCCCGTACGCAGGCACTGAACCGTTCGTCTGCATGTAGCCTGACCCTCCCACGTTTCCGTAACCTCACCTGTGCCCTAAGACTTGCCTTTCCCTAACCCTAACCCTAGCCCGGAATAGAAACCCACCACCAGCCCTACACATTACCTTACGCCGTATCCTACTCCTGACCCGTATGCTCGCACTGACCCATGCGTCAGCACGTAGCCTGACCCTCCCACGTTTCAGTACCCTCACCTGTGCCCTAAGCCTTGCCGTTCCCTAACCCTAACCCTAGCCTGTAACGAAAACCAACCACCAGCCGTACACCTTACCTTACGTCGTTGCCTACTCCTCGCCCGTACGCTGGCATTGACCCGTGCGTCAGCACGTAGCCTGACCCTCCCACGTTTACGTACCCTCACCTGTGCCCTAAGCCTTGCCGTTACCTAACCCTAACACTAGCACGGAACGGAAACCCACCACCAGCCCTACAACATACCCTACGGCGTTGCCTACTCCTGGCCTGTACTCTGGCACTGAACCGTGCATCAGCACGTAGCCTTACCCTACCGCGTTTCCGTACCCTGACCTGTGCCCTAAGCCTTGCCGTTCCCTAACCCTAACCGTAGTCCGGAACGGAAACCCACCACCAGCCCTAAACCTTACCTTACGCCGTTGCCTACTCCTCGCCCGTACGCTGGCATTGACCCGTGCGTCAGCACGTAGCCTGACCCTCCCACGTTTACGTACCCTCACCTGTGCCCTAAGCCTTGCCTTTCCCTAACCCTAACCCTCGCCCGGAACGGAAACCCACCACCAGCCCTACACCTTACCGTACGCCGTTGCCTACTCCTGGCCTGTACTCTGGCACTGAACCGTGCATCAGCACGTAGCCTTACCCTCCCGCGTTTCTGTACCCTGACCTGTGCCCTAAGCCTTGCCGTTCCCTAACCCTAACCCTAGCCCAGAACGCAAATCAACCACCAGCCCTACACTTTATCCTACGCCGTTTCCTACTCCTGGCCCGTACGCTGGCACTGACCCGTGCGTCAGCACGTAGCCCGACCCTCCCACGTTTCCGTACCCTCACCTGTGCCCTAAGCCTTGCCGTTCCCTAACCCTAACCCTAGCCTGGCACGGAAAACAACCACCAGCCCTACACCTTACCTTACGCCGTTGCCTACTCCTGGCCCGTACGCTGGCACTGACCCGTGCGTCAGCACATAGCCTGACCCTCCCACGTTTCCGTACCCTCACCTGTGCCCTAAGCCTTGCCATTCCCTAACCCTAACCCTAGCCCGGAATAGTAACCCACCACCAGCCCTACACCATACCTTACGCCGTACGCTGCTACTGACCCGTACGCTGGCACTGACCCGTGCGTCAGCACGTAGCCTGACCCTCCCACGTTTCAGTACCCTCACCTGTGCCCTAAGCCTTGCCGTTCCCTAACCCTAACCCTAGCCCCGAACGGAAACCCTCCACCAGCCCTACACCTTACCTTACGCCGTAACTTATTCCTGGCCCATACGCTGGCACTGAACCATGCGTCAGCATGTAGCCTGACCCTCCCACGTTTCGGTACCCTCACCTGTGCCCTAAGCCTTGCCGTTCCCTTACCCTAACCCTAGCCTGGAACGGAAACCAACCACCAGCCCTACATCTTACCTTACGCCGTACCCTATTCCTGGCCCGTACGCTGGCACTGAACCGTGCGTCAGCACGTAGCCTGACCGTCCCACGTTTCCGTAGCCTCACCTGTGCCCTAAGCCTTGCCATTCCCTAACCCTAACCGTAGCCTGTAACGAAAACCAACCACCAGCCGTACACCTTACCTTACGTCGTTGCCTACTCCTCGCCCGTACGCTGGCATTGACCCGTGCGTCAGCACGTAGCCTGACCCTCCCACGTTTACGTACCCTCACCTGTGCCCTAAGCCTTGCCGTTACATAACCCTAACACTAGCACGGAACGGAAACCCACCACCAGCCCTACAACATACCCTATGGCGTTGCCTACTCCTGGCCTGTACTCTGGCACTGAACCGTGCATCAGCACGTAGCCTTACCCTACCGCGTTTCCGTACCCTGACCTGTGCCCTAAGCCTTGCCGTTCCCTAACCCTAACCCTAGTCCGGAACGGAAACCCACCACCAGCCCTAAACCTTACCTTACGCCGTTGCCTACTCCTCGCCCGTACGCTGGCATTGACCCGTGCGTCAGCACGTAGCCTGACCCTCCCACGTTTACGTACCCTCACCTGTGCCCTAAGCCTTGCCTTTCCCTAACCCTAACCCTCGCCCGGAACGGAAACCCACCACCAGCCCTACACCTTACCGTACGCCGTTGCCTACTCCTGGCCTGTACTCTGGCACTGAACCGTGCATCAGCACGTAGCCTTACCCTCCCGCGTTTCTGTACCCTGACCTGTGCCCTAAGCCTTGCCGTTCCCTAACCCTAACCCTAGCCCAGAACGCAAATCAACCACCAGCCCTACACTTTATCCTACGCCGTTTCCTACTCCTGGCCCGTACGCTGGCACTGACCCGTGCGTCAGCACGTAGCCCGACCCTCCCACGTTTCCGTACCCTCACCTGTGCCCTAAGCCTTGCCGTTCCCTAACCCTAACCCTAGCCTGGCACGGAAAACAACCACCAGCCCTACACCTTACCTTACGCCGTTGCCTACTCCTGGCCCGTACGCTGGCACTGACCCGTGCGTCAGCACATAGCCTGACCCTCCCACGTTTCCGTACCCTCACCTGTGCCCTAAGCCTTGCCATTCCCTAACCCTAACCCTAGCCCGGAATAGTAACCCACCACCAGCCCTACACCATACCTTACGCCGTACGCTGCTACTGACCCGTACGCTGGCACT
Organism: Mesoplodon bidens; assembly: GCF_964165515.1. Lineage (NCBI taxonomy): Eukaryota > Metazoa > Chordata > Mammalia > Artiodactyla > Ziphiidae > Mesoplodon > Mesoplodon bidens. The sequence goes on along the minus strand of NW_027671726.1, from coordinate 788,102 downwards.
GACCCGTGCGTCAGCACGTAGCCTGACCCTCCCACGTTTCAGTACCCTCACCTGTGCCCTAAGCCTTGCCGTTCCCTAACCCTAACCCTAGCCCCGAACGGAAACCCTCCACCAGCCCTACACCTTACCTTACGCCGTAACTTATTCCTGGCCCATACGCTGGCACTGAACCGTGCGTCAGCATGTAGCCTGACCCTCCCACGTTTCGGTACCCTCACCTGTGCCCTAAGCCTTGCCGTTCCCTTACCCTAACCCTAGCCTGGAACGGAAACCAACCACCAGCCCTACATCTTACCTTACGCCGTTGCCTACAACTGGCCCGTACGCTGGCACTGAAACGTGCATCAGCACGTAGCCTGACCGTCCCACGTTTCTGTAACCTCACCTGTGCCCTAAGCCTTGCCGTTCCCTAACCCTAACCCTAGCCCGGAACGGAAACCCACCACCAGCCGTACACCTTACCTTACGCCGTACCCTATTCCTGGCCCGTACGCTGGCACTAAACCGTGCGTCAGCACGTAGCCTGACCCTCCCACGTTTCCGTACCCTCTCCTTTGCCCTAAGACTTGCCGTTCCCTAACCCTAACCCTAGCCCGGATTAGAAACCCACCACCAGCCCTACACCTTACCTTACGCCGTACCCTATTCCTGGCCCGTACGCTGGCACTGAACCGTGCGTCAGCACGTAGCCTGACCCTCCCACCTTTCCGTACCCTCACCTGTGCCCTAAGCCTTGCCATTCCCTAACCCTAACACTAGCCTGGAACGGAAACCAACCACCAGCCATACACCTTATCTTACGTCGTTGCCTACTCCTCGCCCGTACGCTGGCATTGAACCGTGCGTCAGCACGTAGCCTGACCCTCCCACGTTTACGTACCCTCACCTGTGCCCTAAGCCTTGCCGTTCCCTAAACCTAACCCTAGCCCGGAACGGAAACCCACCACCAGCCCTACACCTTACCCTACGCCGTTGCCTACTCCTGTCCTGTACTCTGGCACTGAACCGTGCATCAGCACGTAGCCTTACCCTCACGCGTTTCCGTACTCTGACCTGTGCCCTAAGCCTTGCCGTTCCCTAACCCTAACCCTAGTCCGGAACGGAAACCCACCACCAGCCCTAAACCTTACCTTACGCCGTTGCCTACTCCTCGCCCGTACGCTGGCATTGACCCGTGCGTCAGCACGTAACCTGACCCTCCCACGTTTACGTACCCTCACCTGTGCCCTAAGCCTTGCCGTTCCCTAACCCTAACCCTAGCCCGGAACGGAAACCCACCTCCAGCCCTACACCTTTCCCTACGCCGTTGCCTACTCCTGGCCTGTACTCTGGCACTGAACCGTGCATCAGCACGTAGCCTTACCCTCCCGCGTTTCTGTACGCTGACTTCTGCCCTAAGCCTTGCCATTCCCTAACCCTAACCCTAGCCCAGAACGCAAATCCACCACCAGCCCTACACTTTATCCTGCGCCGTTGCCTACTCCTGGCCCGTACGCTGGCACTGACCCGTGCGTCAGCACGTAGCCTGACCCTCCCACGTTTCCGTACCCTCACTTGTGCACTAAAACTTGCCATTCCCTAACCCTAACCCTAGCCCGGAATAGTAACCCACCACCAGCCCTACACCATACCTTACGCCGTACGCTGCTACTGACCCGTACGCTGGCACTGACCCGTGCGTCAGCACGTAGCCTGACCCTCCCACCTTTCCGTACCCTCACCTGTGCCCTAAGCCTTGCCGTTCCCTAACCCTAACCCTAGCCCCGAACGGAAACCCACCACCAGCCCTACACCTTACCTTATGCCGTAACTTATTCCTGGCCCGTACGCTGGCACTGAACCGTGCGTCAGCATGTAGCCTGACCCTCCCACGTTTCGGTACCCTCACCTGTGCCCTAAGCCTTGCCGTTCCCTTACCCTAACCCTAGCCTGGAACGGAAACCAACCAGCAGCCCTACATCTTACCTTACGCCGTTGCCTACTCCTGGCCCGTACGCTGGCACTGACACGTGCGTCAGAACGTAGCCTGACAGTCCCACGTTTCTGTAACCTCACCTGTGCCCTAAGCCTTGCCGTTCCCTAACCCTAACCCTAGCCCAGAACGGAAACCCACCACCAGCCGTACACCTTACCTTATGCCGTACCCTATTCCTGGCCCGTACGCTGGCACTGAACCGTGCGTCAGCACGTAACCTGACCCTCCCACGTTTCCGTACCCTCTCCTTTGCCCTAAGACTTGCCGTTCGCTAAACCTAACCCTAGCCCGGATTAGAAACCCACCACCAGCCCTACACCTTACCTTACACCGTACCCTATTCCTGGCCCGTACGCTGGCACTGAACAGTGCGTCAGCATGTAGCCTGACCCACCCAAGTTTCCGTACCCTCACCTGTGCCCTAAGCCTTGCCGTTCCCTAACCCTAACCCTAGCCCGGAATAGAAACCCACCACCAGCCCTACACCTTACATTACGCCGTACCCTACTCCTGACCCGTACGCTGGCACTGACCCGTGCGTCAGCACGTACCCTGACCCTCCCACGTTTCCATACCCTCACCTGTGCCCTAAGCCTTGCCGTTCCCTAACCCTAACCCTAGCCCGGAACGCAAATCCACCACCAGCCCTACACTGTATCCTATGACGTTGCCTACTCCTGGCCCGTACGCTGGCACTGACCCGTGCGTCAGCACATAGCCCGTCCCTCCCACGTTTCCGTACCCTCACCTGTGCCCTAAGCCTTGCCGTTCCCTATCCCTAAACCTAGCCTGGAAAGGAAATCACCCACAAGCCCTACACTTTACCTTACACCGTACCCTACTCCTGGCCCGTATGCTCGCACTGACCCATGCGTCAGCACGTAGCCTGACCCTCCCACGTTTCAGTACCCTCACCTGTGCCCTAAGCCTTGCCGTTCCCTAACCATAACCCTAGCCCGGAACGGAAACCCACCACCAGCCCTACACCTTACCTTACGCCGTAACCTATTCCTGGCCCGTACGCAGGCACTGAACCGTTCGTCTGCATGTAGCCTGACCCTCCCACGTTTCCGTAACCTCACCTGTGCCCTAAGACTTGCCTTTCCCTAACCCTAACCCTAGCCCGGAATAGAAACCCACCACCAGCCCTACACATTACCTTACGCCGTATCCTACTCCTGACCCGTATGCTCGCACTGACCCATGCGTCAGCACGTAGCCTGACCCTCCCACGTTTCAGTACCCTCACCTGTGCCCTAAGCCTTGCCGTTCCCTAACCCTAACCCTAGCCTGTAACGAAAACCAACCACCAGCCGTACACCTTACCTTACGTCGTTGCCTACTCCTCGCCCGTACGCTGGCATTGACCCGTGCGTCAGCACGTAGCCTGACCCTCCCACGTTTACGTACCCTCACCTGTGCCCTAAGCCTTGCCGTTACCTAACCCTAACACTAGCACGGAACGGAAACCCACCACCAGCCCTACAACATACCCTACGTCGTTGCCTACTCCTGGCCTGTACTCTGGCACTGAACCGTGCATCAGCACGTAGCCTTACCCTACCGCGTTTCCGTACCCTGACCTGTGCCCTAAGCCTTGCCGTTCCCTAACCCTAACCGTAGTCCGGAACGGAAACCCACCACCAGCCCTAAACCTTACCTTACGCCGTTGCCTACTCCTCGCCCGTACGCTGGCATTGACCCGTGCGTCAGCACGTAGCCTGACCCTCCCACGTTTACGTACCCTCACCTGTGCCCTAAGCCTTGCCTTTCCCTAACCCTAACCCTCGCCCGGAACGGAAACCCACCACCAGCCCTACACCTTACCGTACGCCGTTGCCTACTCCTGGCCTGTACTCTGGCACTGAACCGTGCATCAGCACGTAGCCTTACCCTCCCGCGTTTCTGTACCCTGACCTGTGCCCTAAGCCTTGCCGTTCCCTAACCCTAACCCTAGCCCAGAACGCAAATCAACCACCAGCCCTACACTTTATCCTACGCCGTTTCCTACTCCTGGCCCGTACGCTGGCACTGACCCGTGCGTCAGCACGTAGCCCGACCCTCCCACGTTTCCGTACCCTCACCTGTGCCCTAAGCCTTGCCGTTCCCTAACCCTAACCCTAGCCTGGCACGGAAAACAACCACCAGCCCTACACCTTACCTTACGCCGTTGCCTACTCCTGGCCCGTACGCTGGCACTGACCCGTGCGTCAGCACATAGCCTGACCCTCCCACGTTTCCGTACCCTCACCTGTGCCCTAAGCCTTGCCATTCCCTAACCCTAACCCTAGCCCGGAATAGTAACCCACCACCAGCCCTACACCATACCTTACGCCGTACGCTGCTACTGACCCGTACGCTGGCACTGACCCGTGCGTCAGCACGTAGCCTGACCCTCCCACGTTTCAGTACCCTCACCTGTGCCCTAAGCCTTGCCGTTCCCTAACCCTAACCCTAGCCCCGAACGGAAACCCTCCACCAGCCCTACACCTTACCTTACGCCGTAACTTATTCCTGGCCCATACGCTGGCACTGAACCAAGCGTCAGCATGTAGCCTGACCCTCCCACGTTTCGGTACCCTCACCTGTGCCCTAAGCCTTGCCGTTCCCTTACCCTAACCCTAGCCTGGAACGGAAACCAACCACCAGCCCTACATCTTACCTTACGCCGTACCCTATTCCTGGCCCGTACGCTGGCACTGAACCGTGCGTCAGCACGTAGCCTGACCGTCCCACGTTTCCGTAGCCTCACCTGTGCCCTAAGCCTTGCCATTCCCTAACCCTAACCGTAGCCTGTAACGAAAACCAACCACCAGCCGTACACCTTACCTTACGTCGTTGCCTACTCCTCGCCCGTACGCTGGCATTGACCCGTGCGTCAGCACGTAGCCTGACCCTCCCACGTTTACGTACCCTCACCTGTGCCCTAAGCCTTGCCGTTACCTAACCCTAACACTAGCACGGAACGGAAACCCACCACCAGCCCTACAACATACCCTATGGCGTTGCCTACTCCTGGCCTGTACTCTGGCACTGAACCGTGCATCAGCACGTAGCCTTACCCTACCGCGTTTCCGTACCCTGACCTGTGCCCTAAGCCTTGCCGTTCCCTAACCCTAACCCTAGTCCGGAACGGAAACCCACCACCAGCCCTAAACCTTACCTTACGCCGTTGCCTACTCCTCGCCCGTACGCTGGCATTGACCCGTGCGTCAGCACGTAGCCTGACCCTCCCACGTTTACGTACCCTCACCTGTGCCCTAAGCCTTGCCTTTCCCTAACCCTAACCCTCGCCCGGAACGGAAACCCACCACCAGCCCTACACCTTACCGTACGCCGTTGCCTACTCCTGGCCTGTACTCTGGCACTGAACCGTGCATCAGCACGTAGCCTTACCCTCCCGCGTTTCTGTACCCTGATCTGTGCCCTAAGCCTTGCCGTTCCCTAACCCTAACCCTAGCCCAGAACGCAAATCAACCACCAGCCCTACACTTTATCCTACGCCGTTTCCTACTCCTGGCCCGTACGCTGGCACTGACCCGTGCGTCAGCACGTAGCCCGACCCTCCCACGTTTCCGTACCCTCACCTGTGCCCTAAGCCTTGCCGTTCCCTAACCCTAACCCTAGCCTGGCACGGAAAACAACCACCAGCCCTACACCTTACCTTACGCCGTTGCCTACTCCTGGCCCGTACGCTGGCACTGACCCGTGCGTCAGCACATAGCCTGACCCTCCCACGTTTCCGTACCCTCACCTGTGCCCTAAGCCTTGCCATTCCCTAACCCTAACCCTAGCCCGGAATAGTAACCCACCACCAGCCCTACACCATACCTTACGCCGTACGCTGCTACTGACCCGTACGCTGGCACTGACCCGTGCGTCAGCACGTAGCCTGACCCTCCCACGTTTCAGTACCCTCACCTGTGCCCTAAGCCTTGTCGTTCCCTAACCCTAACCCTAGCCCCGAACGGAAACCCTCCACCAGCCCTACACCTTACCTTACGCCGTAACTTATTCCTGGCCCATACGCTGGCACTGAACCGTGCGTCAGCATGTAGCCTGACCCTCCCACGTTTCGGTACCCTCACCTGTGCCCTAAGCCTTGCCGTTCCCTTACCCTAACCCTAGCCTGGAACGGAAACCAACCACCAGCCCTACATCTTACCTTACGCCGTTGCCTACAACTGGCCCGTACGCTGGCACTGAAACGTGCATCAGCACGTAGTCTGACCGTCCCACGTTTCTGTAACCTCACCTGTGCCCTAAGCCTTGCCGTTCCCTAACCCTAACCCTAGCCCGGAACGGAAACCCACCACCAGCCGTACACCTTACCTTACGCCGTACCCTATTCCTGGCCCGTACGCTGGCACTAAACCGTGCGTCAGCACGTAGCCTGACCCTCCCACGTTTCCGTACCCTCTCCTTTGCCCTAAGACTTGCCGTTCCCTAACCCTAACCCTAGCCCGGATTAGAAACCCACCACCAGCCCTACACCTTACCTTACGCCGTACCCTATTCCTGGCCCGTACGCTGGCACTGAACCGTGCGTCAGCACGTAGCCTGACCCTCCCACCTTTCCGTACCCTCACCTGTGCCCTAAGCCTTGCCATTCCCTAACCCTAACACTAGCCTGGAACGGAAACCAACCACCAGCCATACACCTTATCTTACGTCGTTGCCTACTCCTCGCCCGTACGCTGGCATTGAACCGTGCGTCAGCACGTAGCCTGACCCTCCCACGTTTACGTACCCTCACCTGTGCCCTAAGCCTTGCCGTTCCCTAAACCTAACCCTAGCCCGGAACGGAAACCCACCACCAGCCCTACACCTTACCCTACGCCGTTGCCTACTCCTGTCCTGTACTCTGGCACTGAACCGTGCATCAGCACGTAGCCTTACCCTCACGCGTTTCCGTACTCTGACCTGTGCCCTAAGCCTTGCCGTTCCCTAACCCTAACCCTAGTCCGGAACGGAAACCCACCACCAGCCCTAAACCTTACCTTACGCCGTTGCCTACTCCTCGCCCGTACGCTGGCATTGACCCGTGCGTCAGCACGTAACCTGACCCTCCCACGTTTACGTACCCTCACCTGTGCCCTAAGCCTTGCCGTTCCCTAACCCTAACCCTAGCCCGGAACGGAAACCCACCTCCAGCCCTACACCTTTCCCTACGCCGTTGCCTACTCCTGGCCTGTACTCTGGCACTGAACCGTGCATCAGCACGTAGCCTTACCCTCCCGCGTTTCTGTACGCTGACCTCTGCCCTAAGCCTTGCCATTCCCTAACCCTAACCCTAGCCCAGAACGCAAATCCACCACCAGCCCTACACTTTATCCTGCGCCGTTGCCTACTCCTGGCCCGTACGCTGGCACTGACCCGTGCGTCAGCACGTAGCCCGACCCTCCCACATTTCCGTACCCTCACCTGTGCCCTAAGCCTTGCCGTTCCCTAACCCTAACCCTAGCCTAGAACGGAAACCAACCACCAGCCCTACACCTTACCTTACGCCGTTGCCTACTCCTGGCCCGTACGCTGGCACTGACCCGTGCGTCAGCACGTAGCCTGACCCTCCCACGTTTCCGTACCCTCACTTGTGCACTAAAACTTGCCATTCCCTAACCCTAACCCTAGCCCGGAATAGTAACCCACCACCAGCCCTACACCATACCTTACGCCGTACGCTGCTACTGACCCGTACGCTGGCACTGACCCGTGCGTCAGCACGTAGCCTGACCCTCCCACCTTTCCGTACCCTCACCTGTGCCCTAAGCCTTGCCGTTCCCTAACCCTAACCCTAGCCCCGAACGGAAACCCACCACCAGCCCTACACCTTACCTTACGCCGTAACTTATTCCTGGCCCGTACGCTGGCACTGAACCGTGCGTCAGCATGTAGCCTGACCCTCCCACGTTTCGGTACCCTCACCTGTGCCCTAAGCCTTGCCGTTCCCTTACCCTAACCCTAGCCTGGAACGGAAACCAACCAGCAGCCCTACATCTTACCTTACGCCGTTGCCTACTCCTGGCCCGTACGCTGGCACTGACACGTGCGTCAGAACGTAGCCTGACAGTCCCACGTTTCTGTAACCTCACCTGTGCCCTAAGCCTTGCCGTTCCCTAACCCTAACCCTAGCCCAGAACGGAAACCCACCACCAGCCGTACACCTTACCTTATGCCGTACCCTATTCCTGGCCCGTACGCTGGCACTGAACCGTGCGTCAGCACGTAACCTTACCCTCCCACGTTTCCGTACCCTCTCCTTTGCCCTAAGACTTGCCGTTCGCTAAACCTAACCCTAGCCCGGATTAGAAACCCACCACCAGCCCTACACCTTACCTTACGCCGTACCCTATTCCTGGCCCGTACGCTGGCACTGAACAGTGCGTCAGCATGTAGCCTGACCCACCCAAGTTTCCGTACCCTCACCTGTGCCCTAAGCCTTGCCGTTCCCTAACCCTAACCCTAGCCTGGAATAGAAACCCACCACCAGCCCTACACCTTACATTACGCCGTACCCTACTCCTGACCCGTACGCTGGCACTGACCCGTGCGTCAGCACGTAGCCTGACCCTCCCACGTTTCCATACCCTCACCTGTGCCCTAAGCCTTGCCGTTCCCTAACCCTAACCCTAGCCCGGAACGCAAATCCACCACCAGCCCTACACTGTATCCTATGACGTTGCCTACTCCTGGCCCGTACGCTGACACTGACCCGTGCGTCAGCACGTAGCCCGTCCCTCCCACGTTTCCGTACCCTCACCTGTGCCCTAAGCCTTGCCGTTCCCTATTCCTAAACCTAGCCTGGAAAGGAAATCACCCACAAGCCCTACACTTTACCTTACACCGTACCCTACTCCTGGCCCGTATGCTCGCACTGACCCATGCGTCAGCACGTAGCCTGACCCTCCCACGTTTCCGTAACCTCACCTGTGCCCTAAGCCTTGCCGTTCCCTAACCATAACCCTAGCCCGGAACGGAAACCCACCACCAGCCCTACACCTTACCTTACGCCGTAACCTATTCCTGGCCCGTACGCAGGCACTGAACCGTTCGTCTGCATGTAGCCTGACCCTCCCACGTTTCCGTAACCTCACCTGTGCCCTAAGCCTTGCCTTTCCCTAACCCTAACCCTAGCCCGGAATAGAAACCCACCACCAGCCCTACACATTACCTTACGCCGTATCCTACTCCTGACCCGTACGCTGGCACTGAACCATGCGTCTGCACGTAGTCTGAGCCTCCAACGTTTCCGTACCCTCACCTGTGCCCTAAGCCTTGACGTTCCCTAACCCTAACCCTAGCCCGGAACGGAAATCCAACACCACCCATACACCTTAACTTACGCCGTTCCCTATTCCTGGCCCGTACGCTGGCACTGAACCGTGTGTCAGCACGTAGCCTGACCCTCCCACGTTTCCGTTCCCTCTCCTGTGCCCTAAGCGTTGCCGTTCCCTAACCCTAACCCTAGCCAGGAACGCAAATCCACCACCAGCCCTACACTTTATCCTACGCCTTTGCCTACTCTTGGCCCTTACGCTGGCACTGACCAGTGCGTCAGCACGTAGCCCGACCCTCCCACGTTGCCGTACCCTCACCTGTGCCCTAAGCCTTGCCATTCCCTAACCCTAAACCTAGCCTGGAACGGAAACCTACCACCAGCCCTACACCATACCTTACGCCGTACGCTGCTACTGACCCGTACGCTGGCACTGACCCGTGCGTCAGCACGTAGCCTGATCCTCCCACCTTTCCGTACCCTCACCTGTGCCCTAAGACTTGCCGTTCCCTAACCCTAACCCTAGCCACGAACGGAAACCCACCACCAGCCCTACACCTTACCTTACGCCGTAACTTATTCCTGGCCCATACGCTGGCACTGAACCATGCGTCAGCATGTAGCCTGACCCTCCCACGTTTCGGTACCCTCACCTGTGCCCTAAGCCTTGCCGTTCCCTTACCCTAACCCTAGCCTGGAACGGAAACCAACCACCAGCCCTACATCTTACCTTACGCCGTTGCCTACCCCTGGCCCGTATGCTGGCACTGACACGTGCGTCAGCACGTAGCCTGACCGTCCCACGTTTCTGTAACCTCACCTGTGCCCTAAGCCTTGCCGTTCCCTAACCCTAACCCTAGCCCGGAACGGAAACCCACCACCAGCCGTACACCTTACCTTACGCCGTACCCTATTCCTGGCCCGTACGCTGGCACTGAACCGTGCGTCAGCACGTAGCCTGACCCTCCCACGTTTCCGTACCCTCTCCTTTGCCCTAAGACTTGCCGTTCCCTAACCCTAACACTAGCCCGGATTAGAAACCCACCACCAGCCCTACACCTTACCTTACGCCGTACCATATTCCTGGCCCGTACGCTGGCACTGAACCGTGCGTCAGCACGTAGCCTGACCCTCCCACGTTTCCGTACCCTCACCTGTGCCCTAAGCCTTGACATTCCCTAACCCTAACCCTAGCCTGTAACGGAAACCAACCACCAGTCGTACACCTTACCTTACGCCGTTGCCTACTCCTCGCCCGTACGCTGGCATTGACCCGTGCGTCAGCACGTAGCCTGACCCTCCCACGTTTACGTACCCTCACCAGTGCCCTAAGCCTTGCCGTTACCTAACCCTAACCCTAGCACGGAACGGAAACCCACCACCAGCCCTACACCTTACCCTACGCCCTTGCCTACTCCTGGCCTGTACTCTGGCACTGAAACGTGCATCAGCACGTAGCCTTACCCTCCCGCGTTTCCGTACCCTGACCTGTGCCCTAAGCCTTGCCGTTCCCTAACCCTAACCCTAGTCCGGAACGGAAACCCACCACCAGCCCTAAACCTTACCTTACGCCGTTGCCTACTCCTCGCCCGTACGCTGGCATTGACCCGTGCGTCAGCACGTAGCCTGACCCTCCCACGTTTACGTACCCTCACCTGTGCCCTAAGCCTTGCCGTTCCCTAACCCTAACCCTAGCCCGGAACGGAAACCCACCACCAGCCCTACACCTTACACTACGCCGTTGCCTACTCCTGGCCTGTACTCTGGCACTGAACCGTGCATCAGCACGTAGCCTTACCCTCCCGCGTTTCCATACCCTGACCTGTGCCCTAAGCCTTGCCGTTCCCTAACCCTAACCCTAGCCCAGAACGCAAATCCACCACCAGCCCTACACTTTATCCTACGCCGTTGCCTATTCCTGGCCCGTACGCTGGCACTGACCCGTGCGTCAGCACGTAGCCCGACCCTCCCACGTTTCCGTACCCTCACCTGTGCCCTAAGCCTTGCCGTTCCCTAACCCTAACCCTAGACTTGTACGGAAACCAACCACCAGCCCTACACCTTACCTTACGCCGTTGCCTACTCCTGGCCCGTACGCTGGAACTGACACGTGCGTCAGCACATAGCCTGACACTCCCACGTTTCCGTACCCTCACCTGTGCCCTAAGCCTTGCCGTTCCCTAACCCTAACCCTAGCCCGGAATAGTAACCCACCACCAGCCCTACACCTTACCTTACGCCGTTGCCTACCCCTGGCCCGTTCGCTGGCACTGAAACGTGCGTCAGCACGTAGCCTGACCGTCCCACGTTTCTGTAACCTCACCTGTGCCCTAAGCCTTGCCGTTCCCTAACCCTAACCCTAGCCCGGAACGGAAACCCACCACCAGCCGTACACCTTACCTTACGCCGTACCCTATTCCTGGCCCGTACGCTGGCACTGAACCGTGCGTCAGCACGTAGCCTGACCCTCCCACGTTTCCATACCCTCTCATTTGCCCTAAGACTTGCCGTTCCCTAACCCTAACCCTAGCCCGGATTAGAAACCCACCACCAGCCCTACACCTTACCTTACGCCGTACCCTATTCCTGGCCCGTACGCTGGCACTGAACCGTGCGTCAGCACGTAGCCTGACCCTCCCACGTTTCCGTACCCTCACCTGTGCCCTAAGCCTCGCCATTCCCTAACCCTAACCCTAGCCTGGAACGGAAACCAACCACCAGCCGTACACCTTACCTTACGTCGTTGCCTACTCCTCGCCCGTACGCTGGCATTGACCCGTGCGTCAGCACGTAGCCTGACCTACCCACGTTTACGTACCCTCACCTGTGCCCTAAGCCTTGCCATTCCCTAACCCTAACCCTAGCCTGGAACGGAAACCAACCACCAGCCGTACACCTTACCTTACGTCGTTGCCTACTCCTCGCCCGTACGCTGGCATTGACCCGTGCGTCAGCACGTAGCCTGACCCTCCCACGTTTACGTACCCTCACCTGTGCCCTAAGACTTGCCATTCCCTAACCCTAACCCTAGCCCGGAATAGTAACCCACCACCAGCCCTACACCATACCTTACGCCGTACGCTGCTACTGACCCGTACGCTGGCACTGACCCGTGCGTCAGCACGTAGCCTGACCCTCCCACGTTTCCGTACCCTCACCTGTGCCCTAAGCCTTGCCGTTCCCTAACCCTAACCCTAGCCCCGAACGGAAACCCTCCACCAGCCCTACACCTTACCTTACGCCGTAACTTATTCCTGGCCCATACGCTGGCACTGAACCGTGCGTCAGCATGTAGCCTGACCTTCCCACGTTTCGGTACCCTCACCTGTGCGTAAGCCTTGCCGTTCGCTTACCCTAACCCTAGGCTGGAACGGAAACCAACCACCAGCCCTACATCTTACCTTACGCCGTTGCCTACCCCTGGCCCGTACGCTGGCACTGAAACGTGCGTCAGCACGTAGCCTGACCGTCCCACGTTTCTGTAACCTCACCTGTGCCCTAAGCCTTGCCGTTCCCTAACCCTAACCCTAGCACGGAACGGAAACCCACCACCAGCCGTACACCTTACCTTACGCCGTACCCTATTCCTGGCCCGTACGCTGGCACTGAACCGTGCGTCAGCACGTAGCCTGACCCTCCCACGTTTCCGTACCCTCTCCTTTGCCCTAAGACTTGCCGTTCCCTAACCCTTACCCTAGCCCGGATTAGAAACCCACCACCAGCCCTACACCATACCTTACGCCGTACCCTATTCCTGGCCCGTACGCTGGCACTGAACCGTGCGTCAGCACGTAGCCTGACCCTCCCACCTTTCCGTACCCTCACCTGTGCCCTAAGCCTTGCCATTCCCTAACCCTAACCCTAGCCTGGAACGGAAACCAACCACCAGCCGTACACCTTATCTTACGTTGTTGCCTACTCCTCGCCCGTACGCTGGCATTGACCCGTGCGTCAGCACGTAGCCTGACCCTCCCACGTTTACGTACCCTCACCTGTGCCCTAAGCCTTGCCATTCCCTATCCCTAACCCTAGCCCGGAACGGAAACGCACAACCAGCCCTACACCTTACCCTACGCCGTTGCCTACTCCTGGCCTGTACTCTGGCACTGAACCGTGCATCAGCACGTAGCCTTACCCTCATGCGTTTCCGTAGTCTGACCTGTGCCCTAAGCCTTGCCGTTCCCTAACCCTAACCCTAGCCCAGAACGCAAATCCACCACCAGCCCTACACTTTATCCTGCGCCGTTGCCTACTCCTGGCCCGTACGCTGGCACTGACCCGTGCGTCAGCACGTAGCCCGACCGTCCCACATTTCCGTACCCTCACCTGTGCCCTAAGCCTTGCTGTTCCCTAACCCTAACCCTAGCCTGGAACGGAAACCAACCACCAGCCCTAAACCTTACCTTACGCCGTTGCCTACTCCAGGCCCGTATGCTGGCACTGACACGTGCGTCAGCACGTAGCCTGACCCTCCCACGTTTCCGTACCCTCACTTGTGCACTAAGACTTGCCATTCCCTAACCCTAACCCTAGCCCGGAATAGTAACCCACCACCAGCCATACACCATACCTTACGCCGTACGCTGCTACTGACCCGTACGCTGGCACTGACCCGTGCGTCAGCACGTAGGCTGACCCTCCCACGTTTCCGTACCCTCACCTGTGCCCTAAGCCTTGCCGTTCCCTAACCCTAACCCTAGCCCCGAACGGAAACCCACCACAAGCCCTACACCTTACCTTACGCCGTAACTTATTCCTGGCCCGTACGCTGGCACTGAACCGTGCGTCAGCATGTAGCCTGACCCTCCCACGTTTCGGTACCCTCAACTGTGCCCTAAGCCTTGCCGTTCCCTATCCCTAAACCTAGCCTGGAAAGGAAATCAAGCACAAGCCGTACACTTTACCTTACGCCTTACCCTACTCCTGGCCCGTATGCTGGCACTGACCCATGCGTCAGCACGTAGCCTGACCCTCCCACGTTTCAGTACCCTCACCTGTTACCTAAGCCTTGCCGTTCCCTAACCATAACCCTAGCCCGGAACTGAAACCCACCACCAGCCCTACACCTTACATTACGCCGTAACCTATTCCTGGCACGTACGCAGGCACTGAACCGTTCGTCTGCATGTAGCTGACCCTCCCACGTTTCCGTAACCTCACCTGTGCCCTAAGCCTTGCCTTTCCCTAACCCTAACCCTAGCCCGGAATAGAAACCCACCACCAGCCCTACACATTACCTTACGCCGTATCCTACTCCTGACCCGTACGCTGGCACTGAACCATGCTTCTGAACGTAGTCTGAGCCTCCAACGTTTCCGTACCCTCACCTGTGCCCTAAGCCTTGACGTTCCCTAACCCTAACCCCAGCCCGGAACGGAAACCCAACACCAGCCCTACACCTTAACTTACGCCTTTCCCTATTCCTGGCCTGTACGCTGGCACTGAACCGAGTGTCAGCACGTAGCCTGACCCTCCCACGTTTCCGTTCCCTCACCTGTGCCCTAAGCCTTGCCATTCCCTAACCCTAACCCTAGCCAGGAACGCAAATCCACCAACAGCCCTACACTTTATCCTACGCATTTGCCTACTCCTGGCCCGTACGCTGGCACTGACCAGTGCGTCAGCACGTAGCCCGACCCTCCCACGTTGCCGTACCCTCACCTGTGCCCTAAGCTTTGCCATTCCCTAACCCTAACCCTAGCCTGGAACGGAAACCTACCACCAGCCCTACACCATACCTTACGCCGTACGCTGCTACTGACCCGTACGCTGGCACTGATCCGTGCGTCAGCACGTAGCCCGACCCTCCAACGTTTCCGTACCCTCACCTGTGCCCTAAGCCTTGCCGTTCCCTAACCCTAACCCTAGCCTGGAACAGAAACCAACCACCAGCCCTACACCTTACCTTACGCCGTTGCCTACTCCTGGCCCGTACGCTGGCATTGACCCGTGCGTCAGCACGTAGCCTGACCCTCCCTCGTCTCCGTACCCTCACCTGTGCGCTAAGCACTGCGGTTCCCTAACCCTAACCCTAGCCCGAAATGGAATCCCACCACCAGCCCAAAACCTTACCCTACGCCGTTGCCTACTACTGGCCTGTACTCTGGTACTGACCCGTGCATCAGCACGTAGCCTTACCCTCCCGCGTTTCCGTACCCTGACCTGTGCCCTAAGCCTTGCCGTTCCCTTACCCTAACCCTAGCCTGGAACGGAAACCAACCACCAGCCCTACATCTTACCTTACGCCGTTGTCTACCCCTGGCCCGTACGCTGGCACTGACACGTGCGTCAGCACGTAGCCTGACCGTCCCACGTTTCTGTAACTTCACCTGTGCCCTAAGCCTTGCCGTTCCCTAACCCTAACCCTAGCCCGGAACGGAAACCCACCACCAGCCGTACACCTTACCTTACGCCGTTCCCTATTCCTGGCCCGTACGCTGGCACTGAACCGTGCGTCAGCACGTAGCCTGACCCTCCCACGTTTCCGTACCCTCTCCTTTGCCCTAAGACTTGCCGTTCCCTAACCCTAACCCTAGCCCGGATTAGAAACCCACCACCAGCCCTACACCTTACCTTACGCCGTACCCTATTCCTGGCCCGTACGCTGGCACTGAACCGTGCGTCAGCACGTAGCCTGACCCTCCCACGTTTCCGTACCCTCACCTGTGCCCTAAGCCTTGCCGTTCCCTAACCCTAACCCTAGCCCGGAACGGAAACCCACCACCAGCCCTACACCTTACCCTACGCCGTTGCCTATCCTGGCCTGTACTCTGGCACTGAACCGTGCTTCAGCACGTAGCCTTACCCTCACGCGTTTCCGTACCCTGACCTGTGCCCTAAGCCTTGCCGTTCCTTAACCCTAACCCTAGTCCGGAACGGAAACCCACCACCAGCCCTAAACCTTACCTTACGCCGTTGCCTACTCCTCGCCCGTACGCTGGCATTGACCCGTGCGTCAGCACGTAGCCTGACCCTCCCACGTTTACGTACCCTCACCTGTGCCCTAAGCCTTGCCGTTCCCTTACCCTAACCCTAGCCTGGAACGGAAACCAACCACCAGCCCTACATCTTACCTTACGCCGTTGCCTACACCTGGCCCGTACGCTGGCACTGACACGTGCGTCAGCACGTAGCCTGACAGTCCCACGTATCTGTAACCTCACCTGTGCCCTAAGCCTTGCCGTTCCCTAACCCTAACCCTAGCCCGGAACGGAAACCCACCACCAGCCGTACACCTTACCCTACGCCGTTGCCTACTCCTGGCCTGTACTCTGGCACTGAACCGTGCATCAGCACGTAGCCTTACCCTCCCGCGTTTCCGTTCCCTAACCTGTGCCCTAAGCCTTGCCGTTCCCTAACACTAACCCTAGCCCAGAACGCAAATCCACCACCAGCCCTAAACTTTATCCTACGCCGTTGCCTACTCCTGGCCCGTACGCAGGCACTGACCCGTGCGTCAGCACGTAGCCCGACCCTCCCACATTTCCGTACCCTCACCTGTGCCCTAAGCCTTGCCGTTCCCTAACCCTAACCCTAGCCTGGAACGGAAACCAACCACCAGCCCTACACCTTACCTTACGCCGTTGCCTACTCCTGGCCCGTACGCTGGCACTGACCCGTGCGTCAGCACATAGCCTGACCCTCCCACGTTTCCGTACCCTCACCTGTGCCCTAAGCCTTGCCATTCCCTAACCCTATCCCTAGCCCGGAATAGTAACCCACCACCAGCCCTACACCATACCTTACGCCATACACTGCTACTGACCCGCACGCTGGCACTGACCCGTGCATCAGCACGTAGCCTGACCCTCCCACGTTTCCGTACCCTCACCTGTGCCCTAAGACTTGCCGTTCCCTAACCCTAACCCTAGCCCCGAACGGAAACCCACCACCAGCCCTACACCTTACCTTACGCCGTAACTTATTCCTGGCCCATACGCTTGCACTGAACCGTGCGTCAGCATGTAGCCTGACCCTGCCACGTTTCGGTACCCTCACCTGTGCCCTAAGCCTTGCCGTTCCCTTACCCTAACCCTAGCCTGGAACGGAAACCAACCACCAGCCCTACATCTTACCTTACGCCGTTGCCTACCCCTGGCCCGTACGCTGGCACTGACACGTGCGTCAGCACGTAGCCTGACCGTCCCACGTTTCTGTAACTTCACCTGTGCCCTAAGCCTTGCCGTTCCCTAACCCTAACCCTAGCCCTGAACGGAAACCCACCACCAGCCCTACACCTTACCCTACGCCGTTGCCTATCCTGGCCTGTACTCTGGCACTGAACCGTGCATCAGCACGTAGCCTTACCCTCACGCGTTTCCGTACCCTGACCTGTGCCCTAAGCCTTGCCGTTCCCTAACCCTAACCCTAGTCCGGAACGGAAACCCACCACCAGCCCTAAACATAACCTTACGCCGTTGCCTACTCCTCGCCCGTACGCTGGCATTGACCCGTGCGTCAGCACGTAGCCTGACCCTCCCACGTTTACGTACCCTCATCTGTGCCCTAAGCCTTGCCGTTCCCTAACCCTAACCCTAGCCCGGAACGGAAACCCACCACCAGCCCTACACCTTACCCTACGCCGTTGCCTACTCCTGGCCTGTACTCTGGCACTGAACCGTGCATCAGCACATAGCCTTACCCTCCCGCGTTTCTGTACCCTGACCTGTGCCCTAAGCCTTGCGGTTCCCTAACCCTAACCCTAGCCCAGAACGCAAATCCACCACCACCCCTACACTTTATCCTACGCCGTTGCCTACTCCTGGCCCGTACGCTGGCACTGACCAGTGCGTCAACACGTAGCCCGACCCTCCCACGTTTCCGAACCCTCACCTGTGCCCTAAGCCTTGCCGTTCCCTAACCCTAACCCTAGCCTTGAACGGAAACCAACCACCAGCCCTACACCTTACCTTACGCCGTTGCCTACTCCTGGCCCGTACGCTGGCACTGACACGTGCGTCAGCACGTAGCCTGACCCTCCCACGTTTCCGTACCCTCACCTGTGCCCTAAGCCTTGCCATTCCCTAACCCTAACCGTAGCCCGGAATAGTAACCCACCACCAGCCCTACAACATACCTTACGCCGTACGCTGCAACTGACCCGTACGCTGGCACTGACCCGTGCGTCAGCACGTAGCCTGACCCTCCCACGTTTCCGTACCCTCACCTGTGCCCTAAGCCTTGCCGTTCCCTAACCCTAACCCTAGCCTGGAACGGAAACCCACCACCAGCCCTACACCTTACCTTACCCCGTAACTTATTCCTGGCACGTACGTTGGCACTGAACCGTGCGTCAGCATGTAGCCTGACCCTCCCACGTTTCGGTACCCTCACCTCTGCCCTAAGCCTTGCCGTTCCCTTACGCTAAGCCTAGCCTGGAACGGAAACCAACCACCAGCCCTACATCTTACCTTACGCCGTTGCCTACACCTGGCCCGTACGCTGGCACTGACACGTGCGTCAGCACGTAGCCTGACAGTCCCACGTATCTGTAACCTCACCTGTGCCCTAAGCCTTGCCGTTCCCTTACCCTAACCCTAGCCCGGAACGGAAACCCACCACCAGCCGTACACCTTACCTTACGCCGTACCCTATTCCTGGCCCGTACGCTGGCACTGAACCATGCGTCAGCACGTAGCCTGATCCTCCCACGTTTCCGTACCCTCTCCTTTGCCCTAAGCCTTGCCTTTCCCTAACCCTAACCATAGCCCGGAACGCAAATCCACCACCAGCCCTACACTTTATCCTACGCCGTTGCCTACTCCTGTCCCGTACGCTGGCACTGACCCGTGCATCAGCACATAGCCCAACCCTCCAACGTTTCCGTACCCTCACCTGTGCCCTAAGCCTTGCCGTTCCCTAACCCTAACCCTAGACTGGAACAGAAACCAACCACCAGCCCTACACCTTACCTTACGCCGTTGCCTACTCCTGGTCCGTACGCTGGCAGTGACACGTGCGTCAGCACGTAGCCTGACGCTCCCTCGTCTCCGTACCCTCACCTGTGCCCTAAGTCCTGCGGTTCCCTAACCCTAACCCTAGCCTGGAATGGAATCCCACCACCAGCCCAAAACCTTACCCTACGCCGTTGCCTACTACTGGCCCGTACTCTGGCACTGACCCGTGCATCAGCACGTAGCCTTACCCTCCCGCGTTTCCGTACCCTGACCTGTGCCCTAAGCCTTGCCGTTCCCTAACCCTAACCCTAGCCCGGAAAGGAAACCCACCACCATCCCTACACCTTACCTTACGCCGTTCCCTATTCCTGGCCCGTACGCTGGCACTGAACCGTGCGTCAGCACGTAGCCTGACCCTCCCACGTTTCCGTACCATCACCTGTGCCCTAAGCCTTGCCGTTCCCTAACCCTAACCCTAGCCTGGAACGGAAACCAACCACCAGCCGTACACCTTACCTTACGCCGTTGCCTACTCCTCGCCCGTATGCTGGCATTGACACATGCGTCAGCACGTAGCCTGACCGTCCCACGTTTCTGTAACCTCACCTGTGCCCTAAGCCTTGCCGTTCCCTAACCCTAACCCTAGCCCGGAACGGAAACCCACCACCAGCCGTACACCTTACCTTACGCCGTACCCTATTCCTGGCCCGTACGCTGGCACTGAACCGTGCGTCAGCATGTAGCCTGACCCTCCCACGTTTCCATACCCTCTCCTTTGCCCTAAGACTTGCCGTTCCCTAACCCTAACCCTAGCCCGGATTAGAAACCCACCACCAGCCCTACACCTTACCTTACGCCGTACCCTATTCCTGGCCCGTACGCTGGCACTGAACATTGCGTCAGCATGTAGCCTGACCCTCCCAAGTTTCCGTACCCTCACCTGTGCCCTAAGCCTTGCCGTTCCCTAACCCTAAACCTAGCCTGTAAAGGAAATCAACCACAAGCGCTACACTTTACCTTACGCCGTACCCTACTCCTGGTCCGTACGCTGGCACTGACCCATGCGTCAGCACGTAGCCTGACCCTCCCACGTTTCAGTACCCTCACAGGTGCCCTAAGCCTTGCCGTTCCCTAACCATAACCCTAGACCGGAACGGAAACCCACCACCAGCCCTACACCTTACCTTACGCCGTAACCTATTCCTGGCCCGTACGCTGGCACTGAACCGTGCGTCAGCATGTAGCCTGACCCTCCCACGTTTCCGTAACCTCACCTGTGCCCTAAGACTTGCCTTTCCCTAACCCTAACCCTAGCCCGGAATAGAAACCCACCACCAGCCCTACACCTTACCTTACGCCGTATCCTACTCCTGACCCGTACGCTGGCACTGAACCATGCGTCAGTACGTAGTCTGAGCCTCCAACGTTTCCGTAACCTCACCTGTGCCCTAAGCCTTGACGTTCCCTAATCCTAACCGTAGCCCGGAACGGAAACCAACCACCAGCCCTACACCTTAACTTACGCAGTTCCCTATTCCTGGCCCGTACGCTGGCACTGAACCATGTGTCAACACGTAGCCTGACCCTCCCACGTTTCCGTTCCCTCACCTGTGCCCTAAGCCTTGCCGTTCCCTAACCCTAACCCTAGCCAGGAACGCAAATCCACCACCAGCCCTACACTTTATCCTACGCCGTTGCCTACTCCTGGCCCGTACGCTGGCACTGACCAGTGCGTCAGCCCGTAGCCCGACCCTCCCACGTTTCCGTACCCTCACCTGTGCCCTAAGCCTTGCCGTTCCCTAACACTAACCCTAGCCTGGAACGGAAACCAACCACCAGCCCTACACCTTACCTTACGCCGTTGCCTACTACTGGCCTGTACTCCGGCACTGACCCGTGCATTAGCACGTGGCCTTACCCTCACGCGTTTCCGTACCCTGACCTGTGCCCGAAGCCTTGCCGTTCCCTAACCCTAACCCTAGCCCGGAACGGAAACCCACCACCAGCCCTATATCTTACCTTACGACTTTCCCTATTCCTGGCCCGTATATTGGCACTGAACCGTGCGTCAGCACGTAGCCTGACCCTCACACTTTTCCGTACCCACACCTGTGTCCTAAGCCTTGCCGTTCCCTAACCCTAACCCTAGCCTGGAACGGAAAACAACCACCTGCCGTACACCTTACCTTACGCCGTTGCCTACTACTCGCCCGTACGCTGGCATTGACCCGTGCGTCAGCACGTAGCCTGACCCTCCCACGTTTACGTACCCTCACCTGTGCCCTAAGCCTTGCTGTTCCCTAACCCTAACCCTAGCCCGGAACGGAAACCCACCACCAGCCCTACACCTTAACTTATGCCGTTCCCTATTCCTGGCTCGTACGCTGGCACTGAACCGTGCGTCAGCACGTAGCCTGACCCTCCCACGTTTCCGTTCCCTCACCTGAGCCCTAAGCCTTGCCTTTCCCTAACCCTAACCATAGCCCGGAACGCAAATCCACCACCAGCCCTACACTTTATCCTACGCCGTTGCCTACTCCTGTCCCGTACGCAGGCACTGACACGTGCATCAGCACGTAGCCCAAACCTCCAACGTTTCCGTACCCTCACCTGTGCCCTAAGCCTTGCCGTTCCCTAACCCTAACCCTAGACTGGAACAGAAACCAACCACCAGCCCTACACCTTACCTTACGCCGTTGCCTACTCCTGGTCCGTACGCTGGCAGTGACACGTGCGTCAGCACGTAGCCTGACGCTCCCTCGTCTCCGTACCCTCACCTGTGCCCTAAGCCCTGCGGTTCCCTAACCCTAACCCTAGCCTGGAATGGAATCCCACCACCAGCCCAAAACCTTACCCTACGCCGTTGCCTACTACTGGCCCGTACTCTGGCACTGACCCGTGCATCAGCACGTAGCCTTACCGTCCCGCGTTTCCGTACCCTGACCTGTGCCCTAAGCCTTGCCGTTCCCTAACCCTAACCCTAGCCCGGAAAGGAAACCCACCAACATCCCTACACCTTACCTTACGCCGTTCCCTATTCCTGGCCCGTACGCTGGCACTGAACCGTGCGTCAGCACGTAGCCTGACCCTCCCACGTTTCCGTACCATCACCTGTGCCCTAAGCCTTGCCGTTCCCTAACCCTAACCCTAGCCTGGAACGGAAACCAACCACCAGCCGTACACCTTACCTTACGCCGTTGCCTACTCCTCGCCCGTATGCTGGCATTGACACATGCGTCAGCACGTAGCCTGACCGTCCCACGTTTCTGTAACCTCACCTGTGCCCTAAGCCTTGCCGTTCCCTAACCCTAAACCTAGCCCGGAACGGAAACCCACCACCAGCCGTACACCTTACCTTACGCCGTACCCTATTCCTGGCCCGTACGCTGGCACTGAACCGTGCGTCAGCATGTAGCCTGACCCTCCCACGTTTCCGTACCCTCTCCTTTGCCCTAAGACTTGCCGTTCCCTAACCCTAACCCTAGCCCGGATTAGAAACCCACCACCAGCCCTACACCTTACATTACGCCGTACCCTACTCCGGACCCGTACGCTGGCACTGACCCGTGCGTCAGCACGTAGCCTGACCCTCCCACGTTTCCATACCCTCACCTGTGCCCTAAGCCTTGCCGTTCCCTAACCCTAACCCTAGCCCGGAACGCAAATCCACCACCAGCCCTACACTGTATCCTATGCCGTTGCCTACTCCTGGCCCGTACGCTGGCACTGACCCGTGCGTCAGCACGTAGCCCGTCCCTCCCACGTTTCCGTACCCTCACCTGTGCCCTAAGCCTTGCCGTTCCCTATCCCTAAACCTAGCCTGGAAAGGAAATCAACCACAAGCCCTACACTTTACCTTACGCCGTACCCTACTCCTGGCCCGTATGCTGGCACTGACCCATGCGTCAGCACGTAGCCTGACCCTCCCACGTTTCCGTAACCTCACCTGTGCCCTAAGCCTTGCCGTTCCCTAACCATAACCCTAGCCCGGAACGGAAACCCACCACCAGCCCTACACCTTACCTTACGCCGTAACCTATTCCTGGCCCGTACGCAGGCACTGAACCGTTCGTCTGCATGTAGCCTGACCCTCCCACGTTTCCGTAACCTCACCTGTGCCCTAAGCCTTGCCTTTCCCTAACCCTAACCCTAGCCCGGAATAGAAACCCACCACCAGCCCTACACATTACCTTACGCCGTATCCTACTTCTGACCCGTACGCTGGCACTGAACTATGCGTCTGCACGTAGTCTGAGCCTCCAACGTTTCCGTACCCTCACCTGTGCCCTAAGCCTTGACGTTCCCTAACCCTAACCCTAGCCCTGAACGGAAACCCAACACCACCCCTACACCTTAACTTACGTCGTTCCCTATTCCTGGCCCATACGCTGGCACTGAACCGTGTGTCAGCACGTAGCCTGACCCTCCCACGTTTCCGTTCCCTCACCTTTGCCCTAAGCCTTGCCGTTCCCTAACCCTAACCCTAGCCAGGAACGCAAATCCACCACCAGCCCTACACTATATCCTACGCCTTTGCCTACTCCTGGCCCGTACGCTGGCACTGACCAGTGCGTCAGCACGTAGCCCGACCCTCCCACGTTGCCGTACGCTCACCTGTGCCCTAAGCCTTGCCATTCCCTTACCCTAACCCTAGCCTGGAATGGAAAGCCACCACCAGCCCTACACCATACCTTACGCCGTACGCTGCTACTGACCCGTACGCTGGCACTGACCCGTGGGTCAGCACGTAGCCTGACCCTCCCACCTTTCCGTACCCTCACCTGTGCCCTAAGCCTTGCCGTTCCCTAACCCTAACCCTAGCCCCGAACGGAAACCCACCACCAGCCCTACACCTTACCTTACGCCGTAACTTATTCCTGGCCCATACGCTGGCACTGAACCATGCGTCAGCATGTAGCCTGACCCTCCCACGTTTCGGTACCCTCACCTGTGCCCTAAGCCTTGCCGTTCCCTTACCCTAACCCTAGCCTGGAACGGAAACCAACCACCAGCCCTACATCTTACCTTACGCCGTTGCCTACCCCTGGCCCGTATGCTGGCACTGACACATGCGTCAGCACGTAGCCTGACCGTCCCACGTTTCTGTAACCTCACCTGTGCCCTAAGCCTTGCCGTTCCCTAACCCTAACCCTAGCCCGGAACGGAAACCCTCCACCAGCCGTACACCTTACCTTACGCCGTACCCTATTCCTGGCCCGTACGCTGGCACTGAACCGTGCGTCAGCACGTAGCCTGACCCTCCCATGTTTCCGTACCCTCACCTGTGCCCTAAGCCTTGCCGATCCCTAACCCTAACCCTAGCCCGGAACGGAATCCCACCACCAGCCCTACACCTTACACTACGCCGTTGCCTACTCCTGGCCTGTACTCTGGCACTGAACCGTGCATCAGCACGTAGCCTTACCCTACCGCGTTTCCGTACCCTGACCTGTGCCCTAAGCCTTGACGTTCCCTAACCCTAACCCTAGTCCGGAACGGAAACCCACCACCAGCCCTAAACCTTACCTTACGCCGTTGCCTACTCCTCGCCCGTACGCTGGCATTGACCCGTGCGTCAGCACGTAGCCTGACCCTCCCACGTTTACGTACCCTCACCTGTGCCCTAAGCCTTGCCGTTCCCTAACCCTAACCCTCGCCCGGAACGGAAACCCACCACCAGCCCTACACCTTACCCTACGCCGTTGCCTACTCCTGGCCTGTACTCTGGCACTGAACCGTGCATCAGCACGTAGCCTTACCCTACCGCGTTTCCGTACCCTGACCTGTGCCCTAAGCCTTGACGTTCCCTAACCCTAACCCTAGTCCGGAACGGAAACCCACCACCAGCCCTAAACCTTACCTTACGCCGTTGCCTACTCCTCGCCCGTACGCTGGCATTGACCCGTGCGTCAGCACGTAGCCTGACCCTCCCACGTTTACGTACCCTCACCTGTGCCCTAAGCCTTGCCGTTCCCTAACCCTAACCCTCGCCCGGAACGGAAACCCACCACCAGCCCTACACCTTACACTACGCCGTTGCCTACTCCTGGCCTGTACTCTGGCACTGAACCGTGCATCAGCACGTAGCCTTACCCTACCGCGTTTCCGTACCCTGACCTGTGCCCTAAGCCTTGACGTTCCCTAACCCTAACCCTAGTCCGGAACGGAAACCCACCACCAGCCCTAAACCTTACCTTACGCCGTTGCCTACTCCTCGCCCGTACGCTGGCATTGACCCGTGCGTCAGCACGTAGCCTGACCCTCCCACGTTTACGTACCCTCACCTGTGCCCTAAGCCTTGCCGTTCCCTAACCCTAACCCTCGCCCGGAACGGAAACCCACCACCAGCCCTACACCTTACCCTACGCCGTTGCCTACTCCTGGCCTGTACTCTGGCACTGAACCGTGCATCAGCACGTAGCCTTACCCTCCCGCGTTTCCGTACCCTGACCTGTGCCCTAAGCCTTGCCGTTCCCTAACCCTAACCCTAGCCCAGAACGCAAATCAACAACCAGCCCTACACTTTATCCTACGCCGTTGCCTACTCCTGGCCCGTACGCTGGCACTGACCCGTGCGTCAGCACGTAGCCCGACCCTCCCACATTTCCGTACCCTCACCTGTGCCCTAAGCCTTGCCGTTCCCTAACCCTAACCCTAGCCTGGAACGGAAACCAACCACCAGCCCTACACCTTACCTTACGCCGTTGCCTACTCCTGGCCCGTACGCTGGCACTGACACGTGCGTCAGCACGTAGCCTGACCCTCCCACGTTTCCGTACCCTCACTTGTGCACTAAGACTTGCCATTCCCTAACCCTAACCCTAGCCCGGAATAGTAACCCACCACCAGCCCTACACCATACCTTACGCCGTACGCTGCTACTGACCCGTACGCTGGCACTGACCCGTGCGTCAGCACGTAGCCTGACCCTCCCACCTTTCCGTACCCTCACCTGTGCCCTAAGCCTTGCCGTTCCCTAACCCTAACCCTAGCCCCGAACGGAAACCCACCACCAGCCCTACACCTTACCTTACGCCGTAACTTATTCCTGGCCCGTACGCTGGCACTGAACCGTGCGTCAGCATGTAGCCTGACCCTCCCACGTTTCGGTACCCTCACCTGTGCCCTAAGCCTTGCCGTTCCCTTACCCTAACCCTAGCCTGGAAAGGAAACCAACCAGCAGCCCTACATCTTACCTTACGCCGTTGCCTACTCCTGGCCCGTACGCTGGCACTGACACGTGCGTCAGAACGTAGCCTGACAGTCCCACGTTTACGTACCCTCACCTGTGCCCTAAGCCTTGCCGTTCCCTAACCCTAACCCTAGCCCAGAACGGAAACCCACCACCAGCCCTACACCTTACCCTACGACGTTGCCTACTCCTGGCCTGTACTCTGGCACTGAACCGTGCATCAGCACGTAGCCCGACCCTCCCACGTTTCCGTACCCTCACCTGTGCCCTAAGCCTTGCCGTTCCCTAACCCTAACCCTAGCCTGGAACGGAAACCAACCACCAGCCCTACACCTTACCTTACGCCGTTGCCTACTCCTGGCCCGTACGCTGGCACTGACCCGTGCGTCAGCACGTAGCCTGACCCTCCCACGTTTCCGTACACTCACCTGTGCCTTAAGCCTTGCCATTCCGTAACCCTAACCCTAGCCCAGAATAGTAACCCACCACCAGCTCTACACCATACCTTACGCCGTACGCTGCTACTGACCCGTACGCTGGCACTGACCCGTGCTTCAGCACGTAGCCTGACCCTCCCACCTTTCCGTACCCTCAACTGCGCCCTAAGCCTTGCCGTTCCCTAACCCTAACCCTAGCCCCGAAGGGAAACCCACCACCAGCCTTACACCTTACCTTATGCCGTAACTTATTCCTGGCCCATACGCTGGCACTGAATCATGCGTCACCATGTAGCCTGACCCTCCCAAGTTTCGGTACCCTCACCTGTGCCCTAAGCCTTGCCGTTCCCTTACCCTAACCCTAGCCTGGAACGGAAACCAACCACCAGCCCTACATCTTACCTTACGCCGTTGCCTACCCCTGGCCCGTATGCTGGCACTGACACGTGCGTCAGCATGTAGCCTGACCGTCCCACGTTTCTGTAACCTCACCTGTGCCCTAAGCCTTGCCGTTCCCTAACCCTAACCCTAGCCCGGAACGGAAAACCACCACCAGCCGTACACCTTACCTTACGCCGTACCCTATTCCTGGCCCGTACGCTGGCACTGAACCGTGCGTCAGCACGTAGCCTGACCCTCCCACGTTTCCGTAACCTCTCCTTTGCCCTAAGACTTGCCGTTCCCTAACCCTAACCCTAGCCCGGATTAGAAAACCACCACCAGCCCTACACCTTACCTTACGCCGTACCCTATTCCTGGCCCGTACGCTGGCACTGAACCGTGCGTCAGCACGTAGCCTGACCCTCCCACGTTTCCGTACCCTCACCTGTGCCCTAAGCCTTGCCATTCCCTAACCCTAACCCTAGACTGTAACGGAAACCAACCACCAGCCGTACACCTTACCTTACGTCGTTGCCTACTCCTCGCCCGTACGCTGGCATTGATCCATGCGTCAGCACGTAGCCTGACCCTCCCATGTTTACGTACCCTCACCTGTGCCCTAAGCCTTGCCGTTACCTAACCCTAACAGTAGCACGGAACGGAAACCCACCACCAGCCCTACAACTTACCCTACGCCGTTGCCTACTCCTGGCCTGTACTCTGGCACTGAACCGTGCATCAGCACGTAGCCTTACCCTACCGCGTTTCCGTACCCTGACCTGTGCCCTAAGCCTTGCCGTTCCCTAACCCTAACCCTAGTCCGGAACGGAAACCCACCACCAACCCTAAACCCTACCTTACGGCGTTGCCTACTCCTCGCCCGTACGCTGGCATTGACCCGTGCGTCAGCACGTAGCCTGACCCTCCCACGTTTACGTACCCTCACCTGTGCCCTAAGCCTTGCCGTTCCCTAACCCTAACCCTCGCCCGGAACGGAAACGCACCACCAGCACTACACCTTACCCTACGCCGTTGCCTACTCCTGGCCTGTACTCTGGCACTGAACCGTGCATCAGCACGTAGCCTTACCCTCCCGCGTTTCCGTACCCTGACCTGTGCCCTAAGCCTTGCCGTTCCCTAACCCTAACCCTAGCCCAGAACGCAAATCAACCACCAGCCCTACACTTTATCCTACGCCGTTGCCTACTCCTGGCCCGTACGCTGGCACTGACCCGTGCGTCAGCACGTAGCCTTACCCTCCCGCGTTTCCGTACCCTGACCTGTGCCCTAAGCCTTGCCGTTCCCTAACCCTAACCCTAGCCCAGAACGCAAATCAACCACCAGCCCTACACTTTATCCTACGCCGTTTCCTACTCCTGGCCCGTACGCTGGCACTGACCCGTGCGTCAGCACGTAGCCCGACCCTCCCACGTTTCCGTACCCTCACCTGTGCCCTAAGCCTTGCCGTTCCCTAACCCTAACCCTAGCCTGGCACGGAAAACAACCACCAGCCCTACACCTTACCTTACGCCGTTGCCTACTCCTGGCCCGTACGCTGGCACTGACCCGTGCGTCAGCACATAGCCTGACCCTCCCACGTTTCCGTACCCTCACCTGTGCCCTAAGCCTTGCCATTCCCTAACCCTAACCCTAGCCCGGAATAGTAACCCACCACCAGCCCTACACCATACCTTACGCCGTACGCTGCTACTGACCCGTACGCTGGCACTGACCCGTGCGTCAGCACGTAGCCTGACCCTCCCACGTTTCAGTACCCTCACCTGTGCCCTAAGCCTTGCCGTTCCCTAACCCTAACCCTAGCCCCGAACGGAAACCCTCCACCAGCCCTACACCTTACCTTACGCCGTAACTTATTCCTGGCCCATACGCTGGCACTGAACCGTGCGTCAGCATGTAGCCTGACCCTCCCACGTTTCGGTACCCTCACCTGTGCCCTAAGCCTTGCCGTTCCCTTACCCTAACCCTAGCCTGGAACGGAAACCAACCACCAGCCCTACATCTTACCTTACGCCGTTGCCTACAACTGGCCCGTACGCTGGCACTGAAACGTGCATCAGCACGTAGCCTGACCGTCCCACGTTTCTGTAACCTCACCTGTGCCCTAAGCCTTGCCGTTCCCTAACCCTAACCCTAGCCCGGAACGGAAACCCACCACCAGCCGTACACCTTACCTTACGCCGTACCCTATTCCTGGCCCGTACGCTGGCACTAAACCGTGCGTCAGCACGTAGCCTGACCCTCCCACGTTTCCGTACCCTCTCCTTTGCCCTAAGACTTGCCGTTCCCTAACCCTAACCCTAGCCCGGATTAGAAACCCACCACCAGCCCTACACCTTACCTTACGCCGTACCCTATTCCTGGCCCGTACGCTGGCACTGAACCGTGCGTCAGCACGTAGCCTGACCCTCCCACCTTTCCGTACCCTCACCTGTGCCCTAAGCCTTGCCATTCCCTAACCCTAACCCTAGCCTGGAACGGAAACCAACCACCAGCCATACACCTTATCTTACGTCGTTGCCTACTCCTCGCCCGTACGCTGGCATTGAACCGTGCGTCAGCACGTAGCCTGACCCTCCCACGTTTACGTACCCTCACCTGTGCCCTAAGCCTTGCCGTTCCCTAACCCTAACCCTAGCCCGGAACGGAAACCCACCACCAGCCCTACACCTTACCCTACGCCGTTGCCTACTCCTGTCCTGTACTCTGGCACTGAACCGTGCATCAGCACGTAGCCTTACCCTCCCGCGTTTCTGTACGCTGACCTCTGCCCTAAGCCTTGCCATTCCCTAACCCTAACCCTAGTCCAGAACGCAAATCCACCACCAGCCCTACACTTTATCCTGCGCCGTTGCCTACTCCTGGCCCGTACGCTGGCACTGACCCGTGCGTCAGCACGTAGCCCGACCCTCCCACATTTCCGTACCCTCACCTGTGCCCTAAGCCTTGCCGTTCCCTAACCCTAACCCTAGCCTGGAACGGAAACCAACCACCAGCCCTACACCTTACCTTACGCCGTTGCCTACTCCTGGCCCGTACGCTGGCACTGACCCGTGCGTCAGCACGTAGCCTGACCCTCCCACGTTTCCGTACCCTCACTTGTGCACTAAAACTTGCCATTCCCTAACCCTAACCCTAGCCCAGAATAGTAACCCACCACCAGCCCTACACCATACCTTACGCCGTACGCTGCTACTGACCCGTACGCTGGCACTGACCCGTGCGTCAGCACGTAGCCTGACCCTCCCACCTTTCCGTACCCTCACCTGTGCCCTAAGCCTTGCCGTTCCCTAACCCTAACCCTAGCCCCGAACGGAAACCCACCACCAGCCCTACACCTTACCTTACGCCGTAACTTATTCCTGGCCCGTACGCTGGCACTGAACCGTGCGTCAGCATGTAGCCTGACCCTCCCACGTTTCGGTACCCTCACCTGTGCCCTAAGCCTTGCCGTTCCCTTACCCTAACCCTAGCCTGGAACGGAAACCAACCAGCAGCCCTACATCTTACCTTACGCCGTTGCCTACTCCTGGCCCGTACGCTGGCACTGACACGTGCGTCAGAACGTAGCCTGACAGTCCCACGTTTCTGTAACCTCACCTGTGCCCTAAGCCTTGCCGTTCCCTAACCCTAACCCTAGCCCAGAACGGAAACCCACCACCAGCCGTACACCTTACCTTATGCCGTACCCTATTCCTGGCCCGTACGCTGGCACTGAACCGTGCGTCAGCACGTAACCTGACCCTCCCACGTTTCCGTACCCTCTCCTTTGCCCTAAGACTTGCTGTTCGCTAAACCTAACCCTAGCCCGGATTAG
Source organism: Mesoplodon bidens (assembly GCF_964165515.1). NCBI lineage: Eukaryota > Metazoa > Chordata > Mammalia > Artiodactyla > Ziphiidae > Mesoplodon > Mesoplodon bidens. The sequence goes on along the minus strand of NW_027671726.1, from coordinate 757,110 downwards.
AAACCCACCACCAGCCCTACACCTTATCTTACGCCGTACCCTATTCCTGGCCCGTACGCTGGCACTGAACAGTGCGTCAGCATGTAGCCTGACCCACCCAAGTTTCCGTACCCTCACCTGTGCCCTAAGCCTTGCCGTTCCCTAACCCTAACCCTAGCCCGGAATAGAAACCCACCACCAGCCCTACACCTTACATTACGCCGTACCCTACTCCTGACCCGTACGCTGGCACTGACCCGTGCGTCAGCACGTAGCCTGACCCTCCCACGTTTCCATACCCTCACCTGTGCCCTAAGCCTTGCCGTTCCCTAACCCTAACCCTAGCCCGGAACGCAAATCCACCACCAGCCCTACACTGTATCCTATGACGTTGCCTACTCCTGGCCCGTACGCTGGCACTGACCCGTGCGTCAGCACGTAGCCCGTCCCTCCCACGTTTCCGTACCCTCACCTGTGCCCTAAGCCTTGCCGTTCCCTATCCCTAAACCTAGCCTGGAAAGGAAATCACCCACAAGCCCTACACTTTACCTTACACCGTACCCTACTCCTGGCACGTATGCTCGCACTGACCCATGCGTCAGCACGTAGCCTGACCCTCCCACGTTTCAGTACCCTCACCTGTGCCCTAAGCCTTGCCGTTCCCTAACCATAACCCTAGCCCGGAACGGAAACCCACCACCAGCCCTACACCTTACCTTACGCCGTAACCTATTCCTGGCCCGTACGCAGGCACTGAACCGTTCGTCTGCATGTAGCCTGACCCTCCCACGTTTCCGTAACCTCACCTGTGCCCTAAGACTTGCCTTTCCCTAACCCTAACCCTAGCCCGGAATAGAAACCCACCACCAGCCCTACACATTACCTTACGCCGTATCCTACTCCTGACCCGTATGCTCGCACTGACCCATGCGTCAGCACGTAGCCTGACCCTCCCACGTTTCAGTACCCTCACCTGTGCCCTAAGCCTTGCCGTTCCCTAACCCTAACCCTAGCCTGTAACGAAAACCAACCACCAGCCGTACACCTTACCTTACGTCGTTGCCTACTCCTCGCCCGTACGCTGGCATTGACCCGTGGGTCAGCACGTAGCCTGACCCTCCCACGTTTATGTACACTCACCTGTGCCCTAAGCCTTGCCGTTACCTAACCCTAACACTAGCACGGAACGGAAACCCACCACCAGCCCTACAACATACCCTACGGCGTTGCCTACTCCTGGCCTGTACTCTGGCACTGAACCGTGCATCAGCACGTAGCCTTACCCTACCGCGTTTCCGTACCCTGACCTGTGCCCTAAGCCTTGCCGTTCCCTAACCCTAACCGTTGTCCGGAACGGAAACCCACCACCAGCCCTAAACCTTACCTTACGCCGTTGCCTACTCCTCGCCCGTACGCTGGCATTGACCCGTGCGTCAGCACGTAGCCTGACCCTCCCACGTTTACGTACCCTCACCTGTGCCCTAAGCCTTGCCTTTCCCTAACCCTAACCCTCGCCCGGAACGGAAACCCACCACCAGCCCTACACCTTACCGTACGCCGTTGCCTACTCCTGGCCTGTACTCTGGCACTGAACCGTGCATCAGCACATAGCCTTACCCTCCCGCGTTTCTGTACCCTGACCTGTGCCCTAAGCCTTGCCGTTCCCTAACCCTAACCCTAGCCCAGAACGCAAATCAACCACCAGCCCTACACTTTATCCTACGCCGTTTCCTAATCCTGGCCCGTACGCTGGCACTGACCCATGCGTCAGCACGTAGCCCGACCCTCCCACGTTTCCGTACCCTCACCTGTGCCCTAAGCCTTGCCGTTCCCTAACCCTAACCCTAGCCTGGCACGGAAAACAACCACCAGCCCTACACCTTACCTTACGCCGTTGCCTACTCCTGGCCCGTACGCTGGCACTGACCCGTGCGTCAGCACATAGCCTGACCCTCCCACGTTTCCGTACCCTCACCTGTGCCCTAAGCCTTGCCATTCCCTAACCCTAACCCTAGCCCGGAATAGTAACCCACCACCAGCCCTACACCATACCTTACGCCGTACGCTGATACTGACCCGTACGCTGGCACTGACCCGTGCGTCAGCACGTAGCCTGACCCTCCCACGTTTCAGTACCCTCACCTGTGCCCTAAGCCTTGCCGTTCCCTAACCCTAACCCTAGCCCCGAACGGAAACCCTCCACCAGCCCTACACCTTACCTTACGCCGTAACTTATTCCTGGCCCATACGCTGGCACTGAACCGTGCGTCAGCATGTAGCCTGACCCTCCCACGTTTCGGTACCCTCACCTGTGCCCTAAGCCTTGCCGTTCCCTTACCCTAACCCTAGCCTGGAACGGAAACCAACCACCAGCCCTACATATTACCTTACGCCGTTGCCTACAACTGGCCCGTACGCTGGCACTGAAACGTGCATCAGCACGTAGCCTGACCGTCCCACGTTTCTGTAACCTCACCTGTGCCCTAAGCCTTGCCGTTCCCTAACCCTAACCCTAGCCCGGAACGGAAACCCACCACCAGCCGTACACCTTACCTTACGCCGTACCCTATTCCTGGCCCGTACGCTGGCACTAAACCGTGCGTCAGCACGTAGCCTGACCCTCCCACGTTTCCGTACCCTCTCCTTTGCCCTAAGACTTGCCGTTCCCTAACCCTAACCCTAGCCCGGATTAGAAACCCACCACCAGCCCTACACCTTACCTTACGCCGTACCCTATTCCTGGCCCGTACGCTGGCACTGAACCGTGCGTCAGCACGTAGCCTGACCCTCCCACCTTTCCGTACCCTCACCTGTGCCCTAAGCCTTGCCATTCCCTAACCCTAACCCTAGCCTGGAACGGAAACCAACCACCAGCCATACACCTTATCTTACGTCGTTGCCTACTCCTCGCCCGTACGCTGGCATTGAACCGTGCGTCAGCACGTAGCCTGACCCTCCCACGTTTACGTACCCTCACCTGTGCCCTAAGCCTTGCCGTTCCCTAACCCTAACCCTAGCTCGGAACGGAAACCCACCACCAGCCCTACACCTTACCCTACGCCGTTGCCTACTCCTGTCCTGTACTCTGGCACTGAACCGTGCATCAGCACGTAGCCTTACCCTCACGCGTTTCCGTACTCTGACCTGTGCCCTAAGCCTTGCCGTTCCCTAACCCTAACCCTAGTCTGGAACGGAAACCCACCACCAGCCCTAAACCTTACCTTACGCCGTTGCCTACTCCTCGCCCGTACGCTGGCATTGACCCGTGCGTCAGCACGTAACCTGACCCTCCCACGTTTACGTACCCTCACCTGTGCCCTAAGCCTTGCCGTTCCCTAACCCTAACCCTAGCCCGGAACGGAAACCCACCTCCAGCCCTACACCTTTCCCTACGCCGTTGCCTACTCCTGGCCTGTACTCTGGCACTGAACCGTGCATCAGCACGTAGCCTTACCCTCCCGCGTTTCTGTACGCTGACCTCTGCCCTAAGCCTTGCCATTCCCTAACCCTAACCCTAGCCCAGAACGCAAATCCACCACCAGCCCTACACTTTATCCTGCGCCGTTGCCTACTCCTGGCCCGTACGCTGGCACTGACCCGTGCGTCAGCACGTAGCCCGACCCTCCCACATTTCCGTACCCTCACCTGTGCCCTAAGCCTTGCCGTTCCCTAACCCTAACCCTAGCCTGGAACGGAAACCAACCACCAGCCCTACACCTTACCTTACGCCGTTGCCTACTCCTGGCCCGTACGCTGGCACTGACCCGTGCGTCAGCACGTAGCCTGACCCTCCCAAGTTTCCGTACCCTCACTTGTGCACTAAAACTTGCCATTCCCTAACCCTAACCCTAGCCCGGAATAGTAACCCACCACCAGCCCTACACCATACCTTACGCCGTACGCTGCTACTGACCCGTACGCTGGCACTGACCCGTGCGTCAGCACGTAGCCTGACCCTCCCACCTTTCCGTACCCTCACCTGTGCCCTAAGCCTTGCCGTTCCCTAACCCTAACCCTAGCCCCGAACGGAAACCCACCACCAGCCCTACACCTTACCTTACGCCGTAACTTATTCCTGGCCCGTACGCTGGCACTGAACCGTGCGTCAGCATGTAGCCTGACCCTCCCACGTTTCGGTACCCTCACCTGTGCCCTAAGCCTTGCCGTTCCCTTACCCTAACCCTAGCCTGGAACGGAAACCAACCAGCAGCCCTACATCTTACCTTACGCCGTTGCCTACTCCTGGCCCGTACGCTGGCACTGACACGTGCGTCAGAACGTAGCCTGACAGTCCCACGTTTCTGTAACCTCACCTGTGCCCTAAGCCTTGCCGTTCCCTAACCCTAACCCTAGCCCAGAACGGAAACCCACCACCAGCCGTACACCTTACCTTATGCCGTACCCTATTCCTGGCCCGTACGCTGGCACTGAACCGTGCGTCAGCACGTAACCTGACCCTCCCACGTTTCCGTACCCTCTCCTTTGCCCTAAGACTTGCCGTTCGCTAAACCTAACCCTAGCCCGGATTAGAAACCCACCACCAGCCCTACACCTTACCTTACGCCGTACCCTATTCCTGGCCCGTACGCTGGCACTGAACAGTGCGTCAGCATGTAGCCTGACCCACCCAAGTTTCCGTACCCTCACCTGTGCCCTAAGCCTTGCCGTTCCCTAACCCTAACCCTAGCCCGGAATAGAAACCCACCACCAGCCCTACACCTTACATTACGCCGTACCCTACTCCTGACCCGTACGCTGGCACTGACCCGTGCGTCAGCACGTAGCCTGACCCTCCCACGTTTCCATACCCTCACCTGTGCCCTAAGCCTTGCCGTTCCCTAACCCTAACCCTAGCCCGGAACGCAAATCCACCACCAGCCCTACACTGTATCCTATGACGTTGCCTACTCCTGGCCCGTACGCTGGCACTGACCCGTGCGTCAGCACGTAGCCCGTCCCTCCCACGTTTCCGTACCCTCACCTGTGCCCTAAGCCTTGCCGTTCCCTATTCCTAAACCTAGCCTGGAAAGGAAATCACCCACAAGCCCTACACTTTACCTTACACCGTACCCTACACCTGGCCCGTATGCTCGCACTGACCCATGCGTCAGCACGTAGCCTGACCCTCCCACGTTTCAGTACCCTCACCTGTGCCCTAAGCCTTGCCGTTCCCTAACCCTAACCCTAGCCCGGAATAGAAACCCACCACCAGCCCTACACATTACCTTACGCCGTATCCTACTCCTGACCCGTACGCTGGCACTGAACCATGCGTCTGCACGTAGTCTGAGCCTCCAACGTTTCCGTACCCTCACCTGTGCCCTAAGCCTTGACGTTCCCTAACCCTAACCCTAGCCCGGAACGGAAACCCAACACCACCCATACACCTTAACCTACGCCGTTCCCTATTCCTGGCCCGTACGCTGGCACTGAACCGTGTGTCAGCACGTAGCCTGACCCTCCCACGTTTCCGTTCCCTCTCCTGTGCCCTAAGCGTTGCCGTTCCCTAGCCCTAACCCTAGCCAGGAACGCAAATCCACCACCAGCCCTACACTTTATCCTACGCCTTTGCCTACTCCTGGCCCGTACGCTGGCACTGACCAGTGCGTCAGCACGTAGCCCGACCCTCCCACGTTGCCGTACCCTCACCTGTGCCCTAAGCCTTGCCATTCCCTAACCCTAACCCTAGCCTGGAACGGAAACCTACCACCAGCCCTACACCATACCTTACGCCGTACGCTGCTACTGACCCGTACGCTGGCACTGACCCGTGCGTCAGCACGTAGCCTGATCCTCCCACCTTTCCGTACCCTCACCTGTGCCCTAAGACTTGCCGTTCCCTAACCCTAACCCTAGCCACGAACGGAAACCCACCACCAGCCCTACACCTTACCTTACGCCGTAACTTATTCCTGGCCCATACGCTGGCACTGAACCATGCGTCAGCATGTAGCCTGACCCTCCCACGTTTCGGTACCCTCACCTGTGCCCTAAGCCTTGCCGTTCCCTTACCCTAACCCTAGCCTGGAACGGAAACCAACCACCAGCCCTACATCTTACCTTACGCCGTTGCCTACCCCTGGCCCGTATGCTGGCACTGACACGTGCGTCAGCACGTAGCCTGACCGTCCCACGTTTCTGTAACCTCACCTGTGCCCTAAGCCTTGCCGTTCCCTAACCCTAACCCTAGCCCGGAACGGAAACCCACCACCAGCCGTACACCTTACCTTACGCCGTACCCTATTCCTGGCCCGTACGCTGGCACTGAACCGTGCGTCAGCACGTAGCCTGACCCTCCCACGTTTCCGTACCCTCTCCTTTGCCCTAAGACTTGCCGTTCCCTAACCCTAACCCTAGCCCGGATTAGAAACCCACCACCAGCCCTACACCTTACCTTACGCCGTACCATATTCCTGGCCCGTACGCTGGCACTGAACCGTGCGTCAGCACGTAGCCTGACCCTCCCACGTTTCCGTACCCTCACCTGTGCCCTAAGCCTTGACATTCCCTAACCCTAACCCTAGCCTGTAACGGAAACCAACCACCAGCCGTACACCTTACCTTACGCCGTTGCCTACTCCTCGCCCGTACGCTGGCATTGACCCGTGCGTCAGCACGTAGCCTGACCCTCCCACGTTTACGTACCCTCACCAGTGCCCTAAGCCTTGCCGTTACCTAACCCTAACCCTAGCACCGAACGGAAACCCACCACCAGCCCTACACCTTACCCTACGCCCTTGCCTACTCCTGGCCTGTACTCTGGCACTGAAACGTGCATCAGCACGTAGCCTTACCCTCCCGCGTTTCCGTACCCTGACCTGTGCCCTAAGCCTTGCCGTTCCCTAACCCTAACCCTAGTCCGGAACGGAAACCCACCACCAGCCCTAAACCTTACCTTACGCCGTTGCCTACTACTCGCCCGTACGCTGGCATTGACCCGTGCGTCAGCACGTAGCCTGACCCTCCCACGTTTACGTACCCTCACCTGTGCCCTAAGCCTTGCCGTTCCCTAACCCTAACCCTAGCCCGGAACGGAAACCCACCACCAGCCCTACACCTTACACTACGCCGTTGCCTACTCCTGGCCTGTACTCTGGCACTGAACCGTGCATCAGCACGTAGCCTTACCCTCCCGCGTTTCCATACCCTGACCTGTGCCCTAAGCCTTGCCGTTCCCTAACCCTAACCCTAGCCCAGAACGCAAATCCACCACCAGCCCTACACTTTATCCTACGCCGTTGCCTACTCCTGGCCCGTACGCTGGCACTGACCCGTGCGTCAGCACGTAGCCCGACCCTCCCACGTTTCCGTACCCTCACCTGTGCCCTAAGCCTTGCCGTTCCCTAACCCTAACCCTAGACTGGTACGGAAACCAACGACCAGCCCTACACCTTACCTTACGCCGTTGCCTACTCCTGGCCCGTACGCTGGCACTGACCCGTGCGTCAGCACATAGCCTGACACTCCCACGTTTCCGTACCCTCACCTGTGCCCTAAGCCTTGCCGTTCCCTAACCCTAACCCTAGCCCGGAATAGTAACCCACCACCAGCCCTACACCTTACCTTACGCCGTTGCCTACCCCTGGCCCGTTCGCTGGCACTGAAACGTGCGTCAGCACGTAGCCTGACCGTCCCACGTTTCTGTAACCTCACCTGTGCCCTAAGCCTTGCCGTTCCCTAACCCTAACCCTAGCCCGGAACGGAAACCCACCACCAGCCGTACACCTTACCTTACGCCGTACCCTATTACTGGCCCGTACGCTGGCACTGAACCGTGCGTCAGCACGTAGCCTGACCCTCCCACGTTTCCATACCCTCTCATTTGCCCTAAGACTTGCCGTTCCCTAACCCTAACCCTAGCCCGGATTAGAAACCCACCACCAGCCCTACACCTTACCTTACGCCGTACCCTATTCCTGGCCCGTACGCTGGCACTGAACCGTGCGTCAGCACGTAGCCTGACCCTCCCACGTTTCCGTACCCTCACCTGTGCCCTAAGCCTCTCCATTCCCTAACCCTAACCCTAGCCTGGAACGGAAACCAACCAGCAGCCGTACACCTTACCTTACGTCGTTGCCTACTCCTCGCCCGTACGCTGGCATTGACCCGTGCGTCAGCACGTAGCCTGACCTACCCACGTTTACGTACCCTCACCTGTGCCCTAAGCCTTGCCATTCCCTAACCCTAACCCTAGCCTGGAACGGAAACCAACCACCAGCCGTACACCTTACCTTACGTCGTTGCCTACTCCTCGCCCGTACGCTGGCATTGACCCGTGCGTCAGCACGTAGCCTGACCCTCCCACGTTTACGTACCCTCACCTGTGCCCTAAGCCTTGCCATTCCCTAACCCTAACCCTAGCCCGGAATAGTAACCCACCACCAGCCCTACACCATACCTTACGCCATACGCTGCTACTGACCCGTACCCTGGCACTGACCCGTGCGTCAGCACGTAGCCTGACCCTCCCACGTTTCCGTACCCTCACCTGTGCCCTAAGCCTTGCCGTTCCCTAACCCTAACCCTAGCCCCGAACGGAAACCCTCCACCAGCCCTACACCTTACCTTACGCCGTAACTTATTCCTGGCCCATACGCTGGCACTGAACCGTGCGTCAGCATGTAGCCTGACCTTCCCACGTTTCGGTACCCTCACCTGTGCGTAAGCCTTGCCGTTCCCTTACCCTAACCCTAGGCTGGAACGGAAACCAACCACCAGCCCTACATCTTACCTTACGCCGTTGCCTACCCCTGGCCCGTACGCTGGCACTGAAACGTGCGTCAGCACGTAGCCTGACCGTCCCACGTTTCTGTAACCTCACCTGTGCCCTAAGCCTTGCCGTTCCCTAACCCTAACCCTAGCACGGAACGGAAACCCACCACCAGCCGTACACCTTACCTTACGCCGTACCCTATTCCTGGCCCGTACGCTGGCACTGAACCGTGCGTCAGCACGTAGCCTGACCCTCCCACGTTTCCGTACCCTCTCCTTTGCCCTAAGACTTGCCGTTCCCTAACCCTAACCCTAGCCCGGATTAGAAACCCACCACCAGCCCTACACCATACCTTACGCCGTACCCTATTCCTGGCCCGTACGCTGGCACTGAACCGTGCGTCAGCACGTAGCCTGACCCTCCCACCTTTCCGTACCCTCACCTGTGCCCTAAGCCTTGCCATTCCCTAACCCTAACCCTAGCCTGGAACGGAAACCAACCACCAGCCGTACACCTTATCTTACGTCGTTGCCTACTCCTCGCCCGTACGCTGGCATTGACCCGTGCGTCAGCACGTAGCCTGACCCTCCCACGTTTACGTACCCTCACCTGTGCCCTAAGCCTTGCCATTCCCTATCCCTAACCCTAGCCCGGAACGGAAACCCACCACCAGCCCTACACCTTACCCTACGCCGTTGCCTACTCCTGGCCTGTACTCTGGCACTGAACCGTGCATCAGCACGTAGCCTTACCCTCACGCGTTTCCGTAGTCTGACCTGTGCCCTAAGCCTTGCCGTTCCCTAACCCTAACCCTAGCCCAGAACGCAAATCCACCACCAGCCCTACACTTTATCCTGTGCCGTTGCCTACTCCTGGCCCGTACGCTGGCACTGACCCGTGCGTCAGCACGTAGCCCGACCGTCCCACATTTCCGTACCCTCACCTGTGCCCTAAGCCTTGCTGTTCCCTAACCCTAACCCTAGCCTGGAACGGAAACCAACCACCAGCCCTACACCTTACCTTACGCCGTTGCCTACTCCAGGCCCGTACGCTGGCACTGACACGTGCGTCAGCACGTAGCCTGACCCTCCCACGTTTCCGTACCCTCACTTGTGCACTAAGACTTGCCATTCCCTAACCCTAACCCTAGCCCGGAATAGTAACCCACCACCAGCCATACACCATACCTTACGCCGTACGCTGCTACTGACCCGTACGCTGGCACTGACCCGTGCGTCAGCACGTAGCCTGACCCTCCCACGTTTCCGTACCCTCACCTGTGCCCTAAGCCTTGCCGTTCCCTAACCCTAACCCTAGCCCCGAACGGAAACCCACCACAAGCCCTACACCTTACCTTACGCCGTAAATTATTCCTGGCCCGTACGCTGGCACTGAACCGTGCGTCAGCATGTAGCCTGACCCTCCCACGTTTCGGTACCCTCACCTGTGCCCTAAGTCTTGCCGTTCCCTATCCCTAAACCTAGCCTGGAAAGGAAATCAAGCACAAGCCGTACACTTTACCTTACGCCGTACCCTACTCCTGGCCCGTATGCTGGCACTGACCCATGCGTCAGCACGTAGCCTGACCCTCCCACGTTTCAGTACCCTCACCTGTGCCCTAAGCCTTGCCGTTCCCTAACCATAACCCTAGCCCGGAACTGAAACCCACCACCAGCCCTACACCTTACATTACGCCGTAACCTATTCCTGGCCCGTACGCAGGCACTGAACCGTTCGTCTGCATGTAGCTGACCCTCCCACGTTTCCGTAACCTCACCTGTGCCCTAAGCCTTGCCTTTCCCTAACCCTAACCCCAGCCCGGAATAGAAACCCACCACCAGCCCTACACATTACCTTACGCCGTATCCTACTCCTGACCCGTACGCTGGCACTGAACCATGCTTCTGAACGTAGTCTGAGCCTCCAACGTTTCCGTACCCTCACCTGTGCCCTAAGCCTTGACGTTCCCTAACCCTAACCCCAGCCCGGAACGGAAACCCAACACCAGCCCTACACCTTAACTTACGCCTTTCCCTATTCCTGGCCTGTACGCTGGCACTGAACAGAGTGTCAGCACGTAGCCTGACCCTCCCACGTTTCCGTTCCCTCACCTGTGCCCTAAGCCTTGCCATTCCCTAACCCTAACCCTAGCCAGGAACGCAAATCCACCAACAGCCCTACACTTTATCCTACGCCTTTGCCTACTCCTGGCCCGTACGCTGGCACTGACCAGTGCGTCAGCACGTAGCCCGACCCTCCCACGTTGCCGTACCCTCACCTGTGCCCTAAGCCTTGCCATTCCCTAACCCTAACCCTAGCCTGGAACGGAAACCTACCACCAGCCCTACACCATACCTTACGCCGTACGCTGCTACTGACCCGTACGCTGGCACTGACCCGTGCGTCAGCACGTAGCCTGACCCTCCCACCTTTCCGTACCCTCACCTGTGCCCTAAGCCTTGCCGTTCCCTAACCCTAACCCTAGCCCCGAACGGAAACCCACCACCAGCCCTACACCTTACCTTACGCCGTAACTTATTCCTGGCCCGTACGCTGGCAATGAACCGTGCGTCAGCATGTAGCCTGACCCTCCCACGTTTCGGTACCCTCACCTGTGCCCTAAGCCTTGCCGTTCCCTTACCCTAACCCTAGCCTGGAACGGAAACCAACCAGCAGCCCTACATCTTACCTTACGCCGTTGCCTACTCCTGGCCCGTACGCTGGCACTGACACGTGCGTCAGAACGTAGCCTGACAGTCCCACGTTTCTGTAACCTCACCTGTGCCCTAAGCCTTGCCGTTCCCTAACCCTAACCCTAGCCCAGAACGGAAACCCACCACCAGCCGTACACCTTACCTTATGCCGTACCCTATTCCTGGCCCGTACGCTGGCACTGAACCGTGCGTCAGCACGTAACCTGACCCTCCCACGTTTCCGTACCCTCTCCTTTGCCCTAAGACTTGCCGTTCGCTAAACCTAACCCTAGCCCGGATTAGAAACCCACCACCAGCCCTACACCTTACCTTACGCCGTACCCTATTCCTGGCCCGTACGCTGGCACTGAACAGTGCGTCAGCATGTAGCCTGACCCACCCAAGTTTCCGTACCCTCACCTGTGCCCTAAGCCTTGCCGTTCCCTAACCCTAACCCTAGCCCGGAATAGAAACCCACCACCAGCCCTACACCTTACATTACGCCGTACCCTACTCCTGACCCGTACGCTGGCACTGACCCGTGCGTCAGCACGTAGCCTGACCCTCCCACGTTTCCATACCCTCACCTGTGCCCTAAGCCTTGCCGTTCCCTAACCCTAACCCTAGCCCGGAACGCAAATCCACCACCAGCCCTACACTGTATCCTATGACGTTGCCTACTCCTGGCCCGTACGCTGGCACTGACCCGTGCGTCAGCACGTAGCCCGTCCCTCCCACGTTTCCGTACCCTCACCTGTGCCCTAAGCCTTGCCGTTCCCTATTCCTAAACCTAGCCTGGAAAGGAAATCACCCACAAGCCCTACACTTTACCTTACACCGTACCCTACTCCTGGCCCGTATGCTCGCACTGACCCATGCGTCAGCACGTAGCCTGACCCTCCCACGTTTCAGTACCCTCACCTGTGCCCTAAGCCTTGCCGTTCCCTAACCATAACCCTAGCCCGGAACGGAAACCCACCACCAGCCCTACACCTTACCTTACGCCGTAACCTATTCCTGGCCCGTACGCAGGCACTGAACCGTTCGTCTGCATGTAGCCTGACCCTCCCACGTTTCCGTAACCTCACCTGTGCCCTAAGCCTTGCCTTTCCCTAACCCTAACCCTAGCCCGGAATAGAAACCCACCACCAGCCCTACACATTACCTTACGCCGTATCCTACTCCTGACCCGTACGCTGGCACTGAACCATGCGTCTGCACGTAGTCTGAGCCTCCAACGTTTCCGTACCCTCACCTGTGCCCTAAGCCTTGACGTTCCCTAACCCTAACCCTAGCCCGGAACGGAAACCCAACACCACCCATACACCTTAACTTACGCCGTTCCCTATTCCTGGCCCGTACGCTGGCACTGAACCGTGTGTCAGCACGTAGCCTGACCCTCCCACGTTTCCGTTCCCTCTCCTGTGCCCTAAGCGTTGCCGTTCCCTAACCCTAACCCTAGCCAGGAACGCAAATCCACCACCAGCCCTACACTTTATCCTACGCCTTTGCCTACTCCTGGCCCGTACGCTGGCACTGACCAGTGCGTCAGCACGTAGCCCGACCCTCCCACGTTGCCGTACCCTCACCTGTGCCCTAAGCCTTGCCATTCCCTAACCCTAACCCTAGCCTGGAACGGAAACCTACCACCAGCCCTACACCATACCTTACGCCGTACGCTGCTACTGACCCGTACGCTGGCACTGACCCGTGCGTCAGCACGTAGCCTGATCCTCCCACCTTTCCGTACCCTCACCTGTGCCCTAAGACTTGCCGTTCCCTAACCCTAACCCTAGCCACGAACGGAAACCCACCACCAGCCCTACACCTTACCTTACGCCGTAACTTATTCCTGGCCCATACGCTGGCACTGAACCATGCGTCAGCATGTAGCCTGACCCTCCCACGTTTCGGTACCCTCACCTGTGCCCTAAGCCTTGCCGTTCCCTTACCCTAACCCTAGCCTGGAACGGAAACCAACCACCAGCCCTACATCTTACCTTACGCCGTTGCCTACCCCTGGCCCGTATGCTGGCACTGACACGTGCGTCAGCACGTAGCCTGACCGTCCCACGTTTCTGTAACCTCACCTGTGCCCTAAGCCTTGCCGTTCCCTAACCCTAACCCTAGCCCGGAACGGAAACCCACCACCAGCCGTACACCTTACCTTACGCCGTACCCTATTCCTGGCCCGTACGCTGGCACTGAACCGTGCGTCAGCACGTAGCCTGACCCTCCCACGTTTCCGTACCCTCTCCTTTGCCCTAAGACTTGCCGTTCCCTAACCCTAACCCTAGCCCGGATTAGAAACCCACCACCAGCCCTACACCTTACCTTACGCCGTACCATATTCCTGGCCCGTACGCTGGCACTGAACCGTGCGTCAGCACGTAGCCTGACCCTCCCACGTTTCCGTACCCTCACCTGTGCCCTAAGCCTTGACATTCCCTAACCCTAACCCTAGCCTGTAACGGAAACCAACCACCAGCCGTACACCTTACCTTACGCCGTTGCCTACTCCTCGCCCGTACGCTGGCATTGACCCGTGCGTCAGCACGTAGCCTGACCCTCCCACGTTTACGTACCCTCACCAGTGCCCTAAGCCTTGCCGTTACCTAACCCTAACCCTAGCACCGAACGGAAACCCACCACCAGCCCTACACCTTACCCTACGCCCTTGCCTACTCCTGGCCTGTACTCTGGCACTGAAACGTGCATCAGCACGTAGCCTTACCCTCCCGCGTTTCCGTACCCTGACCTGTGCCCTAAGCCTTGCCGTTCCCTAACCCTAACCCTAGTCCGGAACGGAAACCCACCACCAGCCCTAAACCTTACCTTACGCCGTTGCCTACTACTCGCCCGTACGCTGGCATTGACCCGTGCGTCAGCACGTAGCCTGACCCTCCCACTTTTACGTACCCTCACCTGTGCCCTAAGCCTTGCCGTTCCCTAACCCTAACCCTAGCCCGGAACGGAAACCCACCACCAGCCCTACACCTTACACTACGCCGTTGCCTACTCCTGGCCTGTACTCTGGCACTGAACCGTGCATCAGCACGTAGCCTTACCCTCCCGCGTTTCCATACCCTGACCTGTGCCCTAAGCCTTGCCGTTCCCTAACCCTAACCCTAGCCCAGAACGCAAATCCACCACCAGCCCTACACTTTATCCTACGCCGTTGCCTACTCCTGGCCCGTACGCTGGCACTGACCCGTGCGTCAGCACGTAGCCCGACCCTCCCACGTTTCCGTACCCTCACCTGTGCCCTAAGCCTTGCCGTTCCCTAACCCTAACCCTAGACTGGTACGGAAACCAACCACCAGCCCTACACCTTACCTTACGCCGTTGCCTACTCCTGGCCCGTACGCTGGCACTGACCCGTGCGTCAGCACATAGCCTGACACTCCCACGTTTCCGTACCCTCACCTGTGCCCTAAGCCTTGCCGTTCCCTAACCCTAACCCTAGCCCGGAATAGTAACCCACCACCAGCCCTACACCTTACCTTACGCCGTTGCCTACCCCTGGCCCGTTCGCTGGCACTGAAACGTGCGTCAGCACGTAGCCTGACCGTCCCACGTTTCTGTAACCTCACCTGTGCCCTAAGCCTTGCCGTTCCCTAACCCTAACCCTAGCCCGGAACGGAAACCCACCACCAGCCGTACACCTTACCTTACGCCGTACCCTATTACTGGCCCGTACGCTGGCACTGAACCGTGCGTCAGCACGTAGCCTGACCCTCCCACGTTTCCATACCCTCTCATTTGCCCTAAGACTTGCCGTTCCCTAACCCTAACCCTAGCCCCGATTAGAAACCCACCACCAGCCCTACACCTTACCTTACGCCGTACCCTATTCCTGGCCCGTACGCTGGCACTGAACCGTGCGTCAGCACGTAGCCTGACCCTCCCACGTTTCCATACCCTCACCTGTGCCCTAAGCCTTGCCGTTCCCTAACCCTAACCCTAGCCCGGAACGCAAATCCACCACCAGCCCTACACTGTATCCTATGCCGTTGCCTACTCCTGGCCCGTACGCTGGCACTGACCCGTGCGACAGCACGTAGCCCGTCCCTCCCACGTTTCCGTACCCTCCCCTGTGCCCTAAGCCTTGCCGTTCCCTATCCCTAAACCTAGCCTGGAAAGGAAATCAAGCACCAGCCGTACACTTTACCTTACGCCGTACCCTACTCCTGGCCCGTATGCTGGCACTGACCCATGCGTCAGCACGTAGCCTGACCCTCCCACGTTCAGTACCCTCACCTGTGCCCTAAGCCTTGCCGTTCCCTAACCATAACCCTAGCCCGGAACGGAAACCCACCACCAGCCCTACACCTTACCTTACGCCGTAACCTATTCCTGGCCCGTACGCAGGCAATGAACCGTTCGTCTGCATGTAGCCTGACCCTCCCACGTTTCCGTAACCTCACCTGTGCCCTAAGCCTTGCCTTTCCCTAACCCTAACCCTAGCCCGGAATAGAAACCCACCACCAGCCTTACACATTACCTTACGCCGTATCCTACTCCTGACCCGTACGCTGGCACTGAACCATGCTTCTGCACCTAGTCTGAGCCTCCAACGTTTCCGTACCCTCTCCTGTGCCCTAAGCCTTGACGTTCCCTAACCCTAACCCTAGCCCGGAACGGAAACCCAACACCAGCCCTACACCATAACTTACGCCGTTCCCTATTCCTGGCCCGTACGCTGGCACTGAACCGTGTGTCAGCACGTAGCCTGACCCTCCCACGTTTCCGTTCCCTCACCTGTGCCCTAAGCCTTGCCATTCCCTAACCCTAACCCTAGCCAGGAACGCAAATTCACCACCAGCCCTACACTTTATCCTACGCCTTTGCCTACTCCTGGCCCTTACGCTGGCACTGACCAGTGCGTCAGCACGTAGCCCGACCCTCCCACGTTGCCGTACCCTCACCTGTGCCCTAAGCCTTGCCATTCCCTAACCCTAACCCTAGCCTGGAACAGAAACCTACCACCAGCCCTACACCATACCTTACGCCGTACGCTGCTACTGACCCGTACGCTGACACTGACCCGTGCGTCAGCACGTAGCCTGACCCTCCCACCTTTCCGTACCCTCACCTGTGCCCTAAGCCTTGCCGTTCCCTAACCCTAACCCTAGCCCCGAACGGAAACCCACCACCAGCCCTACACCTTACCTTACGCAGTAACTTATTCCTGGCCCATACGCTGGCACTGAACCATGCGTCAGCATGTAGCCTGACCCTCCCACGTTTCGGTACCCTCACCTGTGCCCTAAGCCTTGCCGTTACCTAACCCTAACCCTAGCACGGAATGGAAACCCACCACCAGCCCTACACCTTACCCTACGCCGTTGCCTACTCCTGGCCTGTACTCTGGCACTGAACCGTGCATCAGCACGTAGCCTTACCCTCCCGCGTTTCCGTACCCTGACCTGTGCCCTAAGCCTTGCCGTTCCCTAACCCTAACCCTAGTCCGGAACGGAAACCCACCACCAGCCCTAAACCTTACCTTACGCCGTTGCCTACTCCTCGCCCGTATGCTGGCATTGACCCGTGCGTCAGCACGTAGCCTGACCCTCCCACGTTTACGTACCCTCACCTGTGCCCTAAGCCTTGCCGTTCCCTAACACTAACCCTAGCCCGGAACGGAAACCCACCACCAGCCCTACACCTTACCCTACGCCGTTGCCTACTCCTGGCCTGTACTCTGGCACTGAACCGTGCATCAGCACGTAGCCTTACCCTCCCGCGTTTCCGTACCCTGACCTGTGCCCTAAGCCTTGCCGTTCCCTAACCCTAACCCTAGCCCAGAACGCAAATCCACCACCAGCCCTACACTTTATCCTACGCCGTTGCCTACTCCTGGCCCGTACGCTGGCACTGACCCGTGCGTCAGCACGTAGCCCGACCCTCCCACGTTTCCGTACCCTCACCTGTGCCCTAAGCCTTGCCGTTCCGTAACCCTAACCCTAGCCTGGAACGGAAACCCACCACCAGCCCTACACCTTACCTTACGCCGTAACTTATTCCTGGCCCATACGCTGGCAATGAACCGTGCGTCAGCATGTAGCCTGACCCTCCCACATTTCGGTACCCTCACCTGTGCCCTAAGCCTTGCCGTTCCCTTACCCTAACCCTAGCCCGGAACGGAAACCAACCACCAGCCCTACATCTTACCTTACGCCGTTGCCTACCCCTGGCCCGTACGCTGGCACTGAAACGTGCGTCAGCACGTAGCCTGACCGTCCCACGTTTCTGTAACCTCACCTGTGCCCTAAGCATTGCCGTTCCCTAACCCTATCCCTAGCCCGGAACGGAAACCCACCACCAGCCGTACACCTTACCTTACGCCGTACCCTATTCCTGGCCCGTACGCTGGCACTGAACCTTGCGTCAGCACGTAGCCTGACCCTCCCACGTTTCCGTACCCTCTCCTTTGCCCTAAGACTTGCCGTTCCCTAACCCTAACCCTAGCCCGGATTAGAAACCCACCACCAGCCCTACATCTTACCTTACGCCGTACCCTATTCCTGGCCCGTACGCTGGCACTGAACCGTGCGTCAGCACGTAGCCTGACCCTCCCACGTTTCCGTACCCTCACCTGTGCCCTAAGCCTTGCCATTCCCTAACCCTAACCCTAGCCTGGAACGGAAACCAACCACAAGCCGTACACCTTACCTTACGTCGTTGCCTACTCCTCGCCCGTACGCTGGCATTGACCCGTG
The DNA here is from genome assembly GCF_964165515.1 of Mesoplodon bidens. Lineage (NCBI taxonomy): Eukaryota > Metazoa > Chordata > Mammalia > Artiodactyla > Ziphiidae > Mesoplodon > Mesoplodon bidens. Next base: position 739,003 of record NW_027671726.1, on the reverse strand, counting down.
CGTCAGCACGTAGCCTGACCCTCCCACGTTTACGTACCCTCACCTGTGCCCTAAGCCTTGCCGTTCCCTAACCCTAACCCTAGCCCGGAACGGAGACCCACCACCAGCCCTACACCTTACCCTACGCCGTTGCGTACTCCTGGCCTGTACTCTGGCACTGAACCGTGCATCAGCACGTAGCCTTACCCTCCCGCGTTTCCGTACCCTGACCTGTGCCCTAAGCCTTGCCGTACCCTAACCATAACCCTAGCCTGGAACGGAAACCAACCACCAGCCCTACATCTTACCTTACGCCGTTGCCTACCCCTGGCCCGTACGCTGGCACTGAAACGTGCGTCAGCACGTAGCCTGACCGTCCCACGTTTCTGTAACCTCACCTGTGCCCTAAGCATTGCCGTTCCCTAACCCTAACCCTAGCCTGGAACGGAAATCAACCACCAGCCCTACACCTTACCTTACGCCGTTGCCTACTCCTGGCCCGTACGCTGGCACTGACCCGTGCGTCAGCATGTAGCCTGACCATCCCACGTTTCCGTACCCTCACCTGTGCCCTAAGCCTTGCCATTCCCTAACCCTAACCCTAGCCCATAATAGTAACCCACCACCAGCTCTACACCATACCTTAAGCCGTACGCTGCTACTGACCCGTACGCTGGCACTGACCCGTGCTTCAGCACGTAGCCTGACCCTCCCACCTTTCCGTAACCTCAACTGCGCCCTAAGCCTTGCCGTTCCCTAACCCTAACCCTAGCCCGGAACGGAAACCAACCACCAGCCCTACACCTTACCTTACGCCGTACCCTATTCCTGGCCCGTACGCTGGCACTGAACCGTGCGTCAGCACGTAGCCTGACCCTCCCACGTTTCCGTACCCTCACCTGTGCCCTAAGCCTTGCCATTCCCTAACCCTAACCCTAGCCTGTAACGGAAACCAACCACCAGCCGTACACCTTACCTTACGTCGTTGCCTACTCCTCGCCCGTACGCTGGCATTGACCCATGCGTCAGCACGTAGCCTGACCCTCCCACGTTTACGTACCCTCACCTGTGCCCTAAGCCTTGCCGTTACCTAACCCTAACCCTAGCACGGAACGGAAACCCACCACCAGCCCTACAACTTACCCTACGCCGTTGCCTACTCCTGGCCTGTACTCTGGCACTGAACCGTGCATCAGCACATAGCCTTACCCTACCGCATTTCCGTACCCTGACCTGTGCCCTAAGCCTTGCCGTTCCCTAACCCTAACCCTAGTCCGGAACGGAAACCCACCACCAGCCCTAAACCTTACCTTACGCCGTTGCCTACTCCTCGCCCGTACGCTGGCATTGACCCGTGCGTCAGCACGTAGCCTGACCCTCCCACGTTTCCGTACCCTCACCTGTGCCCTAAGCCTTGCCGTTCCCTAACCCTAACCCTCGCCCGGAACGGAAACCCACCACCAGCCCTACACCATACCCTACGCCGTTGCCTACTCCTGGCCTGTACTCTGGCACTGAACCGTGCATCAGCACGTAGCCTTACCCTCCCGCGTTTCTGTACCCTGACCTGTGCCCTAAGCCTTGCCGTTCCCTAACCCTAACCCTAGCCCAGAACGCAAATCAACCACCAGCCCTACACTTTATCCTACGCCGTTGCCTACTCCTGGCCCGTACGCTGGCACTGACTCGTGCGTCAGCACGTAGCCCGACCCTCCCACGTTTCCGTACCCTCACCTGTGCCCTAAGCCTTGCCGTTCCCTAACCCTAACCCTAGCCTGGCACGGAAAACAACCACCAGCCCTACACCTTACCTTACGCCGTTGCCTACTCCTGGCCCGTACGCTGGCACTGACCCATGCGTCAGCACATAGCCTGACCCTCCCACGTTTCCGTACCCTCACCTGGGCCCTAAGCCTTGCCATTCCCTAACCCTAACCCTAGCCCGGAATAGTAACCCACCAACAGCCCTACACCATACCTTACGCCGTACGCTGCTACTGACCCGTACGCTGGCACTGAACCGTGCGTCAGCACGTAGCCTGACCCTCCCACGTTTCAGTACCCTCACCTGTGCCCTAAGCCTTGCCGTTCCCTAACCCTAACCCTAGCCCCGAACGGAAACCCTCCACCAGCCCTACACCTTACCTTACGCCGTAACTTATTCCTGGCCCATGCGCTGGCACTGAACCGTGCGTCAGCATGTAGCCTGCCCCTCCCACGTTTCGGTACCCTCACCTGTGCCCTAAGCCTTGCCGTTCCCTTACCCTAACCCTAGCCTGGAACGGAAACCAACCACCAGCCCTACATCTTACCTTACGCCGTTGCCTACCCCTGGCCCGTACGCTGGCACTGAAACGTGCATCAGCACGTAGCCTGACCGTCCCACGTTTCTGTAACCTCACCTGTGCCCTAAGCCCTGCCGTTCCCTAACCCTAACCCTAGCCCGGAACGGAAACCCACCACCAGCCGTACACTTTACCTTACGCCGTACCCTATTCCTGGCCCGTACGCTGGCACTGAACCGTGCGTCAGCACGTAGCCTGACCCTCCCACGTTTCCGTACCCTCTCCTTTGCCCTAAGACTTGCCGTACCCTAACCCTAACCCTAGCCCGGATTAGAAACCCACCACCAGCCCTACACCTTACCTTACGCCGTACCCTATTCCTGGCCCGTACGCTGGCACTGAACCGTGCGTCAGCACGTAGCCTGACCCTCCCACGTTTCCATACCCTCACCTGTGCCCTAAGCCTTGCCATTCCCTAACCCTAACCCTTGCCCGGAACGGAAACCCACCTCCAGCCCTACACCTTTCCCTACGCCGTTGCCTACTCCTGGCCTGTACTCTGGCACTGAACCGTGCATCAGCACGTAGCCTTACCCTCCCGCGTTTCTGTACCCTGACCTCTGCCCTAAGCCTTGCCGTTCCCTAACCCTAACCCTAGCCCAGAACGCAAATCCACCACCAGCCCTACACTTTATCGTGCGCCGTTGCCTACTCCTGGCCCGTACGCTGGCACTGACCCGTGCGTCAGCACGTAGCCCGACCCTCCCACATTTCCGTACCCTCACCTGTGCCCTAAGCCTTGCCGTTCCCTAACCCTAACCCTAGCCTGGAACGGAAACCAACCACCAGCCCTACACCTTACCTTACGCCGTTGCCTACTCCTGGCCCGTGCGCTGGCACTGACACGTGCGACAGCACGTAGCCTGACCCTCCCACGTTTCCGTACCCTCACTTGTGCACTAAGACTTGCCATTACCTAACCCTAACCCTAGCCCGGAATAGTAACCCACCACCAGCCCTACACCATACCTTACGCCGTACGCTGCTACTAACCCGTACGCTGGCACTGACCCGTGCGTCAGCACGTAGCCTGACCCTCCCACCTTTCCGTACCCTCACCTGTGCCCTAAGCCTTGCCGTTCCCTAACCCTAACTCTAGCCCCGAACGGAAACCCACCACCAGCCCTACACCTTACCTTACGCCGTAACTTATTCCTGGCCCGTACGCTGGCACTGAACCTTGCGTCAGCATGTAGCCTGACCCTCCCACTTTTCGGTACCCTCACCTGTGCCCTAAGCCTTGCCGTTCCCTTACCCTAACCCTAGCCTGGAACGGAAACCAACCAGCAGCCCTACATCTTACCTTACGCCGTTGCCTACTCCTGGCCCGTACGCTGGCACTGACACGTGCGTCAGAACGTAGCCTGACAGTCCCACGTTTCTGTAACCTCACCTGTGCCCTAAGCCTTGCCGTTCCCTAACCCTAACCCTAGCCCGGAACGGAAACCCACCACCAGCCGTACACCTTACCTTACGCCGTACCCTATTCCTGGCCCGTACGCTGGCACTGAACCGTGCGTCAGCACGTAGCCTGACCCTCCCACGTTTCCGTACCCTCTCCTTTGCCCTAAGACTTGCCGTTCCCTAACCCTAACCCTAGCCCGGATTAGAAAACCACCACCAGCCCTACACCTTACCTTACGCCGTACCCTATTCCTGGCCCGTACGCTGGCACTGAACCGTGCGTCAGCACGTAGCCTGACCCTCCCACGTTTCCGTACCCTCACCTGTGCCCTAAGCCTTGCCATTCCCTAACCCTAACCCTAGCCTGTAACGGAAACCAACCACCAGCCGTACACCTTACCTTACGTCGTTGCCTACTACTCGCCCGTACGCTGGCATTGACCCGTGCGTCAGCACGTAGCCTGACCCTCCCACGTTTACGTACCCTCACCTGTGCCCTAAGCCTTGCAGTTCCCTAACCCTAACCCTCGCCCGGAACGGAAACCCACCACCAGCCCTACACCTTACCCTACGCCGTTGCCTACTCCTGGCCTGTACTCTGGCACTGAACCGTGCATCAGCACGTAGCCTTACCCTCCCGCGTTTCTGTACCCTGACCTGTGCCCTAAGCCTTGCCGTTCCCTAACCCTAACCCTAGCCCAGAACGCAAATCAACCACCAGCCCTACACTTTATCCTACGCCGTTGCCTACTCCTGGCCCGTACGCTGGCACTGACCCGTGCGTCAGCACGTAGCCCGACCCTCCCACGTTTCCGTACCCTCACCTGTGCCCTAAGCCTTGCCGTTCCCTAACCCTAACCCTAGCCTGGCACGGAAAACAACCACCAGCCCTACACCTTACCTTACGCCGTTGCCTACTCCTGGCCCGTACGCTGGCACTGACCCGTGCGTCAGCACATAGCCTGACCCTCCCACGTTTCCGTACCCTCACCTGTGCCCTAAGCCTTGCCATTCCCTAACCCTAACCCTAGCCCGGAATAGTAACCCACCACCAGCCCTACACCATACATTACGCCGTACGCTGCTACTGTCCCGTACGCTGGCACTGAACCGTGCGTCAGCACGTAGCCTGACCCTCCCACGTTTCAGTACCCTCACCTGTGCCCTAAGCCTTGCCGTTCCCTAACCCTAACCCTAGCCCCGAACGGAAACCCTCCACCAGCCCTACACCTTACCTTACGCCGTAACTTATACCTGGCCCATACGCTGGCACTGAACCGTGCGTCAGCATGTAGCCTGACCCTCCCACGTTTCGGTACCCTCACCTGTGCCCTAAGCCTTGCCGTTCCCTTACCCTAACCCTAGCCTGGAACGGAAACCAACCACCAGCCCTACATCTTACCTTACGCCGTTGCCTGCCCCTGGCCCGTACGCTGGCACTGAAACGTGCATCAGCACGTAGCCTGACCGTCCCACGTTTCTGTAACCTCACCTGTGCCCTAAGCCTTGCCGTTCCCTAACCCTAACCTTAGCCCGGAACGGAAACCCACCACCAGCCGTACACCATACCTTACGCCGTACCCTATTCCTGGCCCGTACGCTGGCACTGAACCGTGCGTCAGCACGTAGCCTGACCCTCCCACGTTTCCGTACCCTCTCCTTTGCCCTAAGACTTGCCATTCCCTAACCCCAACCATAGCCCGGATTAGAAATCCACCACCAGCCCTACACCTTACCTTACGCCGTACCCTATTCCTGGCCCGTACGCTGGCACTGAACCGTGCGTCAGCACGTAGCCTGACCCTCCCACCTTTCCGTACCCTCACCTGTGCCCTAAGCCTTGCCATTCCCTAACCCTAACCCTAGCCTGGAACGGAAACCAACCACCAGCCGTACACCTTATCTTACGTCGTTGCCTACTCCTCGCCCGTACGCTGGCATTGACCCGTGCGTCAGCACGTAGCCTGACCCTCCCACGTTTACGTACCCTCACCTGTGCCCTAAGCCTTGCCGTTCCCTAACCCTAACCCTAGCCCGGAACGGAAACCCACCACCAGCCATACACCTTACCCTACGCCGTTGCCTACTAGTGGCCTGTACTCTGGCACTGAACCGTGCATCAGCACGTAGCCTTACCCTCACGCGTTTCCGTACTCTGACCTGTGCCCTAAGCCTTGCCGTTCCCTAACCCTAACCCTAGTCCGGAACGGAAACCCACCACCAGCCCTAAACCTTAACTTCCGCCGTTGCCTACTCCTCGCCCGTACGCTGGCATTGACCCGTGCGTCAGCACGTAGCCTGACCCTCCCACGTTTACGTACCCTCACCTGTGCCCTAAGCCTTGCCGTTCCTTAACCCTAACCCTAGCCCGGAACGGAAACCCACCACCAGCCCTACACCTTTCCCTACGCCGTTGCCTACTCCTGGCCTGTACTCTGGCACTGAACCGTGCATCAGCACGTAGCCTTACCCTCCCGCGTTTCTGTACCCTGACCTCTGCCCTAAGCCTTGCCGTTCCCTAACCCTAACCCTAGCCCAGAACGCAAATCCACCACCAGCCCTACACTTTATCCTGCGCCGTTGCCTACTCCTGGCCCGTACGCTGGCACTGACCCGTGCGTCAGCACGTAGCCCGACCCTCCCACATTTCCGTACCCTCACCTGTGCCCTAAGCCTTGCCGTTCCCTAACCCTAACCCTAGCCTGGAACGGAAACCAACCACCAGCCCTACACCTTACCTTACGCCGTTGCCTACTCCTGGCCCGTACGCTGGCACTGACCCGTGCGTCAGCACATAGCCTGACCCTCCCACGTTTCCGTACCCTCACCTGTGCCCTAAGCCTTGCCATTCCCTAACCCTAACCCTAGCCCGGAATAGTAACCCACCACCAGCCCTACACCATACCTTACGCCGTACGCTGCTACTGACCCGTACGCTGGCACTGACCCATGCGTCAGCACGTAGCCTGACCCTCCCACGTTTCCGTACCCTCACCTGTGCGCTAAGCCTTGCCGTTCCCTAACCCTAACCCTAGCCCCGAACGGAAACCCACCACCAGCCCTACACCTTACCTTACGCCGTACCCTATTCCTGGCCCGTACGCTGGCACTGAACCGTGTGTCAGCACGTAGCCTGACCCTCCCACGTTTCCGTACCCTCTCCTTTGCCCTAAGACTTGCCGTTCCCTAACCCTAACCCTAGCCCAGAACGCAAATCCACCACCAGCCCTACACCTTACCCTACGCCGTTGCCTACTCCTGGCCTGTACTCTGGCACTGAATCGTGCATCAGCACGTAGCCTTCCCCTCCCGCGTTTACGTACCCTGACCTGTGCCCTAAGCCTTGCCGTTCCCTAACCCTAACCCTAGCCCAGAAGGCAAATCCACCACCAACCCTACACTTTATCCTACGCCGTTGCCTACTCCTGGCCCCTACGCTGGCACTGACCCGTGCGTCAGCACGTAGCCCGACCCTCCCACGTTTCCGTACCCTCACCTGTGCCCTAAGCCTTGCCGTTTCCTAACCCTAACAATAGCCTGGAACGGAAACCAACCACCAGCCCTACACCTTACCTTACGCCGTTGCCTACTCCTGGCCCGTACGCTGGCACTGACCCGTGCGTCAGCACATAGCCTGACCTTCCCACGTTTCCGTACCCTCACCTCTGCCCTAAGCCTTGCCATTCCCTAACCCTAACCCTAGCCCGGAATAGTAACCCACCAACAGCCCTACACCATACCTTACGCCGTACGCTGCTACTGACCCGTACGCTGGCACTGACCCGTGCGTCAGCACGTAGCCTGACCCTCCCACGTTTCCGTACCCTCACCTGTGCCCTAAGACTTGCCGTTCCCTAACCCTAACCCTAGCCCCGAACGGAAACCCAGCCCCAGCCCTACAACTTACCTTACACCGTAACTTATTCCTGGCCCATACGCTGGCACTGAACCGTGCGTAAGCATGTAGCCTGACCCTCCCACGTTTCGGTACCCTCACCTGTGCCCTAAGCCTTGCCGTTCCCTTACCCTAACCCTAGCCTGGAATGGAAACCAACCACCAGCCCTACATCTTACCTTACGCCGTTGCCTACCCCTGGCCCGTACGCTGGCACTGAAACGTGCGTCAGCACGTAGCCTGACTGTCCCACGTTTCTGTAACCTCACCTGTGCCCTAAGCCTTGCCGTTCCCTAACCCTAACCCTAGCCCGGAACGGAAACCCACCAGCAGCCGTACACCTTACCTTACGCCGTACCCTATTCCTGGCCCGTACGCTGGCACTGAACCGTGCGTCAGCACGTAGCCTGACCCTCCCACGTTTCCGTACCCTCTCCTTTGCCCTAAGACTTGCCGTTCCCTAACACTAACCCTAGCCCGGATTAGAAACCCACCACCAGCCCTACACCTTACCTTACGCAGTACCCTACTCCTGACCCGTACGCTGGCACTGACCCGTGCGTCAGCACGTAGCCTGACCCTCCCACGTTTCCATACCCTCACCTGTGCCCTAAGCCTTGCCGTTCCCTAACACTAACCCTAGCCCGGAACGCAAATCCACCACCAGCCCTACACTGTATCCTATGCCGTTGCCTACTCCTGGCCCGAACGCTGGCACTGACCCGTGCGTCAGCACGTAGCCCGTCCCTCCCACGTTTCCGTACCCTCACCTGTGCCCTAAGCCTTGCCGTTCCCTATCCCTAAACCTAGCCTGGAAAGGAAATCAAGCACAAGCCGTACACTTTACCTTACGCCGTACCCTACTCCTGGCCCGTATGCTGGCACTGACCCATGTGTCAGCACGTAGCCTGACCCTCCCACGTTTCAGTACCCTCACCTGTGCCCTAAGCCTTGCCGTTCCCTAACCATAACCCTAGCCCGGAACGGAAACCCACCACCAGCCCTACACCTTACCTTACGCCGTAACCTATTCCTGGCCCGTACGCAGGCACTGAACCGTTCGTCTGCATGTAGCCTGACCCTCCCACATTTCCGTAACCTCACCTGTTCCCTAAGCCTTGCCTTTCCCTAACCCTAACCCTAGCCCGGAATAGAAACCCACCACCAGCCCTACACATTACCTTAGGCCGTATCCTACTCCTGACCCGTACGCTGGCTCTGAACCATGCTTCTGAACGTAGTCTGAGCCTCCAACGTTTCCGTACCCTCACCTGTGCCCTAAGCCTTGACGTTCCCTAACCCTAACCCCAGCCCGGAACGGAAACCCAACACCAGCCCTACACCTTAACTTACGCCTTTCCCTATTCCTGGCCTGTACGCTGGCACTGAACCGAGTGTCAGCACGTAGCCTGACCCTCCCACGTTTACGTTCCCTCACCTGTGCCCTAAGCCTTGCCATTCCCTAACCCTAACCCTAGCCAGGAACGCAAATCCACCAACAGCCCTACACTTTATCCTACGACTTTGCCTACTCCTGGCCCGTACGCTGGCACTGACCAGTGCGTCAGCACGTAGCCCGACCCTCCCACGTTGCCGTACCCTCACCTGTGCCCTAAGCCTTGCCATTCCCTAACCCTAACCCTAGCCTGGAACGGAAACCTACCACCAGCCCTACACCATACCTTACGCCGTACGCTGCTACTGACCCGTACGCTGGCACTGACCCGTGCGTCAGCACGTAGCCTGACCCTCCCACCTTTCCGTACCCTCACCTGTGCCCTAATCCTTGCCGTTCCCTAACCCTAACCCTAGCCCCGAACGGAAAGCCTCCACCAGCCCTACACCTTACCTTATGCCGTAACTTATTCCTGGCCCATACGCTGGCACTGAACCATGCGTCAGCATGTAGCCTGACCCTCCCACGTTTCGGTACCCTCACCTGTGCCCTAAGCCTTGCCGTTCCCTTACCCTAACCCTAGCCATGAACGGAAACCAACCACCAGCCCTACATCTTACCTTACGCCGTTGCCTACCCCTGGCCCGTATGCTGGCAGTGACACGTGCGTCAGCACGTAGCCTGACCGTCCCACGTTTCTGTAACCTCACCTGTGCCCTAAGCCTTGCCGTTCCCTAACCCTAACCCTAGCCCGGAACGGAAACCCACCACCAGCCGTACACCTTACCTTACGCCGTACCCTATTCCTGGCCCGTACGCTGGCACTGAACCGTGTGTCAGCACGTAGCCTGACCCTCCCACGTTTCCGTACCCTCTCCTTTGCCCTAAGACTTGCCGTTCCCTAACCCTAACCCTAGCCCAGAACGCAAATCCACCACCAGCCCTACACCTTACCCTACGCCGTTGCCTACTCCTGGCCTGTACTCTGGCACTGAATCGTGCATCAGCACGTAGCCTTACCCTCCCGCGTTTACGTACCCTGACCTGTGCCCTAAGCCTTGCCGTTCCCTAACCCTAACCCTAGCCCAGAACGCAAATCCACCACCAACCCTACACTTTATCCTACGCCGTTGCCTACTCTTGGCCCGTACGCTGGCACTGACCCGTGCGTCAGCACGTAGCCCGACCCTCCCACGTTTCCGTACCCTCACCTGTGCCCTAAGCCTTGCCGTTCCCTAACCCTAACAATAGCCTGGAACGGAAACCAACCACCAGCCCTACACCTTACCTTACGCCGTTGCCTACTCCTGGCCCGTACGCTGGCACTGACCCGTGCGTCAGCACATAGCCTGACCCTCCCACGTTTCCGTACCCTCACCTCTGCCCTAAGCCTTGCCATTCCCTAACCCTAACCCTAGCCCGGAATAGTAACCCACCAACAGCCCTACACCATACCTTATGCCGTACGCTGCTACTGACCCGTACGCTGGCACTGACCCGTGCGTCAGCACGTAGCCTGACCCTCCCACGTTTCCGCACCCTCACCTGTGCCCTAAGCCTTGCCGTTCCCTAACCCTAACCCTAGACCCGAACGGAAACCCACCACCAGCCCTACACCTTACCTTACACCGTAACTTATTCCTGGCCCATACGCTGACACTGAACCGTGCGTAAGCATGTAGCCTGACCCTCCCACGTTTCGGTACCCTCACCTGTGCCCTAAGCCTTGCCGTTCCCTTACCCTAACCCTAGCCTGGAATGGAAACCAACCACCAGCCCTACATCTTACCTTACGCCGTTGCCTACCCCTGGCCCGTACGCTGGCACTGAAACGTGCGTCAGCACGTAGCCTGACTGTCCCACGTTTCTGTAACCTCACCTGTGCCCTAAGCCTTGCCGTTCCCTAACCCTAACCCTAGCCCGGAACGGAAACCCACCACCAGCCGTACACCTTACCTTACGCCGTACCCTATTCCTGGCCCGTACGCTGGCACTGAACCGTGCGTCAGCACGTAGCCTGACCCTCCCACGTTTCCGTACCCTCTCCTTTGCCCTAAGACTTGCCGTTCCCTAACACTAACCCTAGCCCGGATTAGAAACCCACCACCAGCCCTACACCTTACCTTACGCAGTACCCTACTCCTGACCCGTACGCTGGCACTGACCCGTGCGTCAGCACGTAGCCTGACCCTCCCACGTTTCCATACCCTCACCTGTGCCCTAAGCCTTGCCGTTCCCTAACACTAACCCTAGCCCGGAACGCAAATCCACCACCAGCCCTACACTGTATCCTATGCCGTTGCCTACTCCTGGCCCGAACGCTGGCACTGACCCGTGCGTCAGCACGTAGCCCGTCCCTCCCACGTTTCCGTACCCTCACCTGTGCCCTAAGCCTTGCCGTTCCCTATCCCTAAACCTAGCCTGGAAAGGAAATCAAGCACAAGCCGTACACTTTACCTTACGCCGTACCCTACTCCTGGCCCGTATGCTGGCACTGACCCATGTGTCAGCACGTAGCCTGACCCTCCCACGTTTCAGTACCCTCACCTGTGCCCTAAGCCTTGCCGTTCCCTAACCATAACCCTAGCCCGGAACGGAAACCCACCACCAGCCCTACACCTTACCTTACGCCGTAACCTATTCCTGGCCCGTACGCAGGCACTGAACCGTTCGTCTGCATGTAGCCTGACCCTCCCACATTTCCGTAACCTCACCTGTGCCCTAAGCCTTGCCTTTCCCTAACCCTAACCCTAGCCCGGAATAGAAACCCACCACCAGCCCTACACATTACCTTACGCCGTATCCTACTCCTGACCCGTACGCTGGCTCTGAACCATGCTTCTGAACGTAGTCTGAGCCTCCAACGTTTCCGTACCCTCACCTGTGCCCTAAGCCTTGACGTTCCCTAACCCTAACCCCAGCCCGGAACGGAAACCCAACACCAGCCCTACACCTTAACTTACGCCTTTCCCTATTCCTGGCCTGTACGCTGGCACTGAACCGAGTGTCAGCACGTAGCCTGACCCTCCCACGTTTACGTTCCCTCACCTGTGCCCTAAGCCTTGCCATTCCCTAACCCTAACCCTAGCCAGGAACGCAAATCCACCAACAGCCCTACACTTTATCCTACGACTTTGCCTACTCCTGGCCCGTACGCTGGCACTGACCAGTGCGTCAGCACGTAGCCCGACCCTCCCACGTTGCCGTACCCTCACCTGTGCCCTAAGCCTTGCCATTCCCTAACCCTAACCCTAGCCTGGAACGGAAACCTACCACCAGCCCTACACCATACCTTACGCCGTACGCTGCTACTGACCCGTACGCTGGCACTGACCCGTGCGTCAGCACGTAGCCTGACCCTCCCACCTTTCCGTACCCTCACCTGTGCCCTAATCCTTGCCGTTCCCTAACCCTAACCCTAGCCCCGAACGGAAAGCCTCCACCAGCCCTACACCTTACCTTACGCCGTAACTTATTCCTGGCCCATACGCTGGCACTGAACCATGCGTCAGCATGTAGCCTGACCCTCCCACGTTTCGGTACCCTCACCTGTGCCCTAAGCCTTGCCGTTCCCTTACCCTAACCCTAGCCATGAACGGAAACCAACCACCAGCCCTACATCTTACCTTACGCCGTTGCCTACCCCTGGCCCGTATGCTGGCAGTGACACGTGCGTCAGCACGTAGCCTGACCGTCCCACGTTTCTGTAACCTCACCTGTGCCCTAAGCCTTGCCGTTCCCTAACCCTAACCCTAGCCCGGAACGGAAACCCACCACCAGCCGTACACCTTACCTTACGCCGTACCCTATTCCTGGCCCGTACGCTGGCACTGAACCGTGTGTCAGCACGTAGCCTGACCCTCCCACGTTTCCGTACCCTCTCCTTTGCCCTAAGACTTGCCGTTCCCTAACCCTAACCCTAGCCCAGAACGCAAATCCACCACCAGCCCTACACCTTACCCTACGCCGTTGCCTACTCCTGGCCTGTACTCTGGCACTGAATCGTGCATCAGCACGTAGCCTTACCCTCCCGCGTTTACGTACCCTGACCTGTGCCCTAAGCCTTGCCGTTCCCTAACCCTAACCCTAGCCCAGAACGCAAATCCACCACCAACCCTACACTTTATCCTACGCCGTTGCCTACTCTTGGCCCGTACGCTGGCACTGACCCGTGCGTCAGCACGTAGCCCGACCCTCCCACGTTTCCGTACCCTCACCTGTGCCCTAAGCCTTGCCGTTCCCTAACCCTAACAATAGCCTGGAACGGAAACCAACCACCAGCCCTACACCTTACCTTACGCCGTTGCCTACTCCTGGCCCGTACGCTGGCACTGACCCGTGCGTCAGCACATAGCCTGACCCTCCCACGTTTCCGTACCCTCACCTCTGCCCTAAGCCTTGCCATTCCCTAACCCTAACCCTAGCCCGGAATAGTAACCCACCAACAGCCCTACACCATACCTTATGCCGTACGCTGCTACTGACCCGTACGCTGGCACTGACCCGTGCGTCAGCACGTAGCCTGACCCTCCCACGTTTCCGCACCCTCACCTGTGCCCTAAGCCTTGCCGTTCCCTAACCCTAACCCTAGACCCGAACGGAAACCCACCACCAGCCCTACACCTTACCTTACACCGTAACTTATTCCTGGCCCATACGCTGGCACTGAACCGTGCGTAAGCATGTAGCCTGACCCTCCCACGTTTCGGTACCCTCACCTGTGCCCTAAGCCTTGCCGTTCCCTTACCCTAACCCTAGCCTGGAATGGAAACCAACCACCAGCCCTACATCTTACCTTACACCGTTGCCTACCCCTGGCACGTACGCTGGCACTGAAACGTGCGTCAGCACGTAGCCTGACCGTCCCACGTTTCTGTAACCTCACCTGTGCCCTAAGCCTTGCCGTTCCCTAACCCTAACCCTAGCCCGGAACGGAAACCCACCACCAGCCGAACACCTTACCTTACGCCGTACCCTATTCCTGGCCCGTACGCTGGCACTGAACCGTGCGTCAGCACGTAGCCTGACCCTCCCACGTTTCCGTACCCTCTCCTTTGCCCTAAGACTTGCCGTTCCCTAACACTAACCCTACCCCGGATTAGAAACCCACCACCAGCCCTACACCTTACCTTACGCAGTACCCTACTCCTGACCCGTACGCTGGCACTGACCCGTGCGTCAGCACGCAGCCTGACCCTCCCACGTTTCCATACCCTCACCTGTGCCCTAAGCCTTGCCGTTCCCTAACCCTAACCCTAGCCCGGAACGCAAATCCACCACCAGCCCTACACTGTATCCTATGCCGTTGCCTACTCCTGGCCCGTACGCTGGCACTGACCCGTGCGTCAGCACGTAGCCCGTCCCTCCCACGTTTCCGTACCCTCACCTGTGCCCTAAGCCTTGCCGTTCCCTATCCCTAAACCTAGCCTGGAAAGGAAATCAAGCACAAGCCGTACACTTTACCTTACGCCGTACCCTACTCCTGGCCCGTATGCTGGCACTGACCCATGCGTCAGCACGTAGCCTGACCCTCCCACGTTTCAGTACCCTCACCTGTGCCCTAAGCCTTGCCGTTCCCTAACCCTAACCCTAGCCTGGAACGGAAACCCACCACCAGCTGTACACCTTACCTTACGCCGTATACTATTCCTGGCCCGTACGCTGGCACTGAACCGTGTGTCAGCACGTAGCCTGACCCTCCCACGTTTCCGTACCCTCTCCTTTGCCCTAAGACTTGCCGTTCCCTAACCCTAACCCTAGCCCAGAACGCAAATCCACCACCAGCCCTACACCTTACCCTACGCCGTTGCCTACTCCTGGCCTGTACTCTGGCACTGAATCGTGCATCAGCACGTAGCCTTACCCTCCCGCGTTTACGTACCCTGACCTGTGCCCTAAGCCTTGCCGTTCCCTAACCCTAACCCTAGCCCAGAACGCAAATCCACCACCAACCCTACACTTTATCCTACGCCGTTGCCTACTCTTGGCCCGTACGCTGGCACTGACCCGTGCGTCAGCACGTAGCCCGACCCTCCCACGTTTCCGTACCCTCACCTGTGCCCTAAGCCTTGCCGTTCCCTAACCCTAACAATAGCCTGGAACGGAAACCAACCACCAGCCCTACACCTTACCTTACGCCGTTGCCTACTCCTGGCCCGTACGCTGGCACTGACCCGTGCGTCAGCACATAGCCTGACCCTCCCACGTTTCCGTACCCTCACCTCTGCCCTAAGCCTTGCCATTCCCTAACCCTAACCCTAGCCCGGAATAGTAACCCACCAACAGCCCTACACCATACCTTATGCCGTACGCTGCTACTGACCCGTACGCTGGCACTGACCCGTGCGTCAGCACGTAGCCTGACCCTCCCACGTTTCCGCACCCTCACCTGTGCCCTAAGCCTTGCCGTTCCCTAACCCTAACCCTAGACCCGAACGGAAACCCACCACCAGCCCTACACCTTACCTTACACCGTAACTTATTCCTGGCCCATACGCTGGCACTGAACCGTGCGTAAGCATGTAGCCTGACCCTCCCACGTTTCGGTACCCTCACCTGTGCCCTAAGCCTTGCCGTTCCCTTACCCTAACCCTAGCCTGGAATGGAAACCAACCACCAGCCCTACATCTTACCTTACACCGTTGCCTACCCCTGGCACGTACGCTGGCACTGAAACGTGCGTCAGCACGTAGCCTGACCGTCCCACGTTTCTGTAACCTCACCTGTGCCCTAAGCCTTGCCGTTCCCTAACCCTAACCCTAGCCCGGAACGGAAACCCACCACCAGCCGAAAACCTTACCTTACGCCGTACCCTATTCCTGGCCCGTACGCTGGCACTGAACCGTGCGTCAGCACGTAGCCTGACCCTCCCACGTTTCCGTACCCTCTCCTTTGCCCTAAGACTTGCCGTTCCCTAACACTAACCCTACCCCGGATTAGAAACCCACCACCAGCCCTACACCTTACCTTACGCAGTACCCTACTCCTGACCCGTACGCTGGCACTGACCCGTGCGTCAGCACGCAGCCTGACCCTCCCACGTTTCCATACCCTCACCTGTGCCCTAAGCCTTGCCCTTCCCTAACCCTAACCCTAGCCCGGAACGCAAATCCACCACCAGCCCTACACTGTATCCTATGCCGTTGCCTACTCCTGGCCCGTACGCTGGCACTGACCCGTGCGTCAGCACGTAGCCCGTCCCTCCCACGTTTCCGTACCCTCACCTGTGCCCTAAGCCTTGCCGTTCCCTATCCCTAAACCTAGCCTGGAAAGGAAATCAAGCACAAGCCGTACACTTTACCTTACGCCGTACCCTACTCCTGGCCCGTATGCTGGCACTGACCCATGCGTCAGCACGTAGCCTGACCCTCCCACGTTTCAGTACCCTCACCTGTGCCCTAAGCCTTGCCGTTCCCTAACCCTAACCCTAGCCTGGAACGGAAACCCACCACCAGCTGTACACCTTACCTTACGCCGTATACTATTCCTGGCCCGTACGCTGGCACTGAACCGTGTGTCAGCACGTAGCCAGACCCTCCCACGTTTCCGTACCCTCTCCTTTGCCCTAAGACTTGCCGTTCCCTAACCCTAACCCTAGCCCAGAACGCAAATCCACCACCAGCCCTACACCTTACCCTACGCCGTTGCGTACTCCTGGCCTGTACTCTGGCACTGAATCGTGCATCAGCACGTAGCCTTACCCTCCCGCGTTTACGTACCCTGACCTGTGCCCTAAGCCTTGCCGTTCCCTAACCCTAACCCTAGCCCAGAACGCAAATCCACCACCAACCCTACACTTTATCCTACGCCGTTGCCTACTCTTGGCCCGTACGCTGGCACTGACCCGTGCGTCAGCACGTAGCCCGACCCTCCCACGTTTCCGTACCCTCACCTGTGCCCTAAGCCTTGCCGTTCCCTAACCCTAACAATAGCCTGGAACGGAAACCAACCACCAGCCCTACACCTTACCTTACGCCGTTGCCTACTCCTGGCCCGTACGCTGGCACTGACCCGTGCGTCAGCACATAGCCTGACCCTCCCACGTTTCCGTACCCTCACCTCTGCCCTAAGCCTTGCCATTCCCTAACCCTAACCCTAGCCCGGAATAGTAACCCACCAACAGCCCTACACCATACCTTATGCCGTACGCTGCTACTGACCCGTACGCTGGCACTGACCCGTGCGTCAGCACGTAGCCTGACCCTCCCACGTTTCCGCACCCTCACCTGTGCCCTAAGCCTTGCCGTTCCCTAACCCTAACCCTAGACCCGAACGGAAACCCACCACCAGCCCTACACCTTACCTTACACCGTAACTTATTCCTGGCCCATACGCTGGCACTGAACCGTGCGTAAGCATGTAGCCTGACCCTCCCACGTTTCGGTACCCTCACCTGTGCCCTAAGCCTTGCCGTTCCCTTACCCTAACCCTAGCCTGGAATGGAAACCAACCACCAGCCCTACATCTTACCTTACACCGTTGCCTACCCCTGGCACGTACGCTGGCACTGAAACGTGCGTCAGCACGTAGCCTGACCGTCCCACGTTTCTGTAACCTCACCTGTGCCCTAAGCCTTGCCGTTCCCTAACCCTAACCCTAGCCCGGAACGGAAACCCACCACCAGCCGAACACCTTACCTTACGCCGTACCCTATTCCTGGCCCGTACGCTGGCACTGAACCGTGCGTCAGCACGTAGCCTGACCCTCCCACGTTTCCGTACCCTCTCCTTTGCCCTAAGACTTGCCGTTCCCTAACACTAACCCTACCCCGGATTAGAAACCCACCACCAGCCCTACACCTTACCTTACGCAGTACCCTACTCCTGACCCGTACGCTGGCACTGACCCGTGCGTCAGCACGCAGCCTGACCCTCCCACGTTTCCATACCCTCACCTGTGCCCTAAGCCTTGCCGTTCCCTAACCCTAACCCTAGCCCGGAACGCAAATCCACCACCAGCCCTACACTGTATCCTATGCCGTTGCCTACTCCTGGCCCGTACGCTGGCACTGACCCGTGCGTCAGCACGTAGCCCGTCCCTCCCACGTTTCCGTACCCTCACCTGTGCCCTAAGCCTTGCCGTTCCCTATCCCTAAACCTAGCCTGGAAAGGAAATCAAGCACAAGCCGTACACTTTACCTTACGCCGTACCCTACTCCTGGCCCGTATGCTGGCACTGACCCATGCGTCAGCACGTAGCCTGACCCTCCCACGTTTCAGTACCCTCACCTGTGCCCTAAGCCTTGCCGTTCCCTAACCATAACCCTAGCCCGGAACGGAAACCCACCACCAGCCCTACACCTTACCTTACGCCGTAACCTATTCCTGGCCCGTACGCAGGCACTGAACCGTTCGTCTGCATGTAGCCTGACCCTCCCACGTTTCCGTAACCTCACCTGTGACCTAAGCCTTGCCTTTCCCTAACCCTAACCCTAGCCCGGAATAGAAACCCACCACCAGCCTTACACATTACCTTACGCCGTATCCTACTCCTGACCCGTACGCTGGCACTGAACCATGCTTCTGCACGTAGTCTGAGCCTCCAACGTT
Organism: Mesoplodon bidens; assembly: GCF_964165515.1. Taxonomy (NCBI): domain Eukaryota; kingdom Metazoa; phylum Chordata; class Mammalia; order Artiodactyla; family Ziphiidae; genus Mesoplodon; species Mesoplodon bidens. The sequence continues at coordinate 720,436 of NW_027671726.1, read as the reverse complement.
TCCGTACCCTCACCTGTGCCCTAAGCCTTGACGTTCCCTAACCCTAACCCTAGCCCGGAACGGAAACCCAACACCAGCCCTACACCTTAACTTACGCCGTTCCCTAATCCTGGCCCGTACGCTGGCACTGAACCGTGTGTCAGCACGTAGCCTGACCCTCCCACGTTTCCGTTCCCTCACCTGTGCCCTAAGCCTTGCCATTCCCTAACCCTAACCCTAGCCAGGAACACAAATTCACCACCAGCCCTACACTTTATCCTACGCCTTTGCCTACTCCTGGCCCTTACGCTGGCACTGACCAGTGCGTCAGCACGTAGCCCGACCCTCCCACGTTGCCGTACCCTCACCTGTGCCCTAAGCCTTGCCATTCCCTAACCCCAACCCTAGCCTGGAACAGAAACCTACCACCAGCCCTACACCATACCTTACGCCGTACGCTGCTACTGACCCGTACGCTGGCACTGACCCGTGCGTCAGCACGTAGCCTGACCCTACCACCTTTCCGTACCCTCACCTGTGCCCTAAGCCTTGCCGTTCCCTAACCCTAACCCTAGCCCCGAACGGAAACCCACCACCAGCCCTACACCTTACCTTACGCAGTAACTTATTCCTGGCCCATACGCTGGCACTGAACCATGCGTCAGCATGTAGCCTGACCCTCCCATGTTTCGGTACCCTCACCTGTGCCCTAAGCCTTGCCGTTACCTAACCCTAACCCTAGCACGGAATGGAAACCCACCACCAGCCCTACACCTTACCCTACGCCGTTGCCTACTCCTGGCCTGTACTCTGGCACTGAACCGTGCATCAGCACGTAGCCTTACCCTCCCGCGTTTCCGTACCCTGACCTGTGCCCTAAGCCTTGCCGTTCCCTAACCCTAACCCTAGTCCGGAACGGAAACCCACCACCAGCCCTAAACCTTACCTTACGCCGTTGCCTACTCCTCGCCCGTATGCTGGCATTGACCCGTGCGTCAGCACGTAGCCTGACCCTCCCACGTTTACGTACCCTCACCTGTGCCCTAAGCCTTGCCGTTCCCTAACACTAACCCTAGCCCGGAACGGAAACCCCCCACCAGCCCTACACCTTACCCTACGCCGTTGCCTACTCCTGGCCTGTACTCTGGCACTGAATCGTGCATCAGCACGTAGCCTTACCCTCCCGCGTTTACGTACCCTGACCTGTGCCCTAAGCCTTGCCGTTCCCTAACCCTAACCCTAGCCCAGAACGCAAATCCACCACCAACCCTACACATTATCCTACGCCGTTGCCTACTCCTGGCCCGTACGCTGGCACTGACCCGTGCGTCAGCACGTAGCCCGACCCTCCCACGTTTCCGTACCCTCACCTGTGCCCTAAGCCTTGCCGTTCCCTAACCCTAACAATAGCCTGGAACGGAAACCAACCACCAGCCCTACACCTTACCTTACGCCGTTGCCTACTCCTGGCCCGTACGCTGGCACTGACCCGTGCGTCAGCACATAGCCTGACCCTCCCACGTTTCCGTACCCTCACCTCTGCCCTAAGCCTTGCCATTCCCTAACCCTAACCCTAGCCCGGAATAGTAACCCACCAACAGCCCTACACCATACCTTATGCCGTACGCTGCTACTGACCCGTACGCTGGCACTGACCCGTGCGTCAGCACGTAGCCTGACCCTCCCACGTTTCCGCACCCTCACCTGTGCCCTAAGCCTTGCCGTTCCCTAACCCTAACCCTAGACCCGAACGGAAACCCACCACCAGCCCTACACCTTACCTTACACCGTAACTTATTCCTGGCCCATACGCTGGCACTGAACCGTGCGTAAGCATGTAGCCTGACCCTCCCACGTTTCGGTACCCTCACCTGTGCCCTAAGCCTTGCCGTTCCCTTACCCTAACCCTAGCCTGGAATGGAAACCAACCACCAGCCCTACATCTTACCTTACACCGTTGCCTACCCCTGGCACGTACGCTGGCACTGAAACGTGCGTCAGCACGTAGCCTGACCGTCCCACGTTTCTGTAACCTCACCTGTGCCCTAAGCCTTGCCGTTCCCTAACCCTAACCCTAGCCCGGAACGGAAACCCACCACCAGCCGAACACCTTACCTTACGCCGTACCCTATTCCTGGCCCGTACGCTGGCACTGAACCGTGCGTCAGCACGTAGCCTGACCCTCCCACGTTTCCGTACCCTCTCCTTTGCCCTAAGACTTGCCGTTCCCTAACACTAACCCTACCCCGGATTAGAAACCCACCACCAGCCCTACACCTTACCTTACGCAGTACCCTACTCCTGACCCGTACGCTGGCACTGACCCGTGCGTCAGCACGCAGCCTGACCCTCCCACGTTTCCATACCCTCACCTGTGCCCTAAGCCTTGCCGTTCCCTAACCCTAACCCTAGCCCGGAACGCAAATCCACCACCAGCCCTACACTGTATCCTATGCCGTTGCCTACTCCTGGCCCGTACGCTGGCACTGACCCGTGCGTCAGCACGTAGCCCGTCCCTCCCACGTTTCCGTACCCTCACCTGTGCCCTAAGCCTTGCCGTTCCCTATCCCTAAACCTAGCCTGGAAAGGAAATCAAGCACAAGCCGTACACTTTACCTTACGCCGTACCCTACTCCTGGCCCGTATGCTGGCACTGACCCATGCGTCAGCACGTAGCCTGACCCTCCCACGTTTCAGTACCCTCACCTGTGCCCTAAGCCTTGCCGTTCCCTAACCATAACCCTAGCCCGGAACGGAAACCCACCACCAGCCCTACACCTTACCTTACGCCGTAACCTATTCCTGGCCCGTACGCAGGCACTGAACCGTTCGTCTGCATGTAGCCTGACCCTCCCACGTTTCCGTAACCTCACCTGTGACCTAAGCCTTGCCTTTCCCTAACCCTAACCCTAGCCCGGAATAGAAACCCACCACCAGCCTTACACATTACCTTATGCCGTATCCTACTCCTGACCCGTACGCTGGCACTGAACCATGCTTCTGCACGTAGTCTGAGCCTCCAACGTTTCCGTACCCTCACCTGTGCCCTAAGCCTTGACGTTCCCTAACCCTAACCCTAGCCCGGAACGGAAACCCAACACCAGCCCTACACCTTAACTTACGCCGTTCCCTAATCCTGGCCCGTACGCTGGCACTGAACCGTGTGTCAGCACGTAGCCTGACCCTCCCACGTTTCCGTTCCCTCACCTGTGCCCTAAGCCTTGCCATTCCCTAACCCTAACCCTAGCCAGGAACGCAAATTCACCACCAGCCCTACACTTTATCCTACGCCTTTGCCTACTCCTGGCCCTTACGCTGGCACTGACCAGTGCGTCAGCACGTAGCCCGACCCTCCCACGTTGCCGTACCCTCACCTGTGCCCTAAGCCTTGCCATTCCCTAACCCTAACCCTAGCCTGGAACAGAAACCTACCACCAGCCCTACACCATACCTTACGCCGTACGCTGCTACTGACCCGTACGCTGGCACTGACCCGTGCGTCAGCACGTAGCCTGACCCTACCACCTTTCCGTACCCTCACCTGTGCCCTAAGCCTTGCCGTTCCCTAACCCTAACCCTAGCCCCGAACGGAAACCCACCACCAGCCCTACACCTTACCTTACGCAGTAACTTATTCCTGGCCCATACGCTGGCACTGAACCATGCGTCAGCATGTAGCCTGACCCTCCCACGTTTCGGTACCCTCACCTGTGCCCTAAGCCTTGCCGTTACCTAACCCTAACCCTAGCACGGAATGGAAACCCACCACCAGCCCTACACCTTACCCTACGCCGTTGCCTACTCCTGGCCTGTACTCTGGCACTGAACCGTGCATCAGCACGTAGCCTTACCCTCCCGCGTTTCCGTACCCTGACCTGTGCCCTAAGCCTTGCCGTTCCCTAACCCTAACCCTAGTCCGGAACGGAAACCCACCACCAGCCCTAAACCTTACCTTACGCCGTTGCCTACTCCTCGCCCGTATGCTGGCATTGACCCGTGCGTCAGCACGTAGCCTGACCCTCCCACGTTTACGTACCCTCACCTGTGCCCTAAGCCTTGCCGTTCCCTAACACTAACCCTAGCCCGGAACGGAAACCCCCCACCAGCCCTACACCTTACCCTACGCCGTTGCCTACTCCTGGCCTGTACTCTGGCACTGAACCGTGCATCAGCACGTAGCCTTACCCTCCCACGTTTCCGTACCCTGACCTGTGCCCTAAGCCTTGCCGTTCCCTAACCCTAACCCTAGCCCAGAACGCAAATCCACCACCAGCCCTACACTTTATCCTACGCCGTTGCCTACTCCTGGCCCGTACGCTGGCACTGACCCGTGCGTCAGCACGTAGCCCGACCCTCCCACGTTTCCGTACCCTCACCTGTGCCCTAAGCCTTGCCGTTCCGTAACCCTAACCCTAGCCTGGAACGGAAACCAACCACCAGCCCTACACCTTACCTTACGCCGTTGCCTACTCCTGGCCCGTACGCTGGCACTGACCCGTGCGTCAGCACATAGCCTGACCCTCCCACGTTTCCGTACCCTCACCTGTGCCCTAAGCCTTGCCATTCCCTAACCCTAACCATAGCCCGGAATAGTAACCCACCACCAGCCCTACACCATACCTTACGCCGTACGCTGCTACTGACCCGTACGCTGGCACTGACCCGTGCGTCAGCACGTAGCCTGACCCTCCCACCTTTCCGTACCCTCACCTGTGCCCTAAGCCTTGCCGTTCCCTAACCCTAAGCCCAGCCCCGAACGGAAACCCACCACCAGCCCTACACCTTACCTTACGCCGTAACTTATTCCTGGCCCATACGCTGGCAGTGAACCGTGCGTCAGCATGTAGCCTGACCCTCCCACGTTTCGGTACCCTCACCTGTGCCCTAAGCCTTGCCGTTCCCTTACCCTAACCCTAGCCTGGAACGGAAACCAACCACCAGCCCTACATCTTAGCTTACGCCGTTGCCTACCCCTGGCCCGTACGCTGGCACTGAAACGTGCGTCAGCACGTAGCCTGACCGTCCCACGTTTCTGTAACCTCACCTGTGCCCTAAGCATTGCCGTTCCCTAACCCTAACCCTAGCCCGGAACGGAAGCCCACCACCAGCCGTACACCTTACCTTACGCCGTACCCTATTCCTGGCCCGTACGCTGCACTGAACCTTGCGTCAGCACGTAGCCTGACCCTCCCACGTTTCCGTACCCTCTCCTTTGCCCTAAGACTTGCCGTTCCCTAACCCTAACCCTAGCCCGGATTAGAAACCCACCACCAGCCCTACATCTTACCTTACGCCGTACCCTATTCCTGGCCCGTACGCTGGCACTGAACCGTGCGTCAGCACGTAGCCTGACCCTCCCACGTTTCCGTACCCTCACCTGTGCCCTAAGCCTTGCCATTCCCTAACCCTAACCCTAGCCTGGAACGGAAACCAACCACAAGCCGTACACCTTACCTTACGTCGTTGCCTACTCCTCGCCCGTACGCTGGCATTGACCCGTGCGTCAGCACGTAGCCTGACCCTCCAACGTTTACGTACCCTCACCTGTGCCCTAAACCTTGCCGTTCCCTAACCCTAACCCTAGCCCGGAACGGAGACCCACCACCAGCCCTACACCTTACCCTACGCCGTTGCGTACTCCTGGCCTGTACTCTGGCACTGAACCGTGCATCAGCACATAGCCTTACCCTCCCGCGTTTCCGTACCCTGACCTGTGCCCTAAGCCTTGCCGTTCCCTAACCCTAACCCTAGCCCAGAACGCAAATCCACCACCAGCCTTACACTTTATCCTACGCCGTTGCCTACTCCTGGACCGTACGCTGGCACTGACCCGTGCGTCAGCACGTAGACCGACCCTCCCACGTTTCCGTACCCTCACCTGTGCCCTAAGCCTTGCCGTTCCCTAACCCTAACCCTAGCCTGGAACGGAAACCAACCACCAGCCCTACACCTTACCTTACGCCGTTGCCTACTCCTGGCCCGTACGCTGGCACTGACCCGTGCGTCAGCACGTAGCCTGACCCTCCCACGTTTCCGTACCCTCACCTGTGCCCTAAGCCTTGCCATTCCCTAACCCTAACCCTAGCCCAGAATAGTAACCCACCACCAGCTCTACACCATACCTTACGCCGTACGCTGCTACTGACCCGTACGCTGGCACTGACCCGTGCTTCAGCACGTAGCCTGACCCTCCCACCTTTCCGTAACCTCAACTGCGCCCTAAGCCTTGCCGTTCCCTAAACCTAACCCTAGCCCCGAACGGAAACCCACCACCAGCCTTACACCTTACCTTATGCCGTAACTTATTCCTGGCCCATACGCTGGCACTGAACCATGCGTCACCATGTAGCCTGACCCTCCCAAGTTTCGGTACCCTCACCTGTGCCCTAAGCCTTGCCGTTCCCTTACCCTAACCCTAGCCTGGAACGGAAACCAACCACCAGCCCTACATCTTACCTTACGCCGTTGCCTACCCCTGGCCCGTATGCTGGCACTGACACGTGCGTCAGCACGTAGCCTGACCGTCCCACGTTTCTGTAACCTCACCTGTGCCCTAAGCCTTGCCGTTCCCTAACCCTAACCCTAGCCCGGAACGGAAACCCACCACCAGCCGTACACCTTACCTTACGCCGTACCCTATTCCTGGCCCGTACGCTGGCACTGAACCGTGCGTCAGCACATAGCCTGACCCTCCCACGTTTCCGTACCCTCTCCTTTGCCCTAAGACTTGCCGTTCCCTAACCCTAACCCTAGCCCGGATTAGAAATCCACCACCAGCCCTACACCTTACCTTACGCCGTACCCTATTCCTGGCCCGTACGCTGGCACTGAACCGTGCGTCAGCACGTAGCCTGACCCTCCCACGTTTCCGTACCCTCACCTGTGCCCTAAGCCTTGCCATTCCCTAACCCTAACCCTAGCCTGTAACGGAAACCAACCACCAGCCGTACACCTTACTTTACGTCGTTGCCTACTCCTCGCCCGTACGCTGGCATTGACCCGTGCGTCAGCACGTAGCCTGACCCTCCCACGTTTACGTACCCTCACCTGTGCCCTAAGCCTTGCCGTTACCTAACCCTAACCCTAGCACGGAACGGAAACCCACCACCAGCCCTACAACTTACCCTACGCCGTTGCCTACTCCTGGCCTGTACTCTGGCACTGAACCGTGCATCAGCACGTAGCCTTACCCTACCGCGTTTCCGTACCCTGACCTGTGCCCTAAGCCTTGCCATTCCCTAACCCTAACCCTAGTCCGGAACGGAAACCCACCACCAGCCCTAAACCTTACCTTACGCCGTTGCCTACTCCTCGCCCGTACGCTGGCATTGACCCGTGGGTCAGCACGTAGCCTGACCCTCCCACGTTTCCGTACCCTCACCTGTGCCCTAAGCCTTGCCGTTCCCTAACCCTAACCCTCGCCCGGAAAGGAAACCCACCACCAGCCCTACACCATACCCTACGCCGTTGCCTACTCCTGGCCTGTACTCTGGCACTGAACCGTGCATCAGCACGTAGCCTTACCCTCCCGCGTTTCTGTACCCTGACCTGTGCCCTAAGCCTTGCCGTTCCCTAACCCTAACCCTAGCCCAGAACGCAAATCAACCACCAGCCCTACACTTTATCCTACGCCGTTGCCTACTCCTGGCCCGTACGCTGGCACTGACCCGTGCGTCAGCACGTAGCCCGACCCTCCCACGTTTCCGTACCCTCACCTGTGCCCTAAGCCTTGCCGTTCCCTAACCCTAACCCTAGCCTGGCACGGAAAACAACCACCAGCCCTACACCTTACCTTACGCCGTTGCCTACTCCTGGCCCGTACGCTGGCACTGACCCATGCGTCAGCACATAGCCTGACCCTCCCACGTTTCCGTACCCTCACCTGTGCCCTAAGCCTTGCCATTCCCTAACCCTAACCCTAGCCCGGAATAGTAACCCACCAACAGCCCTACACCATACCTTACGCCGTACGCTGCTACTGACCCGTACGCTGGCACTGAACCGTGCGTCAGCACGTAGCCTGACCCTCCCACGTTTCAGTACCCTCACCTGTGCCCTAAGCCTTGCCGTTCCCTAACCCTAACCCTAGCCCCGAACGGAAACCCTCCACCAGCCCTACACCTTACCTTACGCCGTAACTTATTCCTGGCCCATGCGCTGGCACTGAACCGTGCGTCAGCATGTAGCCTGACCCTCCCACGTTTCGGTACCCTCACCTGTGCCCTAAGCCTTGCCGTTCCCTTACCCTAACCCTAGCCTGGAACGGAAACCAAACACCAGCCCTACATTTTACCTTACGCCGTTGCCTACCCCTGGCCCGTACGCTGGCACTGAAACGTGCATCAGCACGTAGCCTGACCGTCCCACGTTTCTGTAACCTCACCTGTGCCCTAAGCCTTGCCGTTCCCTAACCCTAACCCTAGCCCGGAACGGAAACCCACCACCAGCCGTACACTTTACCTTACGCCGTACCCTATTCCTGGCCCGTACGCTGGCACTGAACCGTGCGTCAGCACGTAGCCTGACCCTCCCACGTTTCCGTACCCTCTCCTTTGCCCTAAGACTTGCCGTTCCCTAACCCTAACCCTAGCCCCGATTAGAAACCCACCACCAGCCCTACACCTTACCTTACGCCGTACCCTATTCCTGGCCCGTACGCTGGCACTGAACCATGCGTCAGCACGTAGCCTGACCCTCCCACGTTTCCATACCCTCACCTGTGCCCTAAGCCTTGCCATTCCCTAACCCTAACCCTAGCCCGGAACGGAAACCCACCACCAGCCCTACACCTTTCCCTACGCCGTTGCCTACTCCTGGCCTGTACTCTGGCACTGAACCGTGCATCAGCACGTAGCCTTACCCTCCCGCGTTTCTGTACCCTGACCTCTGCCCTAAGCCTTGCCGTTCCCTAACCCTAACCCTAGCCCAGAACGCAAATCCACCACCAGCCCTACACTTTATCCTGCGCCGTTGCCTACTCCTGGCCCGTACGCTGGCACTGACCCGTGCGTCAGCACGTAGCCCGACCCTCCCACATTTCCGTACCCTCACCTGTGCCCTAAGCCTTGCCGTTCCCTAACCCTAACCCTAGCCTGGAACGGAAACCAACCACCAGCCCTACACCTTACCTTACGCCGTTGCCTACTCCTGGCCCGTACGCTGGCACTGACACGTGCGTCAGCACGTAGCCTGACCCTCCCACGTTTCCGTACCCTCACTTGTGCACTAAGACTTGCCATTACCTAACCCTAACCCTAGCCCGTAATAGTAACCCACCACCAGCCCTACACCATACCTTACGCCGTACGCTGCTACTGACCCGTACGCTGGCACTGACCCATGCGTCAGCACGTAGCCTGACCCTCCCACCTTTCCGTACCCTCACCTGTGCCCTAAGCCTTGCCGTTCCCTAACCCTAACTCTAGCCCCGAACGGAAACCCACCACCAGCCCTACACCTTACCTTACGCCGTAACTTATTCCTGGCCCGTACGCTGGCACTGAACCGTGCGTCAGCATTTAGCCTGACCCTCCCACTTTTCGGTACCCTCACCTGTGCCCTAAGCCTTGCCGTTCCCTTACCCTAACCCTAGCCTGGAACGGAAACCAACCAGCAGCCCTACATCTTACCTTACGCCGTTGCCTACTCCTGGCCCGTACGCTGGCACTGACACATGCGTCAGAACGTAGCCTGACCGTCCCACGTTTCTGTAACCTCACCTGTGCCCTAAGCCTTGCCGTTCCCTAACCCTAACCCTAGCCCGGAACGGAAACCCACCACCAGCCGTACACCTTGCCTTACGCCGTACCCTATTCCTGGCCCGTACGCTGGCACTGAACCGTGCGTCAGCACGTAGCCTGACCCTCCCTACGTTTCCGTACCCTCTCCTTTGCCCTAAGACTTGCCGTTCCCTAACCCTAACCCTAGCCCGGATTAGAATACCACCACCAGCCCTACACCTTACCTTACGCCGTACCCTATTCCTGGCCCGTACGCTGGCACTGAACCGTGCGTCAGCACGTAGCCTGACCCTCCCACGTTTCCGTACCCTCACCTGTGCCCTAAGCCTTGCCATTCCCTAACCCTAACCCTAGCCTGTAACGGAAAACAACCACCAGCCGTACACCTTACCTTACGTCGTTGCCTACTCCTCGCCCGTACGCTGGCATTGACCCGTGCGTCAGCACGTAGCCTGACCCTCCCACGTTTACGTACCCTCACCTGTGCCCTAAGCCTTGCCGTTCCCTAACCCTAACCCTCGCCCGGAACGGAAACCCACCACCAGCCCTACACCTTACCCTACGCCGTTGCCTACTCCTGGCCTGTACTCTGGCACTGAACCGTGCATCAGCACGTAGCCTTACCCTCCCGCGTTTCTGTACCCTGACCTGTGCCCTAAGCCTTGCCGTTCCCTAACCCTTACCCTAGCCCAGAACGCAAATCAACCACCAGCCCTACACTTTATCCTACGCCGTTGCCTACTCCTGGCCCGTACGCTGGCACTGACCCGTGCGTCAGCACGTAGCCCGACCCTCCCACGTTTCCGTACCCTCACCTGTGCCCTAAGCCTTGCCGTTCCCTAACCCTAACCCTAGCCTGGCACGGAAAACAACCACCAGCCCTACACCTTACCTTACGCCGTTGCCTACTCCTGGCCCGTACGCTGGCACTGACCCGTGCGTCAGCACATAGCCTGACCCTCCCACGTTTCCGTACCCTCACCTGTGCCCTAAGCCTTGCCATTCCCTAACCCTAACCCTAGCCCGGAATAGTAACCCACCACCAGCCCTACACCATACATTACGCCGTACGCTGCTACTGTCCCGTACGCTGGCACTGAACCGTGCGTCAGCACGTAGCCTGACCCTCCCACGTTTCAGTACCCTCACCTGTGCCCTAAGACTTGCCGTTCCCTAACCCTAACCCTAGCCCCGAACGGAAACCCTCCACCAGCCCTACACCTTACCTTACGCCGTAACTTATTCCTGGCCCAAACGCTGGCACTGAACCGTGCGTCAGCATGTAGCCTGACCCTCCCACGTTTCGGTACCCTCACCTGTGCCCTAAGCCTTGCCGTTCCCTTACCCTAACCCTAGCCTTGAACAGAAACCAACCACCAGCCCTACATCTTACCTTACGCCGTTGCCTGCCCCTGGCCCGTACGCTGGCACTGAAACGTGCATCAGCACGTAGCCTGACCGTCCCACGTTTCTGTAACCTCACCTGTGCCCTAAGCCTTGCCGTTCCCTAACCCTAACCTTAGCCCGGAACGGAAACCCACCAGCAGCCGTACACCTTACCTTACGCCGTACCCTATTCCTGGCCCGTACGCTGGCACTGAACCGTGCGTCAGCACGTAGCCTGACCCTCCCACGTTTCCGTACCCTCTCCTTTGCCCTAAGACTTGCCGTTCCCTAACCCCAACCATAGCCCGGATTAGAAATCCACCACCAGCCCTACACCTTACCTTACGCCGTACCCTATTCCTGGCCCGTACGCTGGCACTGAACCGTGCGTCAGCACGTAGCCTGACCCTCCCACCTTTCCGTACCCTCACCTGTGCCCTAAGCCTTGCCATTCCCTAACCCTAACCCTAGCCTGGAACGGAAACCAACCACCAGCCGTACACCTTATCTTACGTCGTTGCCTACTCCTCGCCCGTACGCTGGCATTGACCCGTGCGTCAGCACGTAGCCTGACCCTCACACGTTTACGTACCCTCACCTGTGCCCTAAGCCTTGCCGTTCCCTATCCCTAACCCTAGCCCGGAACGGAAACCCACCACCAGCCATACACCTTACCCTACGCCGTTGCCTACTAGTGGCCTGTACTCTGGCACTGAACCGTGCATCAGCACGTAGCCTTACCCTCACGCGTTTCCGTACTCTGACCTGTGCCCTAAGCCTTGCCGTTCCCTAACCCTAACCCTAGTCCGGAACGGAAACCCACCACCAGCCCTAAACCTTACCTTCCGCCGTTGCCTACTCCTCGCCCGTACGCTGGCATTGACCCGTGCGTCAGCACGTAGCCTGACCCTCCCACGTTTACGTACCCTCACCTGTGCCCTAAGCCTTGCCGTTCCTTAACACTAACCCTAGCCCGGAACGGAAACCCACCACCAGCCCTACACCTTTCCCTATGCCGTTGCCTACTCCTGGCCTGTACTCTGGCACTGAACCGTGCATCAGCACGTAGCCTTACCCTCCCGCGTTTCTGTACCATGACCTCTGCCCTAAGCCTTGCCGTTCCCTAACCCTAACCCTAGCCCAGAACGCAAATCCACCACCAGCCCTACACTTTATCCTGCGCCGTTGCCTACTCCTGGCCCGTACGCTGGCACTGACCCGTGCGTCAGCACGTAGCCCGACCCTCCCACATTTCCGTACCCTCACCTGTGCCCTAAGCCTTGCCGTTCCCTAACCCTAACCCTAGCCTGGAACGGAAACCAACCACCAGCCCTACACCTTACCTTACGCCGTTGCCTACTCCTGGCCCGTACGCTGGCGCTGACCCGTGCGTCAGCACATAGCCTGACCCTCCCACGTTTCCGTACCCTCACCTGTGCCCTAAGCCTGGCCATTCCCTAACCCTAACCCTAGCCCGGAATAGTAACCCACCACCAGCCCTACACCATACCTTACGCCGTACGCTGCTACTGACCCGTACGCTGGCACTGACCCGTGCGTCAGCACGTAGCCTGACCCTCCCACGTTTCCGTACCCTCACCTGTGCCCTAAGCCTTGCCGTTCCCTAACCCTAACCCTAGCCCCGAACGGAAACCCACCACCAGCCCTACACCTTACCTTACGCCGTAACTTATTCCTGGCCCATACGCTGGCAATGAACCGTGCGTCAGCATGTAGCCTGACCCTCCCACGTTTCGGTACCCTCACCTGTGCCCTAAGCCTTGCCGTTCCCTTACCCTAACCCTAGCCTGGAACGGAAACCAACCACCAGCCCTACATCTTACATTACGCCGTTGCCTACCCCTGGCCCGTACGCTGGCACTGAAACGTGCGTCAGCACGTAGCCTGACCGTCCCACGTTTCTGTAACCTCACCTGTGCCCTAAGCCTTGCCGTTCCCTAACCCTAACCCTAGCCCGGAACGGAAACCCACCACCAGCCGTACACCTTACCTTACGCCGTACCCTATTCCTGGCCCGTACGCTGGCACTGAACCTTGCGTCAGCACGTAGCCTGACCCTCCCACGTTTCCGTACCCTCTCCTTTGCCCTAAGACTTGCCGTTCCCTAACCCTAACCCTAGCCCGGATTAGAAACCCACCACCAGCCCTACATCTTACCTTACGCCGTACCCTATTCCTGGCCCGTACGCTGGCACTGAACCGTGCGTCAGCACGTAGCCTGACCCTCCCACGTTTCCGTACCCTCACCTGTGCCCTAAGCCTTGCCATTCCCTAACCCTAACCCTAGCCTGGAACGGAAACCAACCACAAGCCGTACACCTTACCTTACGTCGTTGCCTACTCCTCGCCCGTACGCTGGCATTGACCCGTGCGTCAGCACGTAGCCTGACCCTCCCACGTTTACGTACCCTCACCTGTGCCCTAAGCCTTGCCGTTCCCTAACCCTAACCCTAGCCCGGAACGGAGACCCACCACCAGCCCTACACCTTACCCTACGCCGTTGCCTACTCCTGGCCTGTACTCTGGCACTGAACCGTGCATCAGCACGTAGCCTTACCCTCCCGCGTTTCCGTACCCTGACCTGTGCCCTAAGCCTTGCCGTTCCCTAACCCTAACCCTAGCCCAGAACGCAAATCCACCACCAGCCTTACACTTTATCCTACGCCGTTGCCTACTCCTGGACCGTACGCTGGCACTGACCCGTGCGTCAGCACGTAGCCCGACCCTCCCACGTTTCCGTACCCTCACCTGTGCCCTAAGCCTTGCCGTTCCCTAACCCTAACCCTAGCCTGGAACGGAAACCAACCACCAGCCCTACACCTTACCTTACGCCGTTGCCTACTCCTGGCCCGTACGCTGGCACTGACCCGTGCGTCAGCACGTAGCCTGACCCTCCCACGTTTCCGTACCCTCACCTGTGCCCTAAGCCTTGCCATTCCCTAACCCTAACCCTAGCCCAGAATATTAACCCACCTCCAGCTCTACACCATACCTTACGCCGTACGCTGCTACTGACCCGTACGCTGGCACTGACCCGTGCTTCAGCACGTAGCCTGACCCTCCCACCTTTCCGTAACCTCAACTGCGCCCTAAGCCTTGCCGTTCCCTAACCCTAACCCTAGCCCCGAACGGAAACCCACCACCAGCCTTACACCTTACCTTATGCCGTAACTTATTCCTGGCCCATACGCTGGCACTGAACCATGCGTCACCATGTAGCCTGACCCTCCCAAGTTTCGGTACCCTCACCTGTGCCCTAAGCCTTGCCGTTCCCTTACCCTAACCCTAGACTGGAACGGAAACCAACCAGCAGCCCTACATCTTACCTTACGCCGTTGCCTACCCCTGGCCCGTATGCTGGCACTGACACGTGCGTCAGCACGTAGCCTGACCGTCCCACGTTTCTGTAACCTCACCTGTGCCCTAAGCCTTGCCGTTCCCTAACCCTAACCCTAGCCCGGAACGGAAACCCACCACCAGCCCTACAACTTACCCTACGCCGTTGCCTACTCCTGGCCTGTACTCTGGCACTGAACCGTGCATCAGCACGTAGCCTTACCCTACCGCGTTTCCGTACCCTGACCTGTGCCCTAAGCCTTGCCGTTCCCTAACCCTAACCCTAGTCCGGAACGGAAACCCACCACCAGCCCTAAACCTTACCTTACGCCGTTGCCTACTCTTCGCCCGTACGCTGGCACTGACCCGTGCGTCAGCACATAGACTGACCCTCCCACGTTTCCGTACCCTCATCTGTGCCCTAAGCCTTGCCATTCCCTAACCCTAACCCTAGCCCGGAATAGTAACCCACCAACAGCCCTACACCATACCTTACGCCGTACGCTGCTACTGACCCGTACGCTGGCACGGAACCGTGCGTCAGCACGTAGCCTGACCCTCCCACGTTTCAGTACCCTCACCTGTGCCCTAAGCCTTGCCGTACCCTAACCCTAACCCTAGCCCCGAACGGAAACCCTCCACCAGCCCTATACCTTACCTTACGCCGTAACTTATTCCTGGCCCATACGCTGGCACTGAACCGTGCGTCAGCATGTAGCCTGACCCTCCCACGTTTCGGTACCCTCACCTGTGCCCTAAGCCTTGCCGTTCCCTTACCCTAACCCTAGCCTGGAACGGAAACCAACCACCAGCCCTACATCTTACCTTACGCCGTTGCCTACCCCTGGCCCGGACGCTGGCACTGAAACGTGCATCAGCACGTAGCCTGACCGTCCCACGTTTCTGTAACCTCACCTGTGCCCTAAGCCTTGCCGTTCCCTAACCCTAACCCTAGCCCGGAACGGAAACCCACCACCAGCCGTACACTTTACCTTACGCCGTACCCTATTCTTGGCCCGTACGCTGGCACTGAACCGTGCGTCAGCACGTAGCCTGACCCTCCCACGTTTCCGTACCCTCTCCTTTGCCCTAAGACTTGCCGTTCCCTAACCCTAACCCTAGCCCGGATTAGAAACCCACCACCAGCCCTACACCTTACCTTACGCCGTACCCTATTCCTGGCCCGTACGCTGGCACTGAACCGTGCGTCAGCACGTAGCCTGACCCTCCCACGTTTCCATACCCTCACCTGTGCCCTAAGCCTTGCCGTTCCCTAACCCTAACCCTAGCCCGGAACGCAAATCCACCACCAGCCCTACACTGTATCCTATGCCGTTGCCTACTCCTGGCCCGTACGCTGGCACTGACCCGGGCGTCAGCACGTAGCCCGTCCCTCCCACGTTTCCGTAACCTCACCTGTGCCCTAAGCCTTGCCTTTCCATAACCCTAACCCTAGCCCGGAATAGAAACCCACCACCAGCCCTACACATTACCTTACGCCGTATCCTACTCCTGACCCATACGCTGGCACTGAACCATGCGTCTGCAAGTAGTCTGAGCCTCCAACGTTTCCGTACCCTCACCTGTGCCCTAAGCCTTGACGTTCCCTAACCCTAACCCTAGCCCGGAACGGAAACCCAACACCACCCCTACACATTAACTTACGCCGTTCCCTATTCCTGGCCCGTACGCTGGCACTGAACCGTGTGTCAGCACGTAGCCTGACCCTCCCACGTTTCCGTTCCCTCACCTGTGCCCTAAGCCTTGCCGTTCCCTAACACTAACCCTAGCCAGGAACGCAAATCCACCACCAGCCCTACACTTTATCCTACGCCTTTGCCTACTCCTGGCCCGTACGCTGGCACTGACCAGTGCGTCAGCACGTAGCCCGACCCTCCCACGTTGCCGTACCCTCACCTGTTCCCTAAGCCTTGCCATTCCCTAACCCTAACCCTAGCCCAGAATATTAACCCACCTCCAGCTCTACACCATACCTTACGCCGTACGCTGCTACTGACCCGTACGCTGGCACTGACCCGTGCTTCAGCACGTAGCCTGACCCTCCCACCTTTCCGTAACCTCAACTGCGCCCTAAGCCTTGCCGTTCCCTAACCCTAACCCTAGCCCCGAACGGAAACCCACCACCAGCCTTACACCTTACCTTATGCCGTAACTTATTCCTGGCCCATACGCTGGCACTGAACCATGCGTCACCATGTAGCCTGACCCTCCCAAGTTTCGGTACCCTCACCTGTGCCCTAAGCCTTGCCGTTCCCTTACCCTAACCCTAGACTGGAACGGAAACCAACCAGCAGCCCTACATCTTACCTTACGCCGTTGCCTACCCCTGGCCCGTATGCTGGCACTGACACGTGCGTCAGCACGTAGCCTGACCGTCCCACGTTTCTGTAACCTCACCTGTGCCCTAAGCCTTGCCGTTCCCTAACCCTAACCCTAGCCCGGAACGGAAACCCACCACCAGCCCTACAACTTACCCTACGCCGTTGCCTACTCCTGGCCTGTACTCTGGCACTGAACCGTGCATCAGCACGTAGCCTTACCCTACCGCGTTTCCGTACCCTGACCTGTGCCCTAAGCCTTGCCGTTCCCTAACCCTAACCCTAGTCCGGAACGGAAACCCACCACCAGCCCTAAACCTTACCTTACGCCGTTGCCTACTCTTCGCCCGTACGCTGGCACTGACCCGTGCGTCAGCACATAGACTGACCCTCCCACGTTTCCGTACCCTCATCTGTGCCCTAAGCCTTGCCATTCCCTAACCCTAACCCTAGCCCGGAATAGTAACCCACCAACAGCCCTACACCATACCTTACGCCGTACGCTGCTACTGACCCGTACGCTGGCACGGAACCGTGCGTCAGCACGTAGCCTGACCCTCCCACGTTTCAGTACCCTCACCTGTGCCCTAAGCCTTGCCGTACCCTAACCCTAACCCTAGCCCCGAACGGAAACCCTCCACCAGCCCTATACCTTACCTTACGCCGTAACTTATTCCTGGCCCATACGCTGGCACTGAACCGTGCGTCAGCATGTAGCCTGACCCTCCCACGTTTCGGTACCCTCACCTGTGCCCTAAGCCTTGCCGTTCCCTTACCCTAACCCTAGCCTGGAACGGAAACCAACCACCAGCCCTACATCTTACCTTACGCCGTTGCCTACCCCTGGCCCGGACGCTGGCACTGAAACGTGCATCAGCACGTAGCCTGACCGTCCCACGTTTCTGTAACCTCACCTGTGCCCTAAGCCTTGCCGTTCCCTAACCCTAACCCTAGCCCGGAACGGAAACCCACCACCAGCCGTACACTTTACCTTACGCCGTACCCTATTCCTGGCCCGTACGCTGGCACTGAACCGTGCGTCAGCACGTAGCCTGACCCTCCCACGTTTCCGTACCCTCTCCTTTGCCCTAAGACTTGCCGTTCCCTAACCCTAACCCTAGCCCGGATTAGAAACCCACCACCAGCCCTACACCTTACCTTACGCCGTACCCTATTCCTGGCCCGTACGCTGGCACTGAACCGTGCGTCAGCACGTAGCCTGACCCTCCCACGTTTCCATACCCTCACCTGTGCCCTAAGCCTTGCCGTTCCCTAACCCTAACCCTAGCCCGGAACGCAAATCCACCACCAGCCCTACACTGTATCCTATGCCGTTGCCTACTCCTGGCCCGTACGCTGGCACTGACCCGGGCGTCAGCACGTAGCCCGTCCCTCCCACGTTTCCGTAACCTCACCTGTGCCCTAAGCCTTGCCTTTCCCTAACCCTAACCCTAGCCCGGAATAGAAACCCACCACCAGCCCTACACATTACCTTACGCCGTATCCTACTCCTGACCCGTACGCTGGCACTGAACCATGCGTCTGCAAGTAGTCTGAGCCTCCAACGTTTCCGTACCCTCACCTGTGCCCTAAGCCTTGACGTTCCCTAACCCTAACCCTAGCCCGGAACGGAAACCCAACACCACCCCTACACATTAACTTACGCCGTTCCCTATTCCTGGCCCGTACGCTGGCACTGAACCGTGTGTCAGCACGTAGCCTGACCCTCCCACGTTTCCGTTCCCTCACCTGTGCCCTAAGCCTTGCCGTTCCCTAACACTAACCCTAGCCAGGAACGCAAATCCACCACCAGCCCTACACTTTATCCTACGCCTTTGCCTACTCCTGGCCCGTACGCTGGCACTGACCAGTGCGTCAGCACGTAGCCCGACCCTCCCACGTTGCCGTACCCTCACCTGTTCCCTAAGCCTTGCCATTCCCTATCCCTAACCCTAGCCTGGAACGGAAACCTACCACCAGCCCTACACCATACCTTACGCCGTACGCTGCTACTGACCCGTACGCTGGCACTGACCCGTGCGTCAGCACGTAGCCTGACCCTCCCACCTTTCCGTACCCTCTCCTTTGCCCTAAGACTTGCCGTTCCCTAACCCTAACCCTAGCCCCGAACGGAAACCCACCACCAGCCCTACACCTTACCTTATGCCGTAACTTATTCCTGGCCCATACGCTGGCACTGAACCATGCGTCAGCATGTAGCCTGACCCTCCCACGTTTCGGTACCCTCACCTGTGCCCTAAGCCTTGCCGTTCCCTTACACTAACCCTAGCCTGGAACGGAAACCAACCACCAGCCCTACATCTTACCTTACGCCGTTGCCTACCCCTGCCCCGTATGCTGGCAGTGACACGTGCGTCAGCACGTAGCCTGACCGTCCCACGTTTCTGTAACCTCACCTGTGCCCTAAGCCTTGCCGTTCCCTAACCCTAACCCTAGCCCGGAACGGAAACCCACCACCAGCCGTACACCTTACCTTACGCCGTAACCTATTCCTGGCCCGTACGCTGGCACTGAACCGTGCGTCAGCACGTAGCCTGACCCTCCCACGTTTCCGTACCCTCTCCTTTGCCCTAAGACTTGCCGTTCCCTAACCCTAACCCTAGCCCGGATTAGAAACCCACCACCAGCCCTACACCTTACCTTACGCCGTATCATATTCCTGGCCCGTACGCTGGCACTGAACCGTGCGTCAGCACGTAGCCTGACCCTGCCACGTTTCCGTACCCTCACCTGTGCCCTAAGCCTTGCCATTCCCTAACCCTAATCCTAGCCTGTAACGGAAACCAACCACCAGCCGTACACCTTACCTTACGCCGTTGCCTACTCCTCGCCCGTACGCTGGCATTGTCCCGTGCGTCAGCACGTAGCCTGACCCTCCCACGTTTACGTACCCTCACCTGTGCCCTAAGCCTTGCCGTTACCTAACCCTAACCCTAGCACGGAACGGAACCCCACCACCAGCCCTACACGTTACCCTACGCCCTTGCCTACTCCTGGCCTGTACTCTGGCACTGAAACGTGCATCAGCGCGTAGCCTTACCCTCCCGCGTTTCCGTACCCTGACCTGTGCCCTAAGCCTTGCCGTTCCCTAACCCTAACCCTAGTCCGGAACGGAAAACCACCACCAGCCCTAAACCTTACCTTACGCCGTTGCCTACTCCTCGCCCGTACGCTGGCATTGACCCGTGCGTCAGCACATAGCCTGACCCTCCCACGTTTACGTACCCTCACCTGTGCCCTAAGCCTTGCCGTTCCCTAACCCTAACCCTAGCCCGGAACGGAAACCCACCACCAGCCCTAAACCTTACACTACGCCGTTGCCTACTCCTGGCCTGTACTCTGGCACTGAACCGTGCATCAGCACGTAGCCTTACCCTCCCGCGTTTCCGTACCCTGACCTGTGCCCTAAGCCTTGCCGTTCCCTAACCCTAACCCTAGCCCAGAACGCAAATCCACCACCAGCCCTACACTTTATCCTACGCCGTTGCCAACTCCTGGCCCGTACGCTGGCACTGACCCATGCGTCAGCACGTAGCCCGACCCTCCCACGTTTCCGTACCCTCACCTGTGCCCTAAGCCTTGCCGTTCCCTAACCCTAACCCTAGCCTGGTACGGAAACCAACCACCAGCCCTACACCTTACCTTACGCCGTTGCCTACTCCTGGCCCGTACGCTGGCAATGACCCGTGCGTCAGCACATAGCCTGACCCTCCCACGTTTCCGTACCCTCACCTGTGCCCTAAGCCTTGCCATTCCCTAACCCTAACCCTAGCCCGGAATAGTAACCCACCACCAGCCCTAAACCTTACCTTACGCCGTTGCCTACCCCTGGACCATATGCTGGCACTGAAACGTGCGTCAGCACGTAGCCTGACCGTCCCACGTTTCTGTAACTTCACCTGTGCCCTAAGCCTTGCCATTCCCTAACCCTAACCCTAGCCCGGAACGGAAACCCACCACCAGCCGTACACCTTACCTTACGCCGTACCCTATTCCTGGCCCGTACGCTGGCACTGAACCGTGCGTCAGCACGTAGCCTGACCCTCCCACGTTTCCGTACCCTCTCCTTTGCCCTAAGACTTGCCGTTCCCTAACCCTAACCCTAGCCCGGATTAGAAACCCACCACCAGCCCTACACCTTACCTTACGCCGTACCCTATTCCTTGCCCGTACGCTGGCACTGAACCGTGCGTTAGCACGTAGCCTGACCCTCCCACGTTTCCGTACCCTCACCTGTGCCCTAAGCCTTGCCATTCCCTAACCCTAAACCTAGCCTGGAACGGAAACCAACCACCAGCCGTACACCTTACCTTACGTCGTTGCCTACTCCTCGCCCGTACGCTGGCATTGACCCGTGCGTCAGCACGTAGCCTGAACCTCCCACGTTTCTGAAACCTCACCTGTGCCCTAAGCCTTGCCGTTCCCTAACCCTAACCCTAGCACGGAACGGAAACCCACCACCAGCCCTACAACTTACCCTACGCCGTTGCCTACTCCTAGCCTGTACTCTGGCACTGAACCGTGCATCAGCACGTAGCCTTACCCTACCGCGTTTCCGTACCCTGACCTGTGCCCTAAGCCTTGCCGTTCCCTAACCCTAACCCTAGTCCGGAACAGAAACCCACCACCAGCCCTAAACCTTACCTTACGCCGTTGCCTACTCCTCGCCCGTACGCTGGCATTGACCCGTGCGTCAGCACGTAGCCTGACCCTCCCACGTTTACGTACCCTCACCTGTGCCCTAAGGCTTGCCGTTCCCTAACCCTAACCCTCGCCCGGAACGGAAACCCACCACCAGCCCTACACCTTACCCTACGCCGTTGCCTACTCCTGGCCTGTACTCTGGCACTGAACCGTGCATCAGCACGTAGCCTTACCCTCACGCGTTTCCGTACTCTGACCTGTGCCCTAAGCCTTGCCGTTCCCTATCCCTAACCCTAGTCCGGAACGGAAACCCACCACCAGCCCTAAACCTTACCTTACGCCGTTGCCTACTCCTCGCCCGTACGCTGGCATTGACCCGTGCGTCAGCACGTAGCCTGACCCTCCCACGTTTACGTACCCTCACCTGTGCCCTAAGCCTTGCCGTTCCCTAACCCTAACCCTCGCCCGGAACGGAAACCCACCACCAGCCCTACACCTTACCCTACGCCGTTGCCTACTCCTGGCCTGTACTCTGGCACTGAACCGTGCATCAGCACGTAGCCTTACCCTCCCGCGTTTCCGTACCGTGACCTGTGCCCTAAGCCTTGCCGTTCCCTAACCCTAACACTAGCCCAGAACGCAAATCAACCACCAGCCCTACACTTTATTGTACGCCGTTGCCTACTCCTGGCCCGTACGCTGGCACTGACCCGTGCGTCAGCACGTAGCCCGACCCTCCTACGTTTCCGTACCCTCACCTGTGCCCTAAGCCTTGCCGTTCCCTAACCCTAACCCTAGCCTGGCACGGAAAACAACCACCAGCCCTACACCTTACCTTACGCCGTTGCCTACTCCTGGCCCGTACGCTGGCACTGACCCGTGCGTCAGCACATAGCCTGACCCTCCCACGTTTCCGTACCCTCACCTGTGCCCTAAGCCTTGCCATTCCCTAACCCTAACCCTAGCCCGGAATAGTAACCCACCACCAGCCCTACACCATACCTTACGCCGTACGCTGCTACTGACCCGTACGCTGGCACTGACCCGTGCGTCAGCACGTAGCCTGACCCTCCCACGTTTCCGTACCCTCACCTATGCCCTAAGCCTTGCCGTTCCCTAACACTAACCCTAGCCCCGAACGGAAACCCTCCACCAGCCCTACACCTTACCTTACGCCGTAACTTATTCCTGGCCCATACGCTGGCACTGAACCGTGCGTCAGCATGTAGCCTGACCCTCCCACGTTTCGGTACCCTCACCTGTGCCCTAAGCCTTGCCGTTCCCTTACCCTAACCCTAGCCTGGAACGGAAACCAACCACCAGCCCTACATCTTACCTTACGCCGTTGCCTACCCCTGGCCCGTACGCTGGCACTGAAACGTGCGTCAGCACGTAGCCTGACCGTCCCACGTTTCTGTAACCTCACCTGTGCCCTAAGCCTTGCCGTTCCCTAACCCTAACCCTAGCACGGAACGGAAACCCACCACCAGCCGTACACCTTACCTTACGCCGTACACTATTCCTGGCCCGTACGCTGGCACTGAAACGTGCGTCAGCACGTAGCGTGACCCTCCCACGTTTCCGTACCCTCTCCTTTGCCCTAAGACTTGCCGTTCCCTAACCCTAACCCTAGCCCGGATTAGAAACCCACCACCAGCCCTACACCTTACCTTACGCCGTACCCTATTCCTGGCCCGTACGCTGGCACTGAACCGTGCGTCAGCACGTAGCGTGACCCTCCCACCTTTCCGTACCCTCACCTGTGCCCTAAGCCTTGCCATTCCCTAACCCTAACCCTAGCCTGGAACGGAAACCAACCACCAGCCGTACACCTTATCTTACGTCGTTGCCTACTCCTCGCCCGTACGCTGGCATTGACCCGTGCGTCAGCACGTAGCCTGACCCTCCCACGTTTACGTACCCGCACCTGTGCCCTAAGCCTTGCCGTTCCCTTACCCTAACCCTAGCCTGGAACGGAAACCCACCACCAGCCCTACACCTTACCCTACGCCGTTGCCTACTCCTGGCCTGTACTCTGGCACTGAACCGTGCATCAGCACGTAGCCTTACCCTCACGCGTTTCCGTACTCTGACCTGTGCCCTAAGCCTTGCCGTTCCCTAACCCTAACCCTAGTCCGGAACGGAAACCCACCACCAGCCCTAAACCTTACCTTCCGCCGTTGCCTACTCCTCGCCCGTACGCTGGCATTGACCCCTGCGTCAGCACGTAGCCTGACCCTCCCACGTTTACGTACCCTCACCTGTGCCCTAAGCCTTGCCGTTCCCTAACCCTAACCCTAGCCCGGAACGGAAACCCACCACCAGCCCTACACCTTTCCCTACGCCATTGCCTACTCCTGGCCTGTACTCTGGCACTGAACCGTGCATCAGCACGTAGCCTTACCCTCCCGCGTTTCTGTACCCTGACCTCTGCCCTAAGCCTTGCCGTTCCCTAACCCTAACCCTAGCCCAGAACGCAAATCCACCACCAGCCCTACACTTTATCCTGCGCCGTTGCCTACTCCTGGCCCGTACGCTGGCACTGACCCGTGCGTCAGCACGTAGCCCGACCCTCCCACATTTCCGTACCCTCACCTGTGCCCTAAGCCTTGCCGTTCCCTAACCCTAACCCTAGCCCGGAATAGTAACCCACCACCAGCCATACACCATACCTTACGCCGTACGCTGCTACTGACCCGTACGGTGGCACTGACCCTTGCGTCAGCACGTAGCCTGACCC
Organism: Mesoplodon bidens; assembly: GCF_964165515.1. Taxonomy (NCBI): domain Eukaryota; kingdom Metazoa; phylum Chordata; class Mammalia; order Artiodactyla; family Ziphiidae; genus Mesoplodon; species Mesoplodon bidens. Next base: position 696,230 of record NW_027671726.1, on the reverse strand, counting down.
TCCCACGTTTCCGTACCCTCACCTGTGCCCTAAGCCTTGCCGTTCCCTAACCCTAACCCTAGCCCCGAACGGAAACCCACCACCAGCCCTACACCTTACCTTACGCCGTAACTTATTCCTGGCCCGTACGCAGGCACTGAACCGTGCGTCAGCATGTAGCCTGACCCTCCCACGTTTCGGTACCCTCACCTGTGCCCTAAGCCTTGCCGTTCCCTTACCCTAACCCTAGCCTGGAACGGAAACCAACCACCAGCCCTACATCTTACCTTACGCCGTTTCCTACTCCTGGCCCGTACGCTGGCACTGACACGTGCATCAGCACGTAGCCTGACAGTCCCACGTTTCTGTAACCTCACCTGTGCCCTAAGCCTTGCCGTTCCCTAACCCTAACCCTAGCCCGGAACGGAAACCCACCACCAGCCGTACACCTTACCTTACGCCGTACCCTATTCCTGGCCCGTACGCTAGCACTGAACCGTGCGTCAGCACGTAGCCTGACCCTCCCACGTTTCCATACCCTCTCCTTTGCCCTAAGACTTGCCGTTCCCTAACCCTAACCCTAGCCCGTATTAGAAACCCACCACCAGCCCTACACCTTACCTTACGCCGTACCCTATTCCTGGCCCGTACGCTGGCACTGAACAGTGCGTCAGCATGTAGCCTGACCCTCCCAAGTTTCTGTACCCTCACCTGTGCCCTAAGCCTTGCCGTTCCCTAACCCTAACCCTAGCCAGGAATAGAAACCCACCACCAGCCCTACACCTTACATTACGCCGTACCCTACTCCTGACCCGTACGCTGGCACTGACCCGTGCGTCAGCACGTAGCCTGACCCTCCCACGTTTCCATACCCTCACCTGTGCCCTAAGCCTTGCCGTTCCCTAACCCTAACCCTAGCCCGGAACGCAAATCCACCACCAGCCCTACACTGTATCCTATGCCGTTGCCTACTCCTGGCCCGTACGCTGGCACTGACCCGTGCGTCAGCACGTAGCCCGTCCCTCCCACGTTTCCGTACCCTCACCTCTGCCCTAAGCCTTGCCGTTCCCTATCCCTAAACCCAGCCTGGAAAGGAAATCAAGCACAAGCCGTACACTTTACCTTACGCCGTACCCTACTCCTGGCCCGTATGCTGGCACTGACCCATGCGTCAGCACGTAGCCTGACCCTCCCACGTTTCAGTACCCTCACCTGTGCCCTAAGCCTTGCCGTTCCCTAACCATAACCCTAGCCCGGAACGGAAACCCACCACCAGCCCTACACCTTACCTTACGCCGTAACCTATTCCTGGCCCGTACGCAGGCACTGAACCGTTCGTCTGCATGTAGCCTGACCCTCCCACGTTTCCGTAACCTCACCTGTGCCCTAAGCCTTGCCTTTCCCTAACCCTAACCCTAGCCCGGAATAGAAACCCACCACCAGCCCTACACATTACCTTACGCCGTATCCTACTCCTGACCCGTACGCTGGCACTGAACCATGCTTCTGCACGTAGTCTGAGCCTCCAACGTTTCCGTACCCTCACCTGTGCCCTAAGGCTTGACGTTCCCTTACCCTAACCCTAGCCCGGAACGGAAACCCAACACCAGCCCTACACCTTAACTTACGCCGTTCCCTATTCCTGGCCCGTACGCTGGCACTGAACCGTGTGTCAGCACGTAGCCTGACCCTCCCACGTTTCCGTTCCCTCACCTGTGCCCTAAGCCTTGCCATTCCCTAACCCTAACCGTAGCCAGGAACGCAAATCCACCACCAGCCATACACTTTATCCTACGCCTTTGCCTACTCCTGGCCCGTACGCTGGCACTGACCAGTGCGTCAGCACGTAGCCCGACCCTCCCACGTTGCCGTACCCTCACCTGTGCCCTAAGCCTTGCCATTCCCTAACCCTAACCATAGCCTGGAACGGAAACCTACCACCAGCCCTACACCATACCTTATGCCGTACGCTGCTACTGACCCGTACGCTGGCACTGACCCGTGCGTCAGCACGTAGCCTGACCCTCCCACCTTTCCGTACCCTCACCTGTGCCCTAAGCCTTGCCGTTCCCTAACCCTAACCCTAGCCCCGAACGGAAACCCACCACCAGCCCTACACCTTACCTTACGCCGTAACTTATTCCTGGCCCATACGCTGGCACTGAACCATGCGTCAGCATGTAGCCTGACCCTCCCACGTTTCGGTACCCTCACCTGTGCCCTAAGCCTTGCCGTTCCCTTACCCTAACCCTAGCCTGGAACGGAAACCAACCACCAGCCCTACATCTTACCTTACGCCGTTGCCTACCCCTGGCCCGTATGCTGGCAGTGACACTTGCGTCAGCACGTAGCCTGACCGTCCCACGTTTCTGTAACCTCACCTGTGCCCTAAGCCTTGCCGTTCCCTAACCCTAACCCTAGCCCGGAACGGAAACCCACCACCAGCCGTACACCTTACCTTACGCCGTCCCCTATTCCTGGCCCGTACGCTGGCACTGAACCGTGTGTCAGCACGTAGCCTGACCCTCCCACGTTTCCGTACCCTTTCCTTTGCCCTAAGACTTGCTGTTCCCTAACCCTAACCCTAGCCCGGTTTAGAAAACCACCACCAGCCCTACACCTTACCTTACGCCGTACCATATTCCTGGCCCGTACGCTGGCACTGAACCGTGCGTCAGCACGTAGCCTGACACTCCCACGTTTCCGTACCCTCACCTGTGCCCTAAGCCTTGCCATTCCCTAACCCTAACCCTAGCCTGTAACGGAAACCAACCACCAGCCGTACACCTTACCTTACGCCGTTGCCTACTCCTCGCCCGTACGCTGGCACTGAACCGTGCGTCAGCACGTAGCCTGACCCTCCCACGTTTACGTACACTCACCTGTGCCCTAAGCCTTGCCATTCCCTAACCCTAACCCTAGCCCGGAACGGAAACCCACCACCAGCCCTACACCTTACCCTACGCCGTTGCCTACTCCTGGCCTGTACTCTGGCACTGAACCGTGCATCAGCACGTAGCCTTACCCTCCCGCGTTTACGTACCCTGACCTGTGCCCTAAGCCTTGCCGTTCCCTAACCCTAACCCTTGCCCATAACGCAAATCCACCACCAACCCTACACTTTATCCTACGCCGTTGCCTACTCCTGGCCCGTACGCTGGCACTGACCCGTGCGTCAGCACGTAGCCCGACCCTCCCACGTTTCCGTACCCTCACCTGTGCCCTAAGCCTTGCCGTTCCCTAACCCTAACCCTAGCCTGGAACGGAAACCAACCACCAGCCCTACACCTTACCTTACGCCGTTGCCTACTCCTGGCCCGTACGCTGGCACTGACCCGTGCGTCAGCACGTAGCCTGACCCTCCCACGTTTCCGTACCCTCACCTGTGCCCTAAGCCTTGCCATTCCCTAACCCTAACCCTAGCCCGGAATAGTAACCCACCAACATCCCTACACCATACCTTACGCCGTACGCTGCTACTGACCCGTACACTGGCACTGACCCGTGCGTCAGCACGTAGCGTGACCCTCCCACGTTTCCGTACCCTCACCTGTGCCCTAAGCCTTGCCGTTCCCTAACCCTAACCCTAGCCCCGAACGGAAACCCACCACCAGCCCTACACCTTACCTTACGCCGTAACTTATTCCTGGCCCATACGCTGGCACTGAACCGTGCATCAGCATGTAGCCTGACCCTCCCACGTTTCGGTACCCTCACCTGTGCCCTAAGCCTTGCCGTTCCCTTACCCTAACCCTAGCCTGGAACGGAAACCAACCACCAGCCCTACATCTTACCTTACGCCGTTGCCTACCCCTGGCCCGTACGCTGGCACTGAAACGTGCGTCAGCACGTAGCCTGACCGTCCCACGTTTCTGTAACCTCACCTGTGCCCTAAGCCTTGCCGTTCCCTAACCCTAAACCTAGCCCGGAACGGAAACCCACCACCAGCCGTACACCTTGCCTTACACCGTACCCTATTCCTGGCCCGTACGCTGGCACTGAACCGTGCGTCAGCACGTAGCCTGACCCTCCCACGTTTTCGTACCCTTTCCTTTGCCCTAAGACTTGCCGTTCCCTAACCCTAACCCTAGCCCGGAATAGAAACCCACCACCAGCCCTACACCTTACCTTACGCCGTACCCTACTCCTGACCCGTACGCTGGCACTGTCCCGTGCGTCAGCACGTAGCCTGACCCTCCCACGTTTCCATACCCTCACCTGTGCCCTAAGCCTTGCCGTTCCCTAACCCTAACCCTAGCCCGGAACGCAAATCCACCACCAGCCCTACACTGTATCCTATGCCGTTGCCTACTCCTGGCCCATACGCTGGCACTGACCCGTGCGTCAGCACGTAGCCCGTCCCTCCCACGTTTCCGTACCCTCACCTGTGCCCTAAGCCTTGCCGTTCCCTATCCCTAAACCTAGCCTGGAAAGGAAATCAAGCACAAGCTGTACACTTTACCTTACGCCGTATCCTACTCCTGGCCCGTATGCTGGCACTGACCCATGCGTCAGCACGTAGCCTGACCCTCCCACGTTTCAGTACCCTCACCTGTGCCCTAAGCCTTGCCGTTCCCTAACCATAACCCTAGCCCGGAACGGAAACCCACCACCAGCCCTACACCTTACCTTACACCGTAACCTATTCCTGGCCCGTACGCAGGCACTGAACCGTTCGTCTGCATGTAGCCTGACCCTCCCACGTTTCCGTAACCTCACCTGTGCCCTAAGCCTTGCCTTTCCCTAACCCTAACCCTAGTCCGGAATAGAAACCCACCACCAGCCCTACACATTACCTTACGCCGTATCCTACTCCTGACCCGTACGCTGGCATTGACCCGTGCGTCAGCACGTAGCCTGACCCTCCCACGTTTACGTACCCTCAACTGTGCCCTAAGCCTTGCCGTTCCCTTACCCTAACCCTAGCCTGGAACGGAAACCAACCACCAGCCCTACATCTTACCTTACGCCGTTGCCTACATCTGGCCCGTACGCTGGCACTGAAACGTGCGTCAGCACGTAGCCTGACCGTCCCACGTTTCTGTAACCTCACCTGTGCCCTAAGCCTTGCCGTTCCCTAACCCTAACCGTATCCCGGAACGGAAACCCACCACCAGCCGTACACCTTACCTTACGCCGTACCCTATTCCTGGCCCGTACGCTGGCACTGAACCGTGCGTCAGCACGTAGCCTGACCCTCCCACGTTTCCGTACCCTCTCCTTTGCCCTAAGACTTGCCGTTCCCTAACCCTAACCCTAGCCCGGATTAGAAACCCCCCACCAGCCCTACACCTTACCTTACACCGTACCCTATTCCTGGCCCGTACGCTGGCACTGAACCGTGCGTCAGCACGTAGCCTGACCCTCCCACGTTTACGTACCCTCACCGGTGCCCTAAGCCTTGCCGTTCCCTAACCCTAACCCTAGCCCGGAACGGAAACCCACCACCAGCCCTACGCCTTACCCTACGCCGTTGCCTACTCCTGGCCTGTACTCTGGCACTGAACCTTGCATCAGCACGTAGCCTTACCGTCCCGCGTTTCTGTACCCTGACCTGTGCCCTAAGCCTTGCCGTTCCCTAACACTAACCCTAGCCCAGAACGCAAATCCACCACCAGCCCTACACTTTATCCTGCGCCGTTGCCTACTCCTGGCCAGTACGCTGGCAGTGACCCGTGCGTCAGCACGTAGCCCAACCCTCCCAAATTTCCGTACCCTCACCTGTGCCCTAAGCCTTGCCGTTCCCTAACCCTAACCCTAGAATGGAACGGAAACCAACCACCAGCCCTACACCTTACCTTACGCCGTTGCCTACTCCTGGCCCGTACGCTGGCAATGACACGTGCGTCAGCACGTAGCCTGACCCTCCTACGTTCCCGTACCCTCACCAGTGCCCTAAGCCTTGCCATTCCCTAACCCTAACCCTAGCCCGGAATAGTAACCCACCACCAGCCCTACACCATACCTTACACCGTACGCTGCTACTGACCCGTACGCTGGCACTGTCCCGTGCGTCAGCACGTAGCCTGACCCTCCCACGTTTCCGTACCCTCACCTGTGCCCTAAGCCTTGCCATTCCGTAACCCTAACACTAGCCCCGAACCGAAACCCACCACCAGCCCTACACCTTACCTTACGCCGTAACTTATTCCTGGCCCGTACGCTGGCACTGAACCGTGCGTCAGCATGTAGCCTGACCCTCCCACGTTTCGGTACCCTCACCTGTGCCCTAAGCCTTGCCGTTCCTTACCCTAACCCTAGCCTGGAACGGAAACCAACCACCAGCCCTACATCTTACCTTACGCCGTTGCCTACACCTGGCCCGTACGCTGGCACTGACACGTGCGTCAGCACGTAGCCTGACAGTCCCACGTTTCTGTAACCTCACCTGTGCCCTAAGCCTTGCCGTTCCCTAACCCTAACCCTAGCCCGGAACGGAAACCCACCACCAGCCGTACACCTTACCTTACGCCGTACCCTATTCCTGGCCCGTACGCTGGCACTGAACCATGCGTCAGCACGTAGCCTGACCCTCCCACGTTTCCGTACCCTCTCCTTTGCCCTAAGACTTGCCGTTCCCTAACCCTAACCCTAGCCCGGATTAGAAACCCACCAGCAGCCCTACACCTTACCTTACGCCGTACCCTACTCCTGGCCCGTACGCTGGCACTGACCCGTGCGACAGCACGTAGCCTGACCCTCCCACGTTTCCGTACCCTCACATTTGCCCTAAGCATTGCTGTTCCCTAACCCTAACACTAGCCCGGATTAGAAACCCACCACCAGCCCTACACCTTACCTTACGCCGTACCCTATTCCTGGCCCGTACGCTGGCACTTTACAGTGCGTCAGCACGGAGCCTGACCCTCACACGTTTCCATACCCTCAACTGTGCCCTAAGCCTTGCCGTTCCCTAACCCTAACCCTAGCCCGGAACGGAAACCCACCACCAGCCCTAAACCTTACCCTACGCCGTTGCCTACTCCTGGCCTGTACTCTGTCACTGACCCGTTCATCAGCACGTAGCCTTACCCACCCGCGTTTCCGTACCCTGACCTGTGCCCTAAGCCTTGCCGTTCCCTAACCCTAACCCTAGCCCAGAACGCAAATCCACCACCAGCCCTACACTTTATCCTACGCCGTTGCCTACTCCTGGCCCGTACGCTGGCACTGACCCGTGCGTCAGCACGTAGCCTGACCATCCCACGTTTTCGTACCCTCACCTGTGCCCTAAGACTTGCCGTTCCCTAATCCTAACCCTAGCCTGTAACGGAACCCAACCACCAGCCCTACACCTTACCTTACGCCGTTGCCTACTCCTGGCCCGTACGCTGGCACTGACCCGTGCGTCAGCACGTAGCCTGACCCCCGCACGTTTCCGTACCCTCACCTGTGCCCTAAGCCTTGCCATTCCCTAACCCTAACCCCAGCCTGGAACGGAATACAACCACCAGCCCTACACCTTACCTTACGCAGTTGCCTACTCCTGGCCCGTACGCTGGCACAGACCCGTGCGTCAGCACGTAGCCTGACCCTCCCACGTTTCCGTAACCTCACCTGTGCCCTAAGCCTTGCCGTTCCCTAACCCTAACCCTAGCCCGGAACGGAAACACACCACCAGCCCTACACCTTACCCTTCGCCGTTGCCTACTCCCGGCCTGGACTCTGGCACTTACCGTGCAGCAGCACGTAGCCTTACCCTCCCGCGTTTCCGTACCCTGACCAGTGCCCTAACCCATGCCGTTCCCTAAACCTAACCCTAGCCCGGAACGGAAACCCACCACCAGCCCTAAACCTTACCCTACGCCATTGCCTACTCCTGGCCTGTACTCTGGCAGTGACCCGTGCATCAGCACGTAACCTTACCCACCCGCGTTTCCGTACCCTGACCTGCGCCCTAAGCCTTGCCGTTCCCTAACCCTTACCCTAGCCTGGAACGGAACCCAACCACCAGCCCTACACCTTACCTTACGCCGTTGCCTACTCCTGGCCCGTACGCTGGCACTGACCCGTGCGTCAGCACGTAGCCTGACCCTCCCACGTTTCCGTACACTCACCTGTGCCCTAAGCCTTGCCATTCCCTAAACCTAACCCCAGCCCGGAACGGAAAACAACCACCAGCCCTACACCTTACCTTACGCCGTTGCCTACTCCTGGCCCGTACGCTGGCACAGACCCGTGCGTCAGCACGTAGCCTGACTCTCTCACGTTTCCGTACCCTCACCTGTGCCCTAAGCCTTGCCATTCCCTAACCCTAACCCTAGCCCTGAACGGAAACCCACAACCAGCCCTACACCTTACCTTACACCGTACCCTATTACTGGCCCGTACGGTGGCACTGAAACGTGCGTCAGCACGTAGCCTGACCCTCCCACGTTTCCGTAACCTCACCTGTGCCCTAAGCCTTGCCGTTCCCTAACACTAACCCTAGCCCGGAACGGAAACCCACCACCAGCCCTATACCTTACCTTACGCCTTTCCCTATTCCTGGCCCGTATGCTGGCACTGACCAGTGCGTCAGCACGTATCCTGACCCTCCCACTTTTCCGTACCCTCACCTGTGCCCTAAGCCTTGCCGTTCCCTAACCGTAACCCTAGCCTGGAACGGAAAACAACCACCTGCCGTACACCTTACCTTACGCCGTTGCCTTCTACTCGCCCGTACGCTGGAATTGACCCGTGCGTCAGCACGTAGCCTGACCCTCCCACGTTTACGTACCCTCACCTGTGCCCTAAGCCTTGCCGTTCCCTACCCCTAACCCTAGCCCGGAACGGAAACCCACCACCAGCCCTACACCTTACCCTACGCCGTTGCCTACTCCTGGCCTGTACTCTGGCACTGAACCGTGCATGAGCACGTAGCCTTACCGTCCCGCGTTTCCGTACCCTGACCTGTGCCCTAAGCCTTGCCGTTCCCTAACCCTAACCCTAGCCCGGAACGCATATCCACTACCAGCCCTACACTGTATCCTATGCCGTTGCCTACTCCTGGCCCGTACGCTGGCAGTGACCCGTGCGTCAGCACGTAGCCCATCCCTCCCACGTTTCAGTACCCTCACCTGTGCCCTAAGCCTTGCCGTTCCCTTACCCTAACCCTAGCCTGGAACGGAAACCAACCACCAGCCCTACATCTTACCTTACGCCGTTTCCTACTCCTGGCCCGTACGCTGGCACTGACACGTGCATCAGCACGTAGCCTGACAGTCCCACGTTTCTGTAACCTCACCTGTGCCCTAAGCCTTGCCGTTCCCTAACCCTAACCCTAGCCCGGAACGGAAACCCACCACCAGCCGTACACCTTACCTTACGCCGTACCCTATTCCTGGCCCGTACGCTAGCACTGAACCGTGCGTCAGCACGTAGCCTGACCCTCCCACGTTTCCATACCCTCTCCTTTGCCCTAAGACTTGCCGTTCCCTAACCCTAACCCTAGCCCGTATTAGAAACCCACCACCAGCCCTACACCTTACCTTACGCCTTACCCTATTCCTGGCCCGTACGCTGGCACTGAACAGTGCGTCAGCATGTAGCCTGACCCTCCCAAGTTTCTGTACCCTCACCTGTGCCCTAAGCCTTGCCGTTCCCTAACCCTAACCCTAGCCAGGAATAGAAACCCACCACCAGCCCTACACCTTACATTACGCCGTACCCTACTCCTGACCCGTACGCTGGCACTGACCCGTGCGTCAGCACGTAGCCTGACCCTCCCACGTTTCCATACCCTCACCTGTGCCCTAAGCCTTGCCGTTCCCTAACCCTAACCCTAGCCCGGAACGCAAATCCACCACCAGCCCTACACTGTATCCTATGCCGTTGCCTACTCCTGGCCCGTACGCTGGCACTGACCCGTGCGTCAGCACGTAGCCCGTCCCTCCCACGTTTCCGTACCCTCACCTCTGCCCTAAGCCTTGCCGTTCCCTATCCCTAAACCCAGCCTGGAAAGGAAATCAAGCACAAGCCGTACACTTTACCTTACGCCGTACCCTACTCCTGGCCCGTATGCTGGCACTGACCCATGCGTCAGCACGTAGCGTGACCCTCCCACGTTTCAGTACCCTCACCTGTGCCCTAAGCCTTGCCGTTCCCTAACCATAACCCTAGCCCGGAACGGAAACCCACCACCAGCCCTACACCTTACCTTACGCCGTAACCTATTCCTGGCCCGTACGCAGGCACTGAACCGTTCGTCTGCATGTAGCCTGACCCTCCCACGTTTCCGTAACCTCACCTGTGCCCTAAGCCTTGCCTTTCCCTAACCCTAACCCTAGCCCGGAATAGAAACCCACCACCAGCCCTACACATTACCTTACGCCGTATCCTACTCCTGACCCGTACGCTGGCACTGAACCATGCTTCTGCACGTAGTCTGAGCCTCCAACGTTTCCGTACCCTCACCTGTGCCCTAAGGCTTGACGTTCCCTTACCCTAACCCTAGCCCGGAACGGAAACCCAACACCAGCCCTACACCTTAACTTACGCCGTTCCCTATTCCTGGCCCGTACGCTGGCACTGAACCGTGTGTCAGCACGTAGCCTGACCCTCCCACGTTTCCGTTCCCTCACCTGTGCCCTAAGCCTTGCCATTCCCTAACCCTAACCGTAGCCAGGAACGCAAATCCACCACCAGCCATACACTTTATCCTACGCCTTTGCCTACTCCTGGCCCGTACGCTGGCACTGACCAGTGCGTCAGCACGTAGCCCGACCCTCCCACCTTTCCGTACCCTCACCTGTGCCCTAAGCCTTGCCGTTCCCTAACCCTAACCCTAGCCCCGAACGGAAACCCACCACCAGCCCTACACCTTACCTTACGCCGTAACTTATTCCTGGCCCATACGCTGGCACTGAACCATGCGTCAGCATGTAGCCTGACCCTCCCACGTTTCGGTACCCTCACCTGTGCCCTAAGCCTTGCCGTTCCCTTACCCTAACCCTAGCCTGGAACGGAAACCAACCACCAGCCCTACATCTTACATTACGCCGTTGCCTACCCCTGGCCCGTATGCTGGCAGTGACACTTGCGTCAGCACGTAGCCTGACCGTCCCACGTTTCTGTAACCTCACCTGTGCCCTAAGCCTTGCCGTTCCCTAACCCTAACCGTATCCCGGAACGGAAACCCACCACCAGCCGTACACCTTACCTTACGCCGTCCCCTATTCCTGGCCCGTACGCTGGCACTGAACCGTGTGTCAGCACGTAGCCTGACCCTCCCACGTTTCCGTACCCTTTCCTTTGCCCTAAGACTTGCTGTTCCCTAACCCTAACCCTAGCCCGGTTTAGAAAACCACCACCAGCCCTACACCTTACCTTACGCCGTACCATATTCCTGGCCCGTACGCTGGCACTGAACCGTGCGTCAGCACGTAGCCTGACACTCCCACGTTTCCGTACCCTCACCTGTGCCCTAAGCCTTGCCATTCCCTAACCCTAACCCTAGCCTGTAACGGAAACCAACCACCAGCCGTACACCTTACCTTACGCCGTTGCCTACTCCTCGCCCGTACGCTGGCACTGAACCGTGCGTCAGCACGTAGCCTGACCCTCCCACGTTTACGTACACTCACCTGTGCCCTAAGCCTTGCCATTCCCTAACCCTAACCCTAGCCCGGAACGGAAACCCACCACCAGCCCTACACCTTACCCTACGCCGTTGCCTACTCCTGGCCTGTACTCTGGCACTGAACCGTGCATCAGCACGTAGCCTTACCCTCCCGCGTTTACGTACCCTGACCTGTGCCCTAAGCCTTGCCGTTCCCTAACCCTAACCCTTGCCCATAACGCAAATCCACCACCAACCCTACACTTTATCCTACGCCGTTGCCTACTCCTGGCCCGTACGCTGGCACTGACCCGTGCGTCAGCACGTAGCCCGACCCTCCCACGTTTCCGTACCCTCACCTGTGCCCTAAGCCTTGCCGTTCCCTAACCCTAACCCTAGCCTGGAACGGAAACCAACCACCAGCCCTACACCTTACCTTACGCCGTTGCCTACTCCTGGCCCGTACGCTGGCACTGACCCGTGCGTCAGCACGTAGCCTGACCCTCCCACGTTTCCGTACCCTCACCTGTGCCCTAAGCCTTGCCATTCCCTAACCCTAACCCTAGCCCGGAATAGTAACCCACCAACATCCCTACACCATACCTTACGCCGTACGCTGCTACTGACCCGTACACTGGCACTGACCCGTGCGTCAGCACGTAGCGTGACCCTCCCACGTTTCCGTACCCTCACCTGTGCCCTAAGCCTTGCCGTTCCCTAACCCTAACCCTAGCCCCGAACGGAAACCCACCACCAGCCCTACACCTTACCTTACGCCGTAACTTATTCCTGGCCCATACGCTGGCACTGAACCGTGCATCAGCATGTAGCCTGACCCTCCCACGTTTCGGTACCCTCACCTGTGCCCTAAGCCTTGCCGTTCCCTTACCCTAACCCTAGCCTGGAACGGAAACCAACCACCAGCCCTACATCTTACCTTACGCCGTTGCCTACCCCTGGCCCGTACGCTGGCACTGAAACGTGCGTCAGCACGTAGCCTGACCGTCCCACGTTTCTGTAACCTCACCTGTGCCCTAAGCCTTGCCGTTCCCTAACCCTAAACCTAGCCCGGAACGGAAACCCACCACCAGCCGTACACCTTGCCTTACACCGTACCCTATTCCTGGCCCGTACGCTGGCACTGAACCGTGCGTCAGCACGTAGCCTGACCCTCCCACGTTTTCGTACCCTTTCCTTTGCCCTAAGACTTGCCGTTCCCTAACCCTAACCCTAGCCCGGAATAGAAACCCACCACCAGCCCTACACCTTACCTTACGCCGTACCCTACTCCTGACCCGTACGCTGGCACTGTCCCGTGCGTCAGCACGTAGCCTGACCCTCCCACGTTTCCATACCCTCACCTGTGCCCTAAGCCTTGCCGTTCCCTAACCCTAACCCTAGCCCGGAACGCAAATCCACCACCAGCCCTACACTGTATCCTATGCCGTTGCCTACTCCTGGCCCGTACGCTGGCACTGACCCGTGCGTCAGCACGTAGCCCGTCCCTCCCACGTTTCCGTACCCTCACCTGTGCCCTAAGCCTTGCCGTTCCCTATCCCTAAACCTAGCCTGGAAAGGAAATCAAGCACAAGCTGTACACTTTACCTTACGCCGTATCCTACTCCTGGCCCGTATGCTGGCACTGACCCATGCGTCAGCACGTAGCCTGACCCTCCCACGTTTCAGTACCCTCACCTGTGCCCTAAGCCTTGCCGTTCCCTAACCATAACCCTAGCCCGGAACGGAAACCCACCACCAGCCCTACACCTTACCTTACACCGTAACCTATTCCTGGCCCGTACGCAGGCACTGAACCGTTCGTCTGCATGTAGCCTGACCCTCCCACGTTTCCGTAACCTCACCTGTGCCCTAAGCCTTGCCTTTCCCTAACCCTAACCCTAGTCCGGAATAGAAACCCACCACCAGCCCTACACATTACCTTACGCCGTATCCTACTCCTGACCCGTACGCTGGCATTGACCCGTGCGTCAGCACGTAGCCTGACCCTCCCACGTTTACGTACCCTCAACTGTGCCCTAAGCCTTGCCGTTCCCTTACCCTAACCCTAGCCTGGAACGGAAACCAACCACCAGCCCTACATCTTACCTTACGCCGTTGCCTACATCTGGCCCGTACGCTGGCACTGAAACGTGCGTCAGCACGTAGCCTGACCGTCCCACGTTTCTGTAACCTCACCTGTGCCCTAAGCCTTGCCGTTCCCTAACCCTAACCGTATCCCGGAACGGAAACCCACCACCAGCCGTACACCTTACCTTACGCCGTACCCTATTCCTGGCCCGTACGCTGGCACTGAACCGTGCGTCAGCACGTAGCCTGACCCTCCCACGTTTCCGTACCCTCTCCTTTGCCCTAAGACTTGCCGTTCCCTAACCCTAACCCTAGCCCGGATTAGAAACCCCCCACCAGCCCTACACCTTACCTTACACCGTACCCTATTCCTGGCCCGTACGCTGGCACTGAACCGTGCGTCAGCACGTAGCCTGACCCTCCCACGTTTACGTACCCTCACCGGTGCCCTAAGCCTTGCCGTTCCCTAACCCTAACCCTAGCCCGGAACGGAAACCCACCACCAGCCCTACGCCTTACCCTACGCCGTTGCCTACTCCTGGCCTGTACTCTGGCACTGAACCTTGCATCAGCACGTAGCCTTACCGTCCCGCGTTTCTGTACCCTGACCTGTGCCCTAAGCCTTGCCGTTCCCTAACACTAACCCTAGCCCAGAACGCAAATCCACCACCAGCCCTACACTTTATCCTGCGCCGTTGCCTACTCCTGGCCAGTACGCTGGCAGTGACCCGTGCGTCAGCACGTAGCCCAACCCTCCCAAATTTCCGTACCCTCACCTGTGCCCTAAGCCTTGCCGTTCCCTAACCCTAACCCTAGAATGGAACGGAAACCAACCACCAGCCCTACACCTTACCTTACGCCGTTGCCTACTCCTGGCCCGTACGCTGGCAATGACACGTGCGTCAGCACGTAGCCTGACCCTCCTACGTTCCCGTACCCTCACCAGTGCCCTAAGCCTTGCCATTCCCTAACCCTAACCCTAGCCCGGAATAGTAACCCACCACCAGCCCTACACCATACCTTACACCGTACGCTGCTACTGACCCGTACGCTGGCACTGTCCCGTGCGTCAGCACGTAGCCTGACCCTCCCACGTTTCCGTACCCTCACCTGTGCCCTAAGCCTTGCCATTCCGTAACCCTAACACTAGCCCCGAACCGAAACCCACCACCAGCCCTACACCTTACCTTACGCCGTAACTTATTCCTGGCCCGTACGCTGGCACTGAACCGTGCGTCAGCATGTAGCCTGACCCTCCCACGTTTCGGTACCCTCACCTGTGCCCTAAGCCTTGCCGTTCCTTACCCTAACCCTAGCCTGGAACGGAAACCAACCACCAGCCCTACATCTTACCTTACGCCGTTGCCTACACCTGGCCCGTACGCTGGCACTGACACGTGCGTCAGCACGTAGCCTGACAGTCCCACGTTTCTGTAACCTCACCTGTGCCCTAAGCCTTGCCGTTCCCTAACCCTAACCCTAGCCCGGAACGGAAACCCACCACCAGCCGTACACCTTACCTTACGCCGTACCCTATTCCTGGCCCGTACGCTGGCACTGAACCATGCGTCAGCACGTAGCCTGACCCTCCCACGTTTCCGTACCCTCTCCTTTGCCCTAAGACTTGCCGTTCCCTAACCCTAACCCTAGCCCGGATTAGAAACCCACCAGCAGCCCTACACCTTACCTTACGCCGTACCCTACTCCTGGCCCGTACGCTGGCACTGACCCGTGCGACAGCACGTAGCCTGACCCTCCCACGTTTCCGTACCCTCACATTTGCCCTAAGCATTGCTGTTCCCTAACCCTAACACTAGCCCGGATTAAAAACCCACCACCAGCCCTACACCTTACCTTACGCCGTACCCTATTCCTGGCCCGTACGCTGGCACTTTACAGTGCGTCAGCACGGAGCCTGACCCTCACACGTTTCCATACCCTCAACTGTGCCCTAAGCCTTGCCGTTCCCTAACCCTAACCCTAGCCCGGAACGGAAACCCACCACCAGCCCTAAACCTTACCCTACGCCGTTGCCTACTCCTGGCCTGTACTCTGTCACTGACCCGTTCATCAGCACGTAGCCTTACCCACCCGCGTTTCCGTACCCTGACCTGTGCCCTAAGCCTTGCCGTTCCCTAACCCTAACCCTAGCCCAGAACGCAAATCCACCACCAGCCCTACACTTTATCCTACGCCGTTGCCTACTCCTGGCCCGTACGCTGGCACTGACCCGTGCGTCAGCACGTAGCCTGACCATCCCACGTTTTCGTACCCTCACCTGTGCCCTAAGACTTGCCGTTCCCTAATCCTAACCCTAGCCTGGAACGGAACCCAACCACCAGCCCTACACCTTACCTTACGCCGTTGCCTACTCCTGGCCCGTACGCTGGCACTGACCCGTGCGTCAGCACGTAGCCTGACCCCCGCACGTTTCCGTACCCTCACCTGTGCCCTAAGCCTTGCCATTCCCTAACCCTAACCCCAGCCTGGAACGGAATACAACCACCAGCCCTACACCTTACCTTACGCAGTTGCCTACTCCTGGCCCGTACGCTGGCACAGACCCGTGCGTCAGCACGTAGCCTGACCCTCCCACGTTTCCGTAACCTCACCTGTGCCCTAAGCCTTGCCGTTCCCTAACCCTAACCCTAGCCCGGAACGGAAACACACCACCAGCCCTACACCTTACCCTTCGCCGTTGCCTACTCCCGGCCTGGACTCTGGCACTTACCGTGCAGCAGCACGTAGCCTTACCCTCCCGCGTTTCCGTACCCTGACCAGTGCCCTAACCCATGCCGTTCCCTAAACCTAACCCTAGCCCGGAACGGAAACCCACCACCAGCCCTAAACCTTACCCTACGCCATTGCCTACTCCTGGCCTGTACTCTGGCAGTGACCCGTGCATCAGCACGTAACCTTACCCACCCGCGTTTCCGTACCCTGACCTGCGCCCTAAGCCTTGCCGTTCCCTAACCCTAACCCTAGCCTGGAACGGAACCCAACCACCAGCCCTACACCTTACCTTACGCCGTTGCCTACTCCTGGCCCGTACGCTGGCACTGACCCGTGCGTCAGCACGTAGCCTGACCCTCCCACGTTTCCGTACACTCACCTGTGCCCTAAGCCTTGCCATTCCCTAAACCTAACCCCAGCCCGGAACGGAAAACAACCACCAGCCCTACACCTTACCTTACGCCGTTGCCTACTCCTGGCCCGTACGCTGGCACAGACCCGTGCGTCAGCACGTAGCCTGACTCTCTCACGTTTCCGTACCCTCACCTGTGCCCTAAGCCTTGCCATTCCCTAACCCTAACCCTAGCCCTGAACGGAAACCCACAACCAGCCCTACACCTTACCTTACACCGTACCCTATTACTGGCCCGTACGGTGGCACTGAAACGTGCGTCAGCACGTAGCCTGACCCTCCCACGTTTCCGTAACCTCACCTGTGCCCTAAGCCTTGCCGTTCCCTAACACTAACCCTAGCCCGGAACGGAAACCCACCACCAGCCCTATACCTTACCTTACGCCTTTCCCTATTCCTGGCCCGTATGCTGGCACTGACCAGTGCGTCAGCACGTATCCTGACCCTCCCACTTTTCCGTACCCTCACCTGTGCCCTAAGCCTTGCCGTTCCCTAACCGTAACCCTAGCCTGGAACGGAAAACAACCACCTGCCGTACACCTTACCTTACGCCGTTGCCTTCTACTCGCCCGTACGCTGGAATTGACCCGTGCGTCAGCACGTAGCCTGACCCTCCCACGTTTACGTACCCTCACCTGTGCCCTAAGCCTTGCCGTTCCCTACCCCTAACCCTAGCCCGGAACGGAAACCCACCACCAGCCCTACACCTTACCCTACGCCGTTGCCTACTCCTGGCTTGTACTCTGGCACTGAACCGTGCATGAGCACGTAGCCTTACCGTCCCGCGTTTCCGTACCCTGACCTGTGCCCTAAGCCTTGCCGTTCCCTAACCCTAACCCTAGCCCGGAACGCATATCCACCACCAGCCCTACACTGTATCCTATGCCGTTGCCTACTCCTGGCCCGTACGCTGGCAGTGACCCGTGCGTCATCACGTAGCCCATCCCTCCCACGTTTCAGTACCCTCACCTGTGCCCTAAGCCTTGCCGTTCCCTAACCCTAAACCTAGCCTTGAAAGGAAATCAAGCACACGCCCTACACTTTACCTTACGCCGTACCCTACTCCTGGCCCGTATGCTGGCACTGACCCATGCGTCAGCACGTAGCCTGACCCTCCCACGTTTCAGTACCCTCACCTGTGCCCTAAGCCTTGCCGTTCCCTAACCATAACCCTAGCCCGGAACGGAAACCCACCACCAGCCCTACACCTTACCTTACGCCGTAACCTATTCCTGGCCCGTACGCAGGCACTGAACCGTTCGTCTGCATGTAGCCTGACCCTCCCACGTTTCCGTAACCTCACCTGTGCCCTAAGACTTGCCTTTCCCTAACCCTAACCCTAGCCCGGAATAGAAACCCACCACCAGCCCTACACATTACCTTACGCCGTATCCTACTCCTGAACCGTACGCTGGCACTGAACCATGCGTCTGCACGTAGTCTGAGCCTAAAACGTTTCCGTACCCTCACCTGTGCCCTAAGCCTTGACGTTCCCTAACCCTAACCCTAGCCCGGAACGGAAACCCAACACCAGCCCTACACCTTAACTTACGCCGTTCCCTATTCCTGGCCCGTACGCTGGCACTGAACCGTGTGTCAGCACGTAGCCCTACCCTCCCACGTTTCCGTACCCTCACCTGTGCCCTAAGCCTTGCTGTTCCCTAAGCCTAACCCTAGCCCGGAACGGAAACCCACCAACAGCTCTACACCTTACCCTACACCGTTGCCTACTCCTGGCCTGTACTCTGGCACTGAAACGTGCATCAGCACGTAACCTTACCCTCCCGCGTTTCCGTAACCTGACCAGTGCCCTAAGCCTTGCCGTTCCCTAACCCTAACCCTAGTCCGGAACGGAAAACCACCACCAGCCGTAAACCTTACCTTACGCCGTTGCCTACTCCTCGCCCGTACGCTGGCATTGACCCATGCGTCATCACGTAGCCTGACCCTCCCACGTTTAGGTACCCTCACCTGTGCCCTAAGCCTTGCCGTTCCCTAACCCTAACCCTAGCCCGGAACGGAAACCCACCACCAGCCCTACACCTTACCCTACGCCGTTGCCTACTCCTGGCCTGTACTCTGGCAGTGAACCGTGCATCAGCACGTAGCCTTACCCTCCCGCGTTTCCGTACCCTGACCTGTGCCCTAAGCCTTGCCGTTCCCTAACCCTAACCCTAGCCCAGAACGCAAATCCACCACCAGCCCTACACTTTATCCTACGCCGTTGCCTTCTCCTGGCCCGTACGCTGGCACTGACCCGTGCGTCAGCACGTAGCCTGACCCTCCCACGTTTCCGTACCCTCACCTGTGCCCTAAGCCTTGCCATTCCCTAACCCTAACCCTAGCCCGGATTAGTAACCCACCACCAGCCCTACACCATACCTTACGCCGTACGCTGCTACTGACCCGTAAGCTGGCACAGACCCGTGCGTCAGCACGTAGCCAGACCCTCATACGTTTCCGTACCCTCACCTGTGCCCTATGCCTTGCCGTTCCCTAACCCTAACCCTAGCCCCGAACGGAAACCCACCACCAGCCCTACACCTTACCCTACGCCGTAACTTATTCCTGGCCCGTACGCTGGCACTGAACCGTGCGTCAGCATGTAGCCAGACCCTCCCACGTTTCGGTACCCTCACCTGTGCCCTAAGCCTTGCCGTTCCCTTACCCTAACCCTAGCCTGGAACGGAAACCCACCACCAGCCGTACATCTTACCTTACTCCGTTGCCTACCCCTGGCCCGTACGCTGGCACTGACACGTGCGTCAGCACGTAGCCTGACCGTCCCACGTTTCTGAACCCTCACCTGTGCCCTAAGCCTTGCCGTTCCCTAACCCTAACCCTAGCCCGGAATAGAAACCCACCAACAGCCCTACACCTTACATTACGCCTTACCCTACACCTGACCCGTACGCTGGCACTGACCCGTGCGTCAGCACGTAGCCTGACCCTCCCACGTTTCCATAACCTCACCTGTGCCCTAAGCCTTGCCGTTCCCTAACCCTAACCCTGGCCCGGAACGCAAATCCACCACCAGCACTACACTCTATCCTATGCCGTTGCCGACTCCTGGCCCGTACGCTGGCACTGACCCGTGCTTCAGCACGTAGCCGTTCCCTCCCACGTTTCCGTACACACACATGTGCCCTAAGCCTTGCCGTTCCCTAACCCTAACCCTAGCCTGGAATGGAAACCAACCACCAGCCCTACACCTTACCTTACGCCGTACCCTATTCCTGGCCCGTACGCTGGCACTGACCCGTGCGACAGCACGTAGCCTGACCCTCCCACGTTTCCGTACCCTCACATTTGCCCTAAGCCTTGCTGTTCCCTAACCCTAACACTAGCCTGGATTAGAAACCCACCACCAGCCCTACACCTTACCTTACGCCGTACCCTATTCCTGGCCCGTACGCTGGCACTTTACAGTGCGTCAGCACGGAGCCTGACCCTCACACGTTTCCATACCCTCACCTGTGCCCTAAGCCTTGCCGTTCCCTAACCCTAACCCTAGCCCGGAACGCAAATCCACCACCAGCCCTACACTGTATCCTACGCCGTTGCCTACTCGTGGCCCGTACGCTGGCACTGACCCGTTCATCAGCACGTAGCCTTACCCACCCGCGTTTCCGTACCCTGACCTGTGCCTTAAGCCTTGCCGTTACCTAACCCTAACCCTAGCCCAGAACGCAAATCCACCACCAGCCCTACACTTTATCCTACGCCGTTGCCTACTCCTGGCCCGTACGCTGGCACTGACCCGTGCGTCAGCACGTAGCCTGACCATCCCACGTTTTCGTACCCTCACCTGTGCCCTAAGACTTGCCGTTCCCTAATCCTAACCCTAGCCTGGAACTGAACCCAACCACCAGCCCTACACCTTACCTTACGCCGTTGCCTACTCCTGGCCCGTACGCTGGCACTGACACGTGCGTCAGCACGTAGCCTGACCCTCGCACGTTACCGTACCCTCACCTGTGCCCTAAGCCTTGCCATTCCCTAACCCTAACCCCAGCCTGGAACGGAATACAACCACCAGCCCTACACCTTACCTTACGCAGTTGCCTACTCCTGGCCCGTACGCTGGCACAGACCCGTGCGTCAGCACGTAGCCTGACCCTCCCACGTTTCCGTAACCTCACCTGTGCCCTAAGCCTTGCCGTTCCCTTACCCTAATCCTAGCCTGGAAAGGAAACCAACCAGCAGCCCTACATCTTACCTTACGCTGTTGCCTACCCCTGGCCCGTATGCTGGCACTGACACGTGCGTCAGCACGTAGCCTGACCGTCCCACGTTTCTGTAACCTCACCTGTGCCCTAAGCCTTGCCGTTCCCTAACCCTAACCCTAGCCCGGAACGGAAACCCACCACCAGCCGTACACCTAACCTTACGCCGTACCCTATTCCGGGCCCGTACGCTGGCACTGAACCGTGCGTCAGCACGTAGCCTGACCCTCCCACGTTTCCGTACCCTCTCCTTTGCCCTAAGACTTGCCGTTCCCTAACCCTAACCCTAGCCCGGATTAGAAACCCACCACCAGCCCTACACCTTACCTTACGCCGTACCCTATTCCTGGCGCGTACGCTGGCACTGAACCGTGTGTCAGCACGTAGCCTGACCCTCCCACGTTTCCGTACCCTCACCTGTGCCCTAAGCCTTGCCATTCCCTAACCCTAACCCTAGCCAAGAATAGTAACCCACCACCAGCCCTACACCATACCTTACGCCGTACGCTGCTACTGACCCGTACGCTGGCACTGACCCGTGCTTCAGCAGGTAGCCTGACCCTCCCACCTTTCCGTACCCTCAACTGCGCCCTAAGCCTTGCCGTTCCCTAACCCTAACACTAGCCCCGAAAGGAAACCCACCACCAGCCCTACACCTTACCTTATGCCGTAACTTATTCCTGGCCCATACGCTGGCACTGAATCATGCGTCACCATGTAGCCTGACCCTCCCACGTTTCCGTACCCTCACCAGTGCCCTAAGCCTTGCCATTCCCTAACCCTAACCCTAGCCTTGAATAGTAACCCACCACCAGCCCTACACCATACCTTACGCCGTACGCTGCTACTGACCCGTACGCTGGCACTGACCCATGCTTCAGCACGTAGCCTGACCCTCCCACGTTTCCATACCCTCACCTGTGCCCTAAGCCTTGCCGTTCCCTAACCCTAGCCCTAGCCCCGAACGGAAACCCACCACCAGCCCTACACCTTACCTTACGCCGTAACTTATTCCTGGCCCATACGCTGGCACTGAACCGTGTGTCAGCATGTAGCCTGACCCTCCCACGTTTCGGTACCCTCACCTGTGCCCTAAGACTTGCCGTTCCCTTACCCTAACCCTAGCCTGTAACGGAAACCATCCACCAGCCCTACATCTTACCTTACGACATTGCCTAACCCTGGCCCGTACGCTGGCACTGAAACGTGCGTCAGCACGTAGCCTGACCGTCCCACGTTTCTGTAACCTCACCTGTGCCCTAAGCCTTGCCGTTCCCTAACCATAACCCTAGCCCGGAACGGAAACCCACCACCAGCCGTACACCTTACCTTACGCCGTACCCTATTCCTGGCCCGTACGCTGGCACTGAACCGTGCGTCAGCACGTAGCCTGACCCTCCCACGTTTCCGTACCCTCTCCTTTGCCCTAAGACTTGCCGTTCCCTAACCCTAACCCTAGCCCGGATTAGAAAACCACCACCAGCCCTACACCTTACCTTACGCCGTACCCTATTCCTGGCCCGTACGCTGGCACTGAACCGTGCGTCAGCACGTAGCCTGACCCTCCCACGTTTCCGTACCCTCACCTGTGCCCTAAGCCTTGCCATTCCCTAACCCTAACCCTAGTCCGGAACGGAAACCCACCACCAGCCCTAAACCTTACCTTACGCCGTTGCCTACTCCTCGCCCATACGCTGGCATTGACCCGTGCGTCAGCACGTAGCCTGACCCTCCCACGTTTACGTACCCTCACCTGTGCCCTAAGCCTTGACGTTACCTAACCCTAACACTAGCACGGAACGGAAACCCACCACCAGCCCTACACCTTACCCTACGCCGTTGCCTACTCCTGGCCTGTACTCTGTCACTGACCCGTTCATCAGCACGTAGCCTTACCCACCCGCGTTTCCGTACCCTGACCTGTGCCCTAAGCCTTGCCGTTCCCTAACCCTAACCCTAGCCCAGAACGCAAATCCACCACCAGCCCTACACTTTATCCTACGCCGTTGCCTACTCCTGGCCCGTACGCTGGCACTGACCCGTGCGTCAGCACGTAGCCTGACCATCCCACGTTTTCGTACCCTCACCTGTGCCCTAAGACTTGCCGTTCCCTAATCCTAACCCTAGCCTGGAACGGAACCCAACCACCAGCCCTACACCTTACCTTACGCCGTTGCCTACTCCTGGCCCGTACGCTGGCACTGACCCGTGCGTCAGCACGTAGCCTGACCCCCGCACGTTTCCGTACCCTCACCTGTGCCCTAAGCCTTGCCATTCCCTAACCCTAACCCCAGCCTGGAACGGAATACAACCACCAGCCCTACACCTTACCTTACGCAGTTGCCTACTCCTGGCCCGTACGCTGGCACAGACCCGTGCGTCAGCACGTAGCCTGACCCTCCCACGTTTCCGTAACCTCACCTGTGCCCTAAGCCTTGCCGTTCCCTAACCCTAACCCTAGCCCGGAACGGAAACACACCACCAGCCCTACACCTTACCCTTCGCCGTTGCCTACTCCCGGCCTGGACTCTGGCACTTACCGTGCAGCAGCACGTAGCCTTACCCTCCCGCGTTTCCGTACCCTGACCAGTGCCCTAACCCATGCCGTTCCCTAAACCTAACCCTAGCCCGGAACGGAAACCCACCACCAGCCCTAAACCTTACCCTACGCCATTGCCTACTCCTGGCCTGTACTCTGGCAGTGACCCGTGCATCAGCACGTAACCTTACCCACCCGCGTTTCCGTACCCTGACCTGCGCCCTAAGCCTTGCCGTTCCCTAACCCTAACCCTAGCCTGGAAAGGAACCCAACCACCAGCCCTACACCTTACCTTACGCCGTTGCCTACTCCTGGCCCGTACGCTGGCACTGACCCGTGCGTCAGCACGTAGCCTGACCCTCCCACGTTTCCGTACACTCACCTGTGCCCTAAGCCTTGCCATTCCCTAAACCTAACCCCAGCCCGGAACGGAAAACAACCACCAGCCCTACACCTTACCTTACGCCGTTGCCTACTCCTGGCCCGTACGCTGGCACAGACCCGTGCGTCAGCACGTAGCCTGACTCTCTCACGTTTCCGTACCCTCACCTGTGCCCTAAGCCTTGCCATTCCCTAACCCTAACCCTAGCCCTGAACGGAAACCCACAACCAGCCCTACACCTTACCTTACACCGTACCCTATTACTGGCCCGTACGGTGGCACTGAAACGTGCGTCAGCACGTAGCCTGACCCTCCCACGTTTCCGTAACCTCACCTGTGCCCTAAGCCTTGCCGTTCCCTAACACTAACCCTAGCCCGGAACGGAAACCCACCACCAGCCCTATACCTTACCTTACGCCTTTCCCTATTCCTGGCCCGTATGCTGGCACTGACCAGTGCGTCAGCACGTATCCTGACCCTCCCACTTTTCCGTACCCTCACCTGTGCCCTAAGCCTTGCCGTTCCCTAACCGTAACCCTAGCCTGGAACGGAAAACAACCACCTGCCGTACACCTTACCTTACGCCGTTGCCTTCTACTCGCCCGTACGCTGGAATTGACCCGTGCGTCAGCACGTAGCCTGACCCTCCCACGTTTACGTACCCTCACCTGTGCCCTAAGCCTTGCCGTTCCCTACCCCTAACCCTAGCCCGGAACGGAAACCCACCACCAGCCCTACACCTTACCCTACGCCGTTGCCTACTCCTGGCCTGTACTCTGGCACTGAACCGTGCATGAGCACGTAGCCTTACCGTCCCGCGTTTCCGTACCCTGACCTGTGCCCTAAGCCTTGCCGTTCCCTAACCCTAACCCTAGCCCGGAACGCATATCCACTACCAGCCCTACACTGTATCCTATGCCGTTGCCTACTCCTGGCCCGTACGCTGGCAGTGACCCGTGCGTCAGCACGTAGCCCATCCCTCCCACGTTTCAGTACCCTCACCTGTGCCCTAAGCCTTGCCGTTCCCTTACCCTAACCCTAGCCTGGAACGGAAACCAACCACCAGCCCTACATCTTACCTTACGCCGTTTCCTACTCCTGGCCCGTACGCTGGCACTGACACGTGCATCAGCACGTAGCCTGACAGTCCCACGTTTCTGTAACCTCACCTGTGCCCTAAGCCTTGCCGTTCCCTAACCCTAACCCTAGCCCGGAACGGAAACCCACCACCAGCCGTACACCTTACCTTACGCCGTACCCTATTCCTGGCCCGTACGCTAGCACTGAACCGTGCGTCAGCACGTAGCCTGACCCTCCCACGTTTCCATACCCTCTCCTTTGCCCTAAGACTTGCCGTTCCCTAACCCTAACCCTAGCCCGTATTAGAAACCCACCACCAGCCCTACACCTTACCTTACGCCGTACCCTATTCCTGGCCCGTACGCTGGCACTGAACAGTGCGTCAGCATGTAGCCTGACCCTCCCAAGTTTCTGTACCCTCACCTGTGCCCTAAGCCTTGCCGTTCCCTAACCCTAACCCTAGCCAGGAATAGAAACCCACCACCAGCCCTACACCTTACATTACGCCGTACCCTACTCCTGACCCGTACGCTGGCACTGACCCGTGCGTCAGCACGTAGCCTGACCCTCCCACGTTTCCATACCCTCACCTGTGCCCTAAGCCTTGCCGTTCCCTAACCCTAACCCTAGCCCGGAACGCAAATCCACCACCAGCCCTACACTGTATCCTATGCCGTTGCCTACTCCTGGCCCGTACGCTGGCACTGACCCGTGCGTCAGCACGTAGCCCGTCCCTCCCACGTTTCCGTACCCTCACCTCTGCCCTAAGCCTTGCCGTTCCCTATCCCTAAACCCAGCCTGGAAAGGAAATCAAGCACAAGCCGTACACTTTACCTTACGCCGTACCCTACTCCTGGCCCGTATGCTGGCACTGACCCATGCGTCAGCACGTAGCGTGACCCTCCCACGTTTCAGTACCCTCACCTGTGCCCTAAGCCTTGCCGTTCCCTAACCATAACCCTAGCCCGGAACGGAAACCCACCACCAGCCCTACACCTTACCTTACGCCGTAACCTATTCCTGGCCCGTACGCAGGCACTGAACCGTTCGTCTGCATGTAGCCTGACCCTCCCACGTTTCCGTAACCTCACCTGTGCCCTAAGCCTTGCCTTTCCCTAACCCTAACCCTAGCCCGGAATAGAAACCCACCACCAGCCCTACACATTACCTTACGCCGTATCCTACTCCTGACCCGTACGCTGGCACTGAACCATGCTTCTGCACGTAGTCTGAGCCTCCAACGTTTCCGTACCCTCACCTGTGCCCTAAGGCTTGACGTTCCCTTACCCTAACCCTAGCCCGGAACGGAAACCCAACACCAGCCCTACACCTTAACTTACGCCGTTCCCTATTCCTGGCCCGTACGCTGGCACTGAACCGTGTGTCAGCACGTAGCCTGACCCTCCCACGTTTCCGTTCCCTCACCTGTGCCCTAAGCCTTGCCATTCCCTAACCCTAACCGTAGCCAGGAACGCAAATCCACCACCAGCCATACACTTTATCCTACGCCTTTGCCTACTCCTGGCCCGTACGCTGGCACTGACCAGTGCGTCAGCACGTAGCCCGACCCTCCCACATTGCCGTACCCTCACCTGTGCCCTAAGCCTTGCCATTCCCTAACCCTAACCATAGCCTGGAACGGAAACCTACCACCAGCCCTACACCATACCTTATGCCGTACGCTGCTACTGACCCGTACGCTGGCACTGACCCGTGCGTCAGCACGTATCCTGACCCTCCCACCTTTCCGTACCCTCACCTGTGCCCTAAGCCTTGCCGTTCCCTAACCCTAACCCTAGCCCCGAACGGAAACCCACCACCAGCCCTACACCTTACCTTACGCCGTAACTTATTCCTGGCCCATACGCTGGCACTGAACCATGCGTCAGCATGTAGCCTGACCCTCCCACGTTTCGGTACCCTCACCTGTGCCCTAAGCCTTGCCGTTCCCTTACCCTAACCCTAGCCTGGAACGGAAACCAACCACCAGCCCTACATCTTACCTTACGCCGTTGCCTACCCCTGGCCCGTATGCTGGCAGTGACACTTGCGTCAGCACGTAGCCTGACCGTCCCACGTTTCTGTAACCTCACCTGTGCCCTAAGCCTTGCCGTTCCCTAACCCTAACCCTAGTCCGGAACGGAAACCCACCACCAGCCCTAAACCTTACCTTCCGCCGTTGCCTACTCCTCGCCCGTACGCTGGCATTGACCCCTGCGTCAGCACGTAGCCTGACCCTCCCACGTTTACGTACCCTCACCTGTGCCCTAAGCCTTGCCGTTCCCTAACCCTAACCCTAGCCCGGAACGGAAACCCACCACCAGCCCTACACCTTTCCCTACGCCATTGCCTACTCCTGGCCTGTACTCTGGCACTGAACCGTGCATCAGCACGTAGCCTTACCCTCCCGCGTTTCTGTACCCTGACCTCTGCCCTAAGCCTTGCCGTTCCCTAACCCTAACCCTAGCCCAGAACGCAAATCCACCACCAGCCCTACACTTTATCCTGCGCCGTTGCCTACTCCTGGCCCGTACGCTGGCACTGACCCGTGCGTCAGCACGTAGCCCGACCCTCCCACATTTCCGTACCCTCACCTGTGCCCTAAGCCTTGCCGTTCCCTAACCCTAACCCTAGCCCGGAATAGTAACCCACCACCAGCCATACACCATACCTTACGCCGTACGCTGCTACTGACCCGTACGGTGGCACTGACCCTTGCGTCAGCACGTAGCCTGACCCTCCCACGTTTCCGTACCCTCACCTGTGCCCTAAGCCTTGCCGTTCCCTAACCCTAACCCTAGCCCCGAACGGAAACCCACCACCAGCCCTACACCTTACCTTACGCCGTAACTTATTCCTGGCCCGTACGCAGGCACTGAACCGTGCGTCAGCATGTAGCCTGACCCTCCCACGTTTCGGTACCCTCACCTGTGCCCTAAGCCTTGCCGTTCCCTTACCCTAACCCTAGCCTGGAACGGAAACCAACCACCAGCCCTACATCTTACCTTACGCCGTTTCCTACTCCTGGCCCGTACGCTGGCACTGACACGTGCATCAGCACGTAGCCTGACAGTCCCACGTTTCTGTAACCTCACCTGTGCCCTAAGCCTTGCCGTTCCCTAACCCTAACCCTAGCCTGGAACGGAAACCCACCACCAGCCGTACACCTTACCTTACGCCGTACCCTATTCCTGGCCCGTACGCTAGCACTGAACCGTGCGTCAGCACGTAGCCTGACCCTCCCACGTTTCCATACCCTCTCCTTTGCCCTAAGACTTGCCGTTCCCTAACCCTAACCCTAGCCCGTATTAGAAACCCACCACCAGCCCTACACCTTACCTTACGCCGTACCCTATTCCTGGCCCGTACGCTGGCACTGAACAGTGCGTCAGCATGTAGCCTGACCCTCCCAAGTTTCTGTACCCTCACCTGTGCCCTAAGCCTTGCCGTTCCCTAACCCTAACCCTAGCCAGGAATAGAAACCCACCACCAGCCCTACACCTTACATTACGCCGTACCCTACTCCTGACCCGTACGCTGGCACTGACCCGTGCGTCAGCACGTAGCCTGACCCTCCCACGTTTCCATACCCTCACCTGTGCCCTAAGCCTTGCCGTTCCCTAACCCTAACCCTAGCCCGGAACGCAAATCCACCACCAGCCCTACACTGTATCCTATGCCGTTGCCTACTCCTGGCCCGTACGCTGGCACTGACCCGTGCGTCAGCACGTAGCCCGTCCCTCCCACGTTTCCGTACCCTCACCTCTGCCCTAAGCCTTGCCGTTCCCTATCCCTAAACCCAGCCTGGAAAGGAAATCAAGCACAAGCCGTACACTTTACCTTACGCCGTACCCTACTCCTGGCCCGTATGCTGGCACTGACCCATGCGTCAGCACGTAGCCTGACCCTCCCACGTTTCAGTACCCTCACCTGTGCCCTAAGCCTTGCCGTTCCCTAACCATAACCCTAGCCCGGAACGGAAACCCACCACCAGCCCTACACCTTACCTTACGCCGTAACCTATTCCTGGCCCGTACGCAGGCACTGAACCGTTCGTCTGCATGTAGCCTGACCCTCCCACGTTTCCGTAACCTCACCTGTGCCCTAAGCCTTGCCTTTCCCTAACCCTAACCCTAGCCCGGAATAGAAACCCACCACCAGCCCTACACATTACCTTACGCCGTATCCTACTCCTGACCCGTACGCTGGCACTGAACCATGCTTCTGCACGTAGTCTGAGCCTCCAACGTTTCCGTACCCTCACCTGTGCCCTAAGGCTTGACGTTCCCTTACCCTAACCCTAGCCCGGAACGGAAACCCAACACCAGCCCTACACCTTAACTTACGCCGTTCCCTATTCCTGGCCCGTACGCTGGCACTGAACCGTGTGTCAGCACGTAGCCTGACCCTCCCACGTTTCCGTTCCCTCACCTGTGCCCTAAGCCTTGCCATTCCCTAACCCTAACCGTAGCCAGGAACGCAAATCCACCACCAGCCATACACTTTATCCTACGCCTTTGCCTACTCCTGGCCCGTACGCTGGCACTGACCAGTGCGTCAGCACGTAGCCCGACCCTCCCACGTTGCCGTACCCTCACCTGTGCCCTAAGCCTTGCCATTCCCTAACCCTAACCATAGCCTGGAACGGAAACCTACCACCAGCCCTACACCATACCTTATGCCGTACGCTGCTACTGACCCGTACGCTGGCACTGACCCGTGCGTCAGCACGTAGCCTGACCCTCCCACCTTTCCGTACCCTCACCTGTGCCCTAAGCCTTGCCGTTCCCTAACCCTAACCCTAGCCCCGAACGGAAACCCACCACCAGCCCTACACCTTACCTTACGCCGTAACTTATTCCTGGCCCATACGCTGGCACTGAACCATGCGTCAGCATGTAGCCTGACCCTCCCACGTTTCGGTACCCTCACCTGTGCCCTAAGCCTTGCCGTTCCCTTACCCTAACCCTAGCCTGGAACGGAAACCAACCACCAGCCCTACATCTTACCTTACGCCGTTGCCTACCCCTGGCCCGTATGCTGGCAGTGACACTTGCGTCAGCACGTAGCCTGACCGTCCCACGTTTCTGTAACCTCACCTGTGCCCTAAGCCTTGCCGTTCCCTAACACTAACCCTAGCCCGGAACGGAAACCCACCACCAGCCGTACACCTTACCTTACGCCGTCCCCTATTCCTGGCCCGTACGCTGGCACTGAACCGTGTGTCAGCACGTAGCCTGACCCTCCCACGTTTCCGTACCCTTTCCTTTGCCCTAAGACTTGCTGTTCCCTAACCCTAACCCTAGCCCGGTTTAGAAAACCACCACCAGCCCTACACCTTACCTTACGCCGTACCATATTCCTGGCCCGTACGCTGGCACTGAACCGTGCGTCAGCACGTAGCCTGACACTCCCACGTTTCCGTACCCTCACCTGTGCCCTAAGCCTTGCCATTCCCTAACCCTAACCCTAGCCTGTAACGGAAACCAACCACCAGCCGTACACCTTACCTTACGCCGTTGCCTACTCCTCGCCCGTACGCTGGCACTGAACTGTGCGTCAGCACGTAGCCTGACCCTCCCACGTTTACGTACACTCACCTGTGCCCTAAGCCTTGCCATTCCCTAACCCTAACCCTAGCCCGGAACGGAAACCCACCACCAGCCCTACACCTTACCCTACGCCGTTGCCTACTCCTGGCCTGTACTCTGGCACTGAACCGTGCATCAGCACGTAGCCTTACCCTCCCGCGTTTACGTACCCTGACCTGTGCCCTAAGCCTTGCCGTTCCCTAACCCTAACCCTTGCCCATAACGCAAATCCACCACCAACCCTACACTTTATCCTACGCCGTTGCCTACTCCTGGCCCGTACGCTGGCACTGACCCGTGCGTCAGCACGTAGCCCGACCCTCCCACGTTTCCGTACCCTCACCTGTGCCCTAAGCCTTGCCGTTCCCTAACCCTAACCCTAGCCTGGAACGGAAACCAACCACCAGCCCTACACCTTACCTTACGCCGTTGCCTACTCCTGGCCCGTACGCTGGCACTGACCCGTGCGTCAGCACGTAGCCTGACCTTCCCACGTTTCCGTACCCTCACCTGTGCCCTAAGCCTTGCCATTCCCTAACCCTAACCCTAGCCCGGAATAGTAACCCACCAACATCCCTACACCATACCTTACGCCGTACGCTGCTACTGACCCGTACACTGGCACTGACCCGTGCGTCAGCACGTAGCGTGACCCTCCCACGTTTCCGTACCCTCACCTGTGCCCTAAGCCTTGCCGTTCCCTAACCCTAACCCTAGCCCCGAACGGAAACCCACCACCAGCCCTACACCTTACCTTACGCCGTAACTTATTCCTGGCCCATACGCTGGCACTGAACCGTGCATCAGCATGTAGCCTGACCCTCCCACGTTTCGGTACCCTCACCTGTGCCCTAAGCCTTGCCGTTCCCTTACCCTAACCCTAGCCTGGAACGGAAACCAACCACCAGCCCTACATCTTACCTTACGCCGTTGCCTACCCCTGGCCCGTACGCTGGCACTGAAACGTGCGTCAGCACGTAGCCTGACCGTCCCACGTTTCTGTAACCTCACCTGTGCCCTAAGCCTTGCCGTTCCCTAACCCTAAACCTAGCCCGGAACGGAAAGCCACCACCAGCCGTACACCTTGCCTTACACCGTACCCTATTCCTGGCCCGTACGCTGGCACTGAACCGTGCGTCAGCACGTAGCCTGACCCTCCCACGTTTTCGTACCCTTTCCTTTGCCCTAAGACTTGCCGTTCCCTAACCCTAACCCTAGCCCGGAATAGAAACCCACCACCAGCCCTACACCTTACCTTACGCCGTACCCTACTCCTGACCCGTACGCTGGCACTGACCCGTGCGTCAGCACGTAGCCTGACCCTCCCACGTTTCCATACCCTCACCTGTGCCCTAAGCCTTGCCGTTCCCTAACCCTAACCCTAGCCCGGAACGCAAATCCACCACCAGCCCTACACTGTATCCTATGCCGTTGCCTACTCCTGGCCCGTACGCTGGCACTGACCCGTGCGTCAGCACGTAGCCCGTCCCTCCCACGTTTCCGTACCCTCACCTGTGCCCTAAGCCTTGCCGTTCCCTATCCCTAAACCTAGCCTGGAAAGGAAATCAAGCACAAGCTGTACACTTTACCTTACGCCGTA
Organism: Mesoplodon bidens; assembly: GCF_964165515.1. Taxonomy (NCBI): domain Eukaryota; kingdom Metazoa; phylum Chordata; class Mammalia; order Artiodactyla; family Ziphiidae; genus Mesoplodon; species Mesoplodon bidens. The sequence goes on along the minus strand of NW_027671726.1, from coordinate 664,061 downwards.
TCCTACTCCTGGCCCGTATGCTGGCACTGACCCATGCGTCAGCACGTAGCCTGACCCTCCCACGTTTCAGTACCCTCACCTGTGCCCTAAGCCTTGCCGTTCCCTAACCATAACCCTAGCCCGGAACGGAAACCCACCACCAGCCCTACACCTTACCTTACACCGTAACCTATTCCTGGCCCGTACGCAGGCACTGAACCGTTCGTCTGCATGTAGCCTGACCCTCCCACGTTTCCGTAACCTCACCTGTGCCCTAAGCCTTGCCTTTCCCTAACCCTAACCCTAGTCCGGAATAGAAACCCACCACCAGCCCTACACATTACCTTACGCCGTATCCTACTCCTGACCCGTACGCTGGCATTGACCCGTGCGTCAGCACGTAGCCTGACCCTCCCACGTTTACGTACCCTCAACTGTGCCCTAAGCCTTGCCGTTCCCTTACCCTAACCCTAGCCTGGAACGGAAACCAACCACCAGCCCTACATCTTACCTTACGCCGTTGCCTACACCTGGCCCGTACGCTGGCACTGAAACGTGCGTCAGCACGTAGCCTGACCGTCCCACGTTTCTGTAACCTCACCTGTGCCCTAAGCCTTGCCGTTCCCTAACCCTAACCCTATCCCGGAACGGAAACCCACCACCAGCCGTACACCTTACCTTACGCCGTACCCTATTCCTGGCCCGTACGCTGGCACTGAACCGTGCGTCAGCACGTAGCCTGACCCTCCCACGTTTCCGTACCCTCTCCTTTGCCCTAAGACTTGCCGTTCCCTAACCCTAACCCTAGCCCGGATTAGAAACCCCCCACCAGCCCTACACCTTACCTTACACCGTACCCTATTCCTGGCCCGTACGCTGGCACTGAACCGTGCGTCAGCACGTAGCCTGACCCTCCCACGTTTACGTACCCTCACCGGTGCCCTAAGCCTTGCCGTTCCCTAACCCTAACCCTAGCCCGGAACGGAAACCCACCACCAGCCCTACGCCTTACCCTACGCCGTTGCCTACTCCTGGCCTGTACTCTGGCACTGAACCTTGCATCAGCACGTAGCCTTACCGTCCCGCGTTTCTGTACCCTGACCTGTGCCCTAAGCCTTGCCGTTCCCTAACACTAACCCTAGCCCAGAACGCAAATCCACCACCAGCCCTACACTTTATCCTGCGCCGTTGCCTACTCCTGGCCAGTACGCTGGCAGTGACCCGTGCGTCAGCACGTAGCCCAACCCTCCCAAATTTCCGTACCCTCACCTGTGCCCTAAGCCTTGCCGTTCCCTAACCCTAACCCTAGAATGGAACGGAAACCAACCACCAGCCCTACACCTTACCTTACGCCGTTGCCTACTCCTGGCCCGTACGCTGGCAATGACACGTGCGTCAGCACGTAGCCTGACCCTCCTACGTTCCCGTACCCTCACCAGTGCCCTAAGCCTTGCCATTCCCTAACCCTAACCCTAGCCCGGAATAGTAACCCACCACCAGCCCTACACCATACCTTACACCGTACGCTGCTACTGACCCGTACGCTGGCACTGTCCCGTGCGTCAGCACGTAGCCTGACCCTCCCACGTTTCCGTACCCTCACCTGTGCCCTAAGCCTTGCCATTCCGTAACCCTAACACTAGCCCCGAACCGAAACCCACCACCAGCCCTACACCTTACCTTACGCCGTAACTTATTCCTGGCCCGTACGCTGGCACTGAACCGTGCGTCAGCATGTAGCCTGACCCTCCCACGTTTCGGTACCCTCACCTGTGCCCTAAGCCTTGCCGTTCCTTACCCTAACCCTAGCCTGGAACGGAAACCAACCACCAGCCCTACATCTTACCTTACGCCGTTGCCTACACCTGGCCCGTACGCTGGCACTGACACGTGCGTCAGCACGTAGCCTGACAGTCCCACGTTTCTGTAACCTCACCTGTGCCCTAAGCCTTGCCGTTCCCTAACCCTAACCCTAGCCCGGAACGGAAACCCACCACCAGCCGTACACCTTACCTTACGCCGTACCCTATTCCTGGCCCGTACGCTGGCACTGAACCATGCGTCAGCACGTAGCCTGACCCTCCCACGTTTCCGTACCCTCTCCTTTGCCCTAAGACTTGCCGTTCCCTAACCCTAACCCTAGCCCGGATTAGAAACCCACCAGCAGCCCTACACCTTACCTTACGCCGTACCCTACTCCTGGCCCGTACGCTGGCACTGACCCGTGCGACAGCACGTAGCCTGACCCTCCCACGTTTCCGTACCCTCACATTTGCCCTAAGCATTGCTGTTCCCTAACCCTAACACTAGCCCGGATTAGAAACCCACCACCAGCCCTACACCTTACCTTACGCCGTACCCTATTCCTGGCCCGTACGCTGGCACTTTACAGTGCGTCAGCACGGAGCCTGACCCTCACACGTTTCCATACCCTCAACTGTGCCCTAAGCCTTGCCGTTCCCTAACCCTAACCCTAGCCCGGAACGGAAACCCACCACCAGCCCTAAACCTTACCCTACGCCGTTGCCTACTCCTGGCCTGTACTCTGTCACTGACCCGTTCATCAGCACGTAGCCTTACCCACCCGCGTTTCCGTACCCTGACCTGTGCCCTAAGCCTTGCCGTTCCCTAACCCTAACCCTAGCCCAGAACGCAAATCCACCACCAGCCCTACACTTTATCCTACGCCGTTGCCTACTCCTGGCCCGTACGCTGGCACTGACCCGTGCGTCAGCACGTAGCCTGACCATCCCACGTTTTCGTACCCTCACCTGTGCCCTAAGACTTGCCGTTCCCTAATCCTAACCCTAGCCTGGAACGGAACCCAACCACCAGCCCTACACCTTACCTTACGCCGTTGCCTACTCCTGGCCCGTACGCTGGCACTGACCCGTGCGTCAGCACGTAGCCTGACCCCCGCACGTTTCCGTACCCTCACCTGTGCCCTAAGCCTTGCCATTCCCTAACCCTAACCCCAGCCTGGAACGGAATACAACCACCAGCCCTACACCTTACCTTACGCAGTTGCCTACTCCTGGCCCGTACGCTGGCACAGACCCGTGCGTCAGCACGTAGCCTGACCCTCCCACGTTTCCGTAACCTCACCTGTGCCCTAAGCCTTGCCGTTCCCTAACCCTAACCCTAGCCCGGAACGGAAACACACCACCAGCCCTACACCTTACCCTTCGCCGTTGCCTACTCCCGGCCTGGACTCTGGCACTTACCGTGCAGCAGCACGTAGCCTTACCCTCCCGCGTTTCCGTACCCTGACCAGTGCCCTAACCCATGCCGTTCCCTAAACCTAACCCTAGCCCGGAACGGAAACCCACCACCAGCCCTAAACCTTACCCTACGCCATTGCCTACTCCTGGCCTGTACTCTGGCAGTGACCCGTGCATCAGCACGTAACCTTACCCACCCGCGTTTCCGTACCCTGACCTGCGCCCTAAGCCTTGCCGTTCCCTAACCCTAACCCTAGCCTGGAACGGAACCCAACCACCAGCCCTACACCTTACCTTACGCCGTTGCCTACTCCTGGCCCGTACGCTGGCACTGACCCGTGCGTCAGCACGTAGCCTGACCCTCCCACGTTTCCGTACACTCACCTGTGCCCTAAGCCTTGCCATTCCCTAAACCTAACCCCAGCCCGGAACGGAAAACAACCACCAGCCCTACACCTTACCTTACGCCGTTGCCTACTCCTGGCCCGTACGCTGGCACAGACCCGTGCGTCAGCACGTAGCCTGACTCTCTCACGTTTCCGTACCCTCACCTGTGCCCTAAGCCTTGCCATTCCCTAACCCTAACCCTAGCCCTGAACGGAAACCCACAACCAGCCCTACACCTTACCTTACACCGTACCCTATTACTGGCCCGTACGGTGGCACTGAAACGTGCGTCAGCACGTAGCCTGACCCTCCCACGTTTCCGTAACCTCACCTGTGCCCTAAGCCTTGCCGTTCCCTAACACTAACCCTAGCCCGGAACGGAAACCCACCACCAGCCCTATACCTTACCTTACGCCTTTCCCTATTCCTGGCCCGTATGCTGGCACTGACCAGTGCGTCAGCACGTATCCTGACCCTCCCACTTTTCCGTACCCTCACCTGTGCCCTAAGCCTTGCCGTTCCCTAACCGTAACCCTAGCCTGGAACGGAAAACAACCACCTGCCGTACACCTTACCTTACGCCGTTGCCTTCTACTCGCCCGTACGCTGGAATTGACCCGTGCGTCAGCACGTAGCCTGACCCTCCCACGTTTACGTACCCTCACCTGTGCCCTAAGCCTTGCCGTTCCCTACCCCTAACCCTAGCCCGGAACGGAAACCCACCACCAGCCCTACACCTTACCCTACGCCGTTGCCTACTCCTGGCTTGTACTCTGGCACTGAACCGTGCATGAGCACGTAGCCTTACCGTCCCGCGTTTCCGTACCCTGACCTGTGCCCTAAGCCTTGCCGTTCCCTAACCCTAACCCTAGCCCGGAACGCATATCCACCACCAGCCCTACACTGTATCCTATGCCGTTGCCTACTCCTGGCCCGTACGCTGGCAGTGACCCGTGCGTCATCACGTAGCCCATCCCTCCCACGTTTCAGTACCCTCACCTGTGCCCTAAGCCTTGCCGTTCCCTAACCCTAAACCTAGCCTTGAAAGGAAATCAAGCACACGCCCTACACTTTACCTTACGCCGTACCCTACTCCTGGCCCGTATGCTGGCACTGACCCATGCGTCAGCACGTAGCCTGACCCTCCCACGTTTCAGTACCCTCACCTGTGCCCTAAGCCTTGCCGTTCCCTAACCATAACCCTAGCCCGGAACGGAAACCCACCACCAGCCCTACACCTTACCTTACGCCGTAACCTATTCCTGGCCCGTACGCAGGCACTGAACCGTTCGTCTGCATGTAGCCTGACCCTCCCACGTTTCCGTAACCTCACCTGTGCCCTAAGACTTGCCTTTCCCTAACCCTAACCCTAGCCCGGAATAGAAACCCACCACCAGCCCTACACATTACCTTACGCCGTATCCTACTCCTGAACCGTACGCTGGCACTGAACCATGCGTCTGCACGTAGTCTGAGCCTAAAACGTTTCCGTACCCTCACCTGTGCCCTAAGCCTTGACGTTCCCTAACCCTAACCCTAGCCCGGAACGGAAACCCAACACCAGCCCTACACCTTAACTTACGCCGTTCCCTATTCCTGGCCCGTACGCTGGCACTGAACCGTGTGTCAGCACGTAGCCCTACCCTCCCACGTTTCCGTACCCTCACCTGTGCCCTAAGCCTTGCTGTTCCCTAAGCCTAACCCTAGCCCGGAACGGAAACCCACCAACAGCTCTACACCTTACCCTACACCGTTGCCTACTCCTGGCCTGTACTCTGGCACTGAAACGTGCATCAGCACGTAACCTTACCCTCCCGCGTTTCCGTAACCTGACCAGTGCCCTAAGCCTTGCCGTTCCCTAACCCTAACCCTAGTCCGGAACGGAAAACCACCACCAGCCGTAAACCTTACCTTACGCCGTTGCCTACTCCTCGCCCGTACGCTGGCATTGACCCATGCGTCATCACGTAGCCTGACCCTCCCACGTTTAGGTACCCTCACCTGTGCCCTAAGCCTTGCCGTTCCCTAACCCTAACCCTAGCCCGGAACGGAAACCCACCACCAGCCCTACACCTTACCCTACGCCGTTGCCTACTCCTGGCCTGTACTCTGGCAGTGAACCGTGCATCAGCACGTAGCCTTACCCTCCCGCGTTTCCGTACCCTGACCTGTGCCCTAAGCCTTGCCGTTCCCTAACCCTAACCCTAGCCCAGAACGCAAATCCACCACCAGCCCTACACTTTATCCTACGCCGTTGCCTTCTCCTGGCCCGTACGCTGGCACTGACCCGTGCGTCAGCACGTAGCCTGACCCTCCCACGTTTCCGTACCCTCACCTGTGCCCTAAGCCTTGCCATTCCCTAACCCTAACCCTAGCCCGGATTAGTAACCCACCACCAGCCCTACACCATACCTTACGCCGTACGCTGCTACTGACCCGTAAGCTGGCACAGACCCGTGCGTCAGCACGTAGCCAGACCCTCATACGTTTCCGTACCCTCACCTGTGCCCTATGCCTTGCCGTTCCCTAACCCTAACCCTAGCCCCGAACGGAAACCCACCACCAGCCCTACACCTTACCCTACGCCGTAACTTATTCCTGGCCCGTACGCTGGCACTGAACCGTGCGTCAGCATGTAGCCAGACCCTCCCACGTTTCGGTACCCTCACCTGTGCCCTAAGCCTTGCCGTTCCCTTACCCTAACCCTAGCCTGGAACGGAAACCCACCACCAGCCGTACATCTTACCTTACTCCGTTGCCTACCCCTGGCCCGTACGCTGGCACTGACACGTGCGTCAGCACGTAGCCTGACCGTCCCACGTTTCTGAACCCTCACCTGTGCCCTAAGCCTTGCCGTTCCCTAACCCTAACCCTAGCCCGGAATAGAAACCCACCAACAGCCCTACACCTTACATTACGCCTTACCCTACACCTGACCCGTACGCTGGCACTGACCCGTGCGTCAGCACGTAGCCTGACCCTCCCACGTTTCCATAACCTCACCTGTGCCCTAAGCCTTGCCGTTCCCTAACCCTAACCCTGGCCCGGAACGCAAATCCACCACCAGCACTACACTCTATCCTATGCCGTTGCCGACTCCTGGCCCGTACGCTGGCACTGACCCGTGCTTCAGCACGTAGCCGTTCCCTCCCACGTTTCCGTACACACACATGTGCCCTAAGCCTTGCCGTTCCCTAACCCTAACCCTAGCCTGGAATGGAAACCAACCACCAGCCCTACACCTTACCTTACGCCGTACCCTATTCCTGGCCCGTACGCTGGCACTGACCCGTGCGACAGCACGTAGCCTGACCCTCCCACGTTTCCGTACCCTCACATTTGCCCTAAGCCTTGCTGTTCCCTAACCCTAACACTAGCCTGGATTAGAAACCCACCACCAGCCCTACACCTTACCTTACGCCGTACCCTATTCCTGGCCCGTACGCTGGCACTTTACAGTGCGTCAGCACGGAGCCTGACCCTCACACGTTTCCATACCCTCACCTGTGCCCTAAGCCTTGCCGTTCCCTAACCCTAACCCTAGCCCGGAACGCAAATCCACCACCAGCCCTACACTGTATCCTACGCCGTTGCCTACTCGTGGCCCGTACGCTGGCACTGACCCGTTCATCAGCACGTAGCCTTACCCACCCGCGTTTCCGTACCCTGACCTGTGCCTTAAGCCTTGCCGTTACCTAACCCTAACCCTAGCCCAGAACGCAAATCCACCACCAGCCCTACACTTTATCCTACGCCGTTGCCTACTCCTGGCCCGTACGCTGGCACTGACCCGTGCGTCAGCACGTAGCCTGACCATCCCACGTTTTCGTACCCTCACCTGTGCCCTAAGACTTGCCGTTCCCTAATCCTAACCCTAGCCTGGAACTGAACCCAACCACCAGCCCTACACCTTACCTTACGCCGTTGCCTACTCCTGGCCCGTACGCTGGCACTGACACGTGCGTCAGCACGTAGCCTGACCCTCGCACGTTACCGTACCCTCACCTGTGCCCTAAGCCTTGCCATTCCCTAACCCTAACCCCAGCCTGGAACGGAATACAACCACCAGCCCTACACCTTACCTTACGCAGTTGCCTACTCCTGGCCCGTACGCTGGCACAGACCCGTGCGTCAGCACGTAGCCTGACCCTCCCACGTTTCCGTAACCTCACCTGTGCCCTAAGCCTTGCCGTTCCCTTACCCTAATCCTAGCCTGGAAAGGAAACCAACCACCAGCCCTACATCTTACCTTACGCTGTTGCCTACCCCTGGCCCGTATGCTGGCACTGACACGTGCGTCAGCACGTAGCCTGACCGTCCCACGTTTCTGTAACCTCACCTGTGCCCTAAGCCTTGCCGTTCCCTAACCCTAACCCTAGCCCGGAACGGAAACCCACCACCAGCCGTACACCTAACCTTACGCCGTACCCTATTCCGGGCCCGTACGCTGGCACTGAACCGTGCGTCAGCACGTAGCCTGACCCTCCCACGTTTCCGTACCCTCTCCTTTGCCCTAAGACTTGCCGTTCCCTAACCCTAACCCTAGCCCGGATTAGAAACCCACCACCAGCCCTACACCTTACCTTACGCCGTACCCTATTCCTGGCGCGTACGCTGGCACTGAACCGTGTGTCAGCACGTAGCCTGACCCTCCCACGTTTCCGTACCCTCACCTGTGCCCTAAGCCTTGCCATTCCCTAACCCTAACCCTAGCCAAGAATAGTAACCCACCACCAGCCCTACACCATACCTTACGCCGTACGCTGCTACTGACCCGTACGCTGGCACTGACCCGTGCTTCAGCAGGTAGCCTGACCCTCCCACCTTTCCGTACCCTCAACTGCGCCCTAAGCCTTGCCGTTCCCTAACCCTAACACTAGCCCCGAAAGGAAACCCACCACCAGCCCTACACCTTACCTTATGCCGTAACTTATTCCTGGCCCATACGCTGGCACTGAATCATGCGTCACCATGTAGCCTGACCCTCCCACGTTTCCGTACCCTCACCAGTGCCCTAAGCCTTGCCATTCCCTAACCCTAACCCTAGCCTTGAATAGTAACCCACCACCAGCCCTACACCATACCTTACGCCGTACGCTGCTACTGACCCGTACGCTGGCACTGACCCATGCTTCAGCACGTAGCCTGACCCTCCCACGTTTCCATACCCTCACCTGTGCCCTAAGCCTTGCCGTTCCCTAACCCTAGCCCTAGCCCCGAACGGAAACCCACCACCAGCCCTACACCTTACCTTACGCCGTAACTTATTCCTGGCCCATACGCTGGCACTGAACCGTGTGTCAGCATGTAGCCTGACCCTCCCACGTTTCGGTACCCTCACCTGTGCCCTAAGACTTGCCGTTCCCTTACCCTAACCCTAGCCTGTAACGGAAACCATCCACCAGCCCTACATCTTACCTTACGACATTGCCTAACCCTGGCCCGTACGCTGGCACTGAAACGTGCGTCAGCACGTAGCCTGACCGTCCCACGTTTCTGTAACCTCACCTGTGCCCTAAGCCTTGCCGTTCCCTAACCATAACCCTAGCCCGGAACGGAAACCCACCACCAGCCGTACACCTTACCTTACGCCGTACCCTATTCCTGGCCCGTACGCTGGCACTGAACCGTGCGTCAGCACGTAGCCTGACCCTCCCACGTTTCCGTACCCTCTCCTTTGCCCTAAGACTTGCCGTTCCCTAACCCTAACCCTAGCCCGGATTAGAAAACCACCACCAGCCCTACACCTTACCTTACGCCGTACCCTATTCCTGGCCCGTACGCTGGCACTGAACCGTGCGTCAGCACGTAGCCTGACCCTCCCACGTTTCCGTACCCTCACCTGTGCCCTAAGCCTTGCCATTCCCTAACCCTAACCCTAGTCCGGAACGGAAACCCACCACCAGCCCTAAACCTTACCTTACGCCGTTGCCTACTCCTCGCCCATACGCTGGCATTGACCCGTGCGTCAGCACGTAGCCTGACCCTCCCACGTTTACGTACCCTCACCTGTGCCCTAAGCCTTGACGTTACCTAACCCTAACACTAGCACGGAACGGAAACCCACCACCAGCCCTACACCTTACCCTACGCCGTTGCCTACTCCTGGCCTGTACTGTGGCACTGAACCGTGCATCAGCACGTAGCCTTACCCTCCCGCGTTTCCGTACCGTGACCTGTGCCCTAAGCCTTGCCGTTCCCTAACCCTAAACCTAGCCCAGAACGCAAATCCACCACCAGCCCTACACTTTATCCTACGCCGTTGCCTACTCCTGGCCCGTACGCTGGCACTGACCCGTGCGTCAGCACGTAGCCCGACCCTCCCACGTTTCCGTACCCTCACCTGTGCCCTAAGCCTTGCCGTACCCTAACCCTAACCCTAGCCTGGAACGGAAACCAACCACCAGCCCTACACCTTACCTTACGCCGTTGCCTACTCCTGGCCCGTACGCTGGCACTGACCCGTGCGTCAGCACATAGCCTGACCCTCCCACGTTTCCGTACCCTCACCTGTGCCCTAAGCCTTGCCATTCCCTAACCCTAACCCTAGCCCAGAATAGTAACCCACCACCAGCCCTACACCATACCTTACGCCGTACGCTGCTACTGACCCGTACGCTGGCACTGACCCGTGCGTCAGCACATAGACTGACCCTCCCACGTTTCCATACCCTCACCTGTGCCCTAAACCTTGCCGTTCCCTAACCCTAACCCTAGCCCCGAACGGAAACCCACCACCAGCCCTACACCTTACCTTACGCCGTAACATATTCCTGGCCCATACGCTGGCAATGAACCGTGCGTCAGCATGTAGCCTGACCCTCCCACGTTTCGGTACCCTCACCTGTGCCCTAAGCCTTGCCGTTCCCTTACCCTAACCCTAGCCTGGAACGGAAACCAACCACAAGCCGTACACCTTACCTTACGTCGTTGCCTACTCCTCGCCCGTACGCTGGCATTGACCCGTGCGTCAGCACGTAGCCTGACCCTCCCACGTTTCCGTACCCTCACTTGTGCACTAAGACTTGCCATTCCCTAACCCTAACCCTAGCCCGGAATAGTAACCCACCACCAGCCCTACACCATACCTTACGCCATACGCTGCTACTGACCCGTACGCTGGCACTGACCCGTGCGTCAGCACGTAGCCTGACCCTCCCACCTTTCCGTACCCTCACCTGTGCCCTAAGCCTTGCCGTTCCCTAACCCTAACCCTAGCCCGGATTAGAAACCCACCACCAGCCCTACACCTTACCTTACGCCGTACCCTATTCCTGGCCCATACGCTGGCACTGAACCGTGCGTCAGCACGTAGCCTGACCCTCCCACGTTTCCGTACCCTCACCTGTGCCCTAAGCCTTGCCATTCCCTAACCCTAACCCTAGCCTGGAACGGAAACCAACCACCAGCCGTAAACCTTACCTTACGTCGTTGCCTACTCCTCGCCCGTATGCTGGCATTGACCCGTGCGTCAGCACGTAGCCTGACCCTCCCACGTTTACGTACCCTCACCTGTGCCCTAAGCCTTGCCGTTCCCTAACCCTAACCCTAGCCCGGAACGGAAACCCACCACCAGCCCTACACCTTACCCTACGCCGTTGCCTACTCCTGGCCTGTACTCTGGCACTGAACCGTGCATCAGCACGTAGCCTTACCCTCCCGCGTTTCCGTACCCTGACCTTTGCCCTAAGCCTTGCTGTTCCCTAACCCTAACCCTAGCCCAGAACGCAAATCCACCACCAGCCTTACACTTTATCCTACGCCGTTGCCTACTCCTGTACCGTACGCTGGCACTGACCCGTGCGTCAGCACGTAGCCCGACCCTCCCACGTTTCCGTACCCTCACCTGTGCCCTAAGCCTTGCCGTTCCCTAACCCTAACCCTAGCCTGGAACGGAAACCAACCACCAGCCCTACACCTTACCTTACGCCGTTGCCTACTCCTGGCCCGTACGCTGGCACTGACCCATGCGTCAGCACGTAGCCTGACCCTCCCACGTTTCCGTACCCTCACCTGTGCCCTAAGCCTTGCCATTCCCTAACCCTAACCCTAGCCCAGAATAGTAACCCACCACCAGCTCTACACCATACCTTACGCCGTACGCTGCTACTGACCCGTACGCTGGCACTGACCCGTGCTTCAGCACGTAGCCTGACCCTCCCACCTTTCCGTACTCTCAACTGCGCCCTAAGCCTTGCCGTTCCCTAACCCTAACCCTAGCCCCGAACGGAAACCCACCACCAGCCTTACACCTTACCTTATGCCGTAACTTATTCCTGGCCCATACGCTGGCACTGAACCATGCGTCACCATGTAGCCTGACCCTCCCAAGTTTCGGTACCCTCACCTGTGCCCTAAGCCTTGCCGTTCCCTTACCCTAACCCTAGCCTGGAACGGAAACCAACCACCAGCCCTACATCTTACCTTACGCCGTTGCCTACCCCTGGCCCGTATGCTGGCACTGACAAGTGCGTCAGCACGTAGCCTGACCGTCCCACGTTTCTGTAACCTCACCTGTGCCCTAAGCCTTGCCGTTCCCTAACCCTAACCCTAGCCCGGAACGGAAACCCACCACCAGCCGTACACCTTACCTTACGCCGTACCCTATTCCTGGCCCGTACGCTGGCACTGAGCCGTGCGTCAGCACGTAGCCTGACCCTCCCACGTTTCCGTACCCTCTCCTTTGCCCTAAGACTTGCCGTTCCCTAACCCTAACCCTAGCCCGGATTAGAAAACCACCACCAGCCCTACACCTTACCTTACGCCGTACCCTATTCCTGGCCCGTACGCTGGCACTGAACCGTGCGTCAGCACGTAGCCTGACCCTCCCACGTTTCCGTACCCTCACCTGTGCCCTAAGCCTTGCCATTCCCTAACCCTAACCCTAGCCTGTATCGGAAACCAACCACCAGCCGTACACCTTACCTTACGTCGTTGCTTACTCCTCGCCCGTACGCTGGCATTGACCCGTGCGTCAGCACGTAGCCTGACCCTCCCACGTTTACGTACCCTCACCTGTGCCCTAAGACTTGCCGTTACCTAACCCTAACCATAGCACGGAACGGAAACCCACCACCAGCCCTACAACTTACCCTACGCCGTTGCCTACTCCTGGCCTGTACTCTGGCACTGAACCGTGCATCAGCACGTAGCCTTACCCTACCGCGTTTCCGTACCCTGACCTGTGCCCTAAGCCTTGCCGTTCCCTAACCCTAACCCTAGTCCCGAACGGAAACCCACCACCAGCCCTAAACCTTACCTTACGCCGTTGCCTACTCCTCGCCCGTACGCTGGCATTGACCCGTGCGTCAGCACGTAGCCTGACCCTCCCACGTTTACGTACCCTCACCTGTGCCCTAAGCCTTGCCGTTCCCTAACCCTAACCCTCGCCCGGAACGGAAACCCACCACCAGCCCTACACCTTACCCTACGCCGTTGCCTACTCCTGGCCTGTACTCTGGCACTGAACCGTGCATCAGCACGTAGCCTTACCCTCCCGCGTTTCCGTACCCTGACCTGTGCCCTAAGCCTTGCAGTTCCCTAACCCTAACCCTAGCCCAGAACGCAAATCAACCACCAGCCCTACACTTTATCCTACGCCGTTGCCTACTCCTGGCCCGTACGCTGGCACTGACCCGTGCGTCAGCACGTATCCTGACCCTCCCGCGTTTCCGTACCCTGACCTGTGCCCTAAGCCTTGCCGTTCCCTAACCCTAACCCTAGCCCAGAACGCAAATCCACCACCAGCCCTACACTTTATCCTACGCCGTTGCCTACTCCTGGCCCGTACGCTGGCACTGAACCGTGCGTCAGCACGTAGCCCGACCCTCCCACGTTTCCGTACCCTCACCTGTGCCCTAAGCCTTGCCGTTCCCTAACCCTAACCCTAGCCTGGAACGGAAACCAACCACCAGCCCTACACCTTACCTTACGCCGTTGCCGACTCCTGGCCCGTACGCTGGCACTGACCCGTGCGTCAGCACATAGCCTGACCCTCCCACGTTTCCGTACCCTCACCTGTGCCCTAAGCCTTGCCATTCCCTAACCCTAACCCTAGCCCGGAATAGTAACCCACCACCAGCCCTACACCATACCTTACGCCGTACGCTGCTACTGACCCGTACGCTGGCACTGACCCGTGCGTCAGCACGTAGCCTGACCCTCCCACGTTTCCGTACCCTCACCTGTGCCCTAAGCCTTGCCGTTCCCTAACCCTAATCCTAGCCCCGAACGGAAACCCACCACCAGCCCTACACCTTACCTTACGCCGTAACTTATTCCTGGCCCATACGCTGGCAATGAACCGTGCGTCAGCATGTAGCCTGACCCTCCCACGTTTCGGTACCCTCACCTGTGCCCTAAGCCTTGCCGTTCCCTTACCCAAACCCTAGCCTGGAACGGAAACCAACCACCAGCCCTACATCTTACCTTACGCCGTTGCCTACCCCTGGCCCGTACGCTGGCACTGAAACGTGCGTCAGCACGTAGCCTGACCGTCCCACGTTTCTGTAACCTCACCTGTGCCCTAAGCCTTGCCGTTCCCTAACCCTAACCCTAGCCCGGAACGGAAACCCACCACCAGCCGTACACCTTACCTTATGCCGTACCCTATTCCTGGCCCGTACGCTGGCACTGAACCGTGCGTCAGCACGTAGCCTGACCCTCCCACGTTTCCGTACCCTCTCCTTTGCCCTAAGACTTGCCGTTCCCTAACCCTAACCCTAGCCCGGATTAGAAACCCACCACCAGCCCTACATCTTACCTTACGCCGTACCCTATTCCTGGCCCGTACGCTGGCACTGAACCGTGCGTCAGCACGTAGCCTGACCCTCCCACGTTTCCGTACCCTCACCTGTGCCCTAAGCCTTGCCATTCCCTAACCCTAACCCTAGCCTGGAACGGAAACCAACCACCAGCCGTACACCTTACCTTACGTCGTTGCCTACTCCACGACCGTAGGCTGGCATTGACCCGTGCGTCAGCACGTAGCCTGACCCTCCCACGTTTACGTACCCTCACCTGTGCCCTAAGCCTTGCCGTTCCCTAACCCTAACCCTAGCCCGCAACGGAGACCCACCACCAGCCCTAAACCTTACCCTACGACGTTGCCTACTCCTGGCCTGTACTCTGGCACTGAACCGTGCATCAGCACGTAGCCTTACCCTCCCGCGTTTCCGTACCCTGACCTGTGCCCTAAGCCTTGCCGTTCCCTAACCCTAACCCTAGCCCAGAACGCAAATCCACCACCAGCCTTACACTTTATCCTACGCCGTTGCCTACTCCTGGACCGTACGCTGGCACTGACCCATGCGTCAGCACGTAGCCCGACCCTCCCACGTTTCCGTACCCTCACCTGTGCCCTAAGCCTTGCCGTTCCCTAACCCTAACCCTAGCCTGGAACGGAAACCAACCACCAGCCCTACACCTTACCTTACGCCGTTGCCTACTCCTGGCCCGTACGCTGGCACTGACCCGTGCGTCAGCACGTAGCCTGACCCTCCCACGTTTCCGTACCCTCACCTGTGCCCTAAGCCTTGCCATTCCCTAACCCTAACCCTAGCCCAGAATAGTAACCCACCACCAGCTCTACACCATACCTTACGCCGTACGCTGCTACTGACCCGTATGCTGGCACTGACCCGTGCTTCAGCACGTAGCCTGACCCTCCCACCTTTCCGTAACCTCAACTGCGCCCTAAGCCTTGCCGTTCCCTAACCCTAACCCTAGCCCCGAACGGAAACCCACCACCATCCCTACATCTTACCTTATGCCGTAACTTATTCCTGGCCCATACGCCGGCACTGAACCATGCGTCACCATGTAGCCTGACCCTCCCAAGTTTCGGTACCCTCACCTGTGCCCTAAGCCTTGCCGTTCCCTTACCCTAACCCTAGCCTGGAACGGAAACCAACCACCAGCCCTACATCTTACCTTACGCCGTTGCCTACCCCTGGCCCGTACGCTGGCACTGAACCGTGCGTCAGCACGTAGCCTGACCCTCCCACGTTTCCGTACCCTCTCCTTTGCCCTAAGCCTTGCCGTTCCCTAACCCTAACCCTAGCCCGGATTAGAAAACCACCACTAGCCGTACACCTTACCTTACGCCGTACCCTATTCCTGGCCCGTACGCTGGCACTGAACCGTGCGTCAGCACGTAGCCTGACCCTCCCACGTTTCCGTAGCCTCACCTGTGCCCTAAGCCTTGCCATTCCCTAACCCTAACCCTAGCCTGTAACGGAAACCAACCACCAGCCGTACACCTTACCTTATGTCGTTGCCTACTCCTCGCCCGTACGCTGGCATTGACCCGTGCGTCAGCACGTAGCCTGACCCTCCCACGTTTACGTACCCTCACCTGTGCCCTAAGCCTTGCCGTTACCTAAACCTAACCCTAGCACGGAACGGAAACCCACCACCAGCCCTACAACTTACCCTACGCCGTTGCCTACTCCTGGCCTGTACTCTGGCACTGAACCGTGCATCAGCACGTAGCCTTACCCTACCGCGTATCCGTACCCTGACCTGTGCCCTAAGCCTTGCCGTTCCGTAACCCTAACCCTAGTCCGGAACGGAAACCCACCACCAGCCCTAAACCTTACCTTACGCCGTTGCCTACTCCTCGCCCGTACGCTGGCATTGACCCGTGCGTCAGCACGTAGCCTGACCCTCCCACGTTTACGTACCCTCACCTGTGCCCTAAGCCTTGCCGTTCCCTAACCCTAACCCTCGCCCGGAACGGAAACCCACCACCAGCCCTACACCTTACCCTACGCCGTTGCCTACTCCTGGCCTGTACTCTGGCACAGAACCGTGCATCAGCACGTAGCCTTACCCTCCCGCGTTTCTGTACCCTGACCTGTGCCCTAAGCCTTGCCGTTCCCTAACCCTAACCCTAGCCCAGAACGCAAACCAACCACCAGCCATACACTTTATCCTACGCCGTTGCCTACTCCTGGCCCGTACGCTGGCACTGACCCGTGCGTCAGCACGTAGCCCGACCCTCCCACGTTTCCGTACCCTCACCTGTGCCCTAAGCCTTGCCGTTCCCTAACCCTAACCCTAGCCTGGCACGGAAAACAACCACCAGCCCTACACCTTATCTTACGCCGTTGCCTACTCCTGGCCCGTACGCTGGCACTGACCCATGCGTCAGCACATAGCCTGACGCTCCCACGTTTCCGTACCCTCACCTGTGCCCTAAGCCTTGCCATTCCCTAACCCTAACCCTAGCCCGGAATAGTAACCCACCACCAGCCCTACACCATACCTTACGCCGTACGCTGCTACTGAACCGTACGCTGGCACTGAACCGTGCGTCAGCACGTAGCCTGACCCTCCCACGTTTCAGTACCCTCACCTGTGCCCTAAGCCTTGCCGTTCACTAACCCTAACCCTAGTCCCGAACGGAAACCCTCCACCAGCCCTACACCTTACCTTACGCCGTAACTTATTCCTGGCCCATACGCTGGCACTGAACCGTGCGTCAGCATGTAGCCTGACCCTCCCACGTTTCGGTACCCTCACCTGTGCCCTAAGCCTTGCCGTTCCCTTACCCTAACCCTAGCCTGGAACGGAAACCAACCACCAGCCCTACATCTTACCTTACGCCGTTGCCTACCCCTGGCCCGTACGCTGGCACTGAAACGTGCATCAGCACGTAGCCTGACCGTCCCACGTTTCTGTAACCTCACCTGTGCCCTAAGCCTTGCCGTTCCCTAACCCTAACCCTAGCCCGGAACGGAAACCCACCACCAGCCGTACACCTTACCTTACGCCGTACCCTATTCCTGGCCCGTACGCTGGCACTGAACCGTGCGTCAGCACGTAGCCTGACCCTCCCACGTTTCCGTAACCTCTCCTTTGCCCTAAGACTTGCCGTTCCCTAACCCTAACCCTAGCCCGGATTAGAAACCCACCACCAGCCCTACACCTTACCTTACGCCGTACCCTATTCCTGGCCCGTACGCTGGCACTGAACCGTGCGTCAGCACGTAGCCTGACCCTCCCACGTTTTCGTACCCTCACCTGTGCCCTAAGCCTTGCCGTTCCCTAACCCTAACCCTAGCCCGGAACGGAAACCCACCACCAGCCCTACACCTTACCCTACGCCGTTGCCTACTCCTGGCCTGTACTCTGGCACTGAACCGTGCATCAGCACGTAGCCTTACCCTCACGCGTTTCCGTACTCTGACCTGTGCCCTAAGTCTTGCCGTTCCCTATCCCTAACCCTAGTCCGGAACGGAAAACCACCACCAGCCCTAAACCTTACCTTCCGCCGTTGCCTACTCCTCGCCCGTACGCTGGCATTGACCCGTGCGTCAGCACGTAGCCTGACCCTCCCACGTTTACGTACCCTCAACTGCGCCCTAAGCCTTGCCGTTCCCTAACCCTAACCCTAGCCCGGAACGGAAACCCACCTCCAGCCCTACACCTTTCCCTACGCCGTTGCCTACTCCTGGCCTGTACTCTGGCACTGAACCGTGCATCAGCACGTAGCCATACCCTCCCGCGTTTCTGTACCCTGACCTCTGCCCTAAGCCTTGCCATTCCCTAACCCTAACCCTAGCCCAGAACGCAAATCCACCACCAGCCCTACACTTTATCCTGCGCCGTTGCCTACTCCTGGCCCGTACGCTGGCACTGACCCGTGCGTCAGCACGTAGCCCGACCCTCCCACATTTCCGTACCCTCACCTGTGCCCTAAGCCTTGCCGTTCCCTATCCCTAAACCTAGCCTGGAAAGGAAATCACCCACAAGCCCTACACTTTACCTTACGCCGTACCCTACTCCTGGCCCGTATGCTGGCACTGACCCATGCGTCAGCACGTAGCCTGACCCTCCCACGTTTCAGTACCCTCACCTGTGCCCTAAGCCTTGCCGTTCCCTAACCATAACCCTAGCCCGGAACGGAAACCCACCACCAGCCCTACACCTTACCTTACGCTGTAACCTATTCCTGGCCCGTACGCAGGCACTGAACCGTTCGTCTGCATGTAGCCTGACCCTCCCACGTTTCCGTAACCTCACCTGTGCCCTAAGCCTTGCCTTTCCCTAACCCTAACCCTAGCCCGGAATAGAAACCCACCACCAACCCTACACATTACCTTACGCCGTATCCTACTCCTGACCCGTACGCTGGCACTGAACCATGCGTCTGCACGTAGTCTGAGCCTCCAACGTTTCCGTACCCTCACCTGTGCCCTAAGCCTTGACGTTCCCTAACCCTAACCCTAGCCCGGAATGGAAACCCTACACCACCCCTACACCTTAACTTACGCCGTTCGCTATTCCTGGCCCGTACGCTGGCACTGAACCGTGTGTCAGCACGTAGCCTGACCCTCCCACGTTTCCGTTAACTCACCTGAGCCCTAAGCGTTGCCGTTCCCTAACCCTAACCCTAGCCAGGAACGCAAATCCACCACCAGCCCTACACTTTATCCTACGCCTTTGCCTACTCCTCGCCCGTACGCTGGCACTGACCAGTGCGTCAGCACGTAGCCCGACCTCCCACGTTGCCGTACCCTCACCTGTGCCCTAAGCCTTGCCATTCCCTAACCCTAACCCTAGCCTGGAACGGAAACCTACCACCAGCCCTACACCATACCTTACGCCGTACGCTGCTACTGACCCGTACGCTGGCACTGACCCGTGCGTCAGCACGTAGCCTGACCCTCCCACCTTTCCGTACCCTCACCTGTGCCCTAAGCCTTGCCGTTCCCTAACCCTAACCCTAGCCCCGAACGGAAACCCACCACCAGCCCTACACCTTACCTTACGCCGTAACTTATTCCTGGCCCATACGCTGGCACTGAACCATGCGTCAGCATGTAGCCTGACCCTCCCACGTTTCGGTACCCTCACCTGTGCCCTAAGCCTTGCCGTTCCCTTACCCTAACCCTAGCCTGGAACGGAAACCAACCACCAGCCCTACATCTTACCTTACACCGTTGCCTACACCTGGCCCGTATGCTGGCAGTGACACGTGCGTCAGCACGTAGCCTGACCGTCCCACGTTTCTGTAACCTCACCTGTGCCCTAAGCCTTGCCGTTCCCTAACCCTAACCCTAGCCCGGAACGGAAACCCACCACCAGCCGTACACCTTACCTTACGCCGTACCCTATTCCTGGCCCGTACGCTGGCACTGAACCGTGCGTCAGCACGTAGCCTGACCCTCCCACGTTTCCGTACCCTCTCCTTTGCCCTAAGACTTGCCGTTCCCTAACCCTAACCCTAGCCCGGATTAGAAACCCACCACGAGCCCTACACCTTACCTTACGCCGTACCATATTCCTGGCCCGTACGCTGGCACTGAACCGTGCGTCAGCACGTAGCCTGACCCTCCCACGTTTCCGTACCCTCACCTGTGCCCTAAGCCTTGCCATTCCCTAACCCTAACCCTAGCCTGTAACGGAAACCAACCACCAGCCGTACACCTTACCTTACGCCGTTGCCTACTCCGCGCCCGTACGCTGGCATTGACCCGTGCGTCAGCACGTAGCCTGACCCTCCCACGTTTACGTACCCTCACCTGTGCCCTAAGCCTTGCCGTTACCTAACCCTAACCCTAGCACGGAACGGAAACCCACCACCAGCCCTACACCTTACCCTACACCCTTGCCTACTCCTGGCCTGTACTCTGTCACTGAAACGTGCATCAGCACGTAGCCTTACCCTCCCGCGTTTCCGTACCCTGACCTGTGCCCTAAGCCTTGCCGTTCCCTAACCCTAACCGTAGTCCGGAACGGAAACCCACCACCAGCCCTAAACCTTACCTTACGCCGTTGCCTACTCCTCGCCCGTACGCTGGCATTGACCCGTGCGTCAGCACGTAGCCTGACCCTCCCACGTTTACGTACCCTCACCTGTGCCCTAAGCCTTGCCATTCCCTAACCCTAACCCTAGCCCGGAATAGTAACCCACCACCAGCCCTACACCATACCTTACGCCGTACCCTATTCCTGGCTCGTACGCTGGCACTGAACCGTGCGTCAGCACGTAGCCTGACTCTCCCACCTTTCCGTACCCTCACCTGTGCCCTAAGCCTTGCCATTCCCTAACCCTAACCCTAGCCTGGAACGGAAACCAACCACCAGCCGTACACCTTATCTTACGTCGTTGCCTACTCCTCGCCCGTACGCTGGCATTGACCCGTGCGTCAGCACGTAGCCTGACCCTCCCACGTTTACGTACCCTCACCTGTGCCCTAAGCCTTGCCGTTCCCTATCCCTAACCCTAGCCCGGAACGGAAACACACCACCAGCCCTACACCTTACCCTACGCCGTTGCCTATTCCTGGCCTATACTCTGGCACTGAACCGTGCATCAGCACGTAGCCTTACCCTCACGCGTTTCCGTACTCTGACCTGTGCCCTAAGCCTGCCGTTCCCTAACCCTAACCCTAGTCCGGAACGGAAACCCACCACCAGCCCTAAACCTTACCTTCCGCCGTTGCCTACTCCGCGCCCGTACGCTGGCATTGACCCGTGCGTCAGCACGTAGCCTGACCCTCCCACGTTTACGTACCCTCACCTGTGCCCTAAGCCTTGCCGTTACCTAACCCTAACCCTAGCACGGAACGGAAACCCACCACCAGCCCTACACCTTACCCTACGCCCTTGCCTACTCCTGGCCTGTACTCTGTCACTGAAACGTGCATCAGCACGTAGCCTTACCCTCCCGCGTTTCCGTACCCTGACCTGTGCCCTAAGCCTTGCCGTTCCCTAACCCTAACCGTAGTCCGGAACGGAAACCCACCACCAGCCCTAAACCTTACCTTACGCCGTTGCCTACTCCTCGCCCGTACGCTGGCATTGACCCGTGCGTCAGCACGTAGCCTGACCCTCCCACGTTTACGTACCCTCACCTGTGCCCTAAGCCTTGCCATTCCCTAACCCTAACCCTAGCCCGGAATAGTAACCCACCACCAGCCCTACACCATACCTTACGCCGTACCCTATTCCTGGCTCGTACGCTGGCACTGAACCGTGCGTCAGCACGTAGCCTGACTCTCCCACCTTTCCGTACCCTCACCTGTGCCCTAAGCCTTGCCATTCCCTAACCCTAACCCTAGCCTGGAACGGAAACCAACCACCAGCCGTACACCTTATCTTACGTCGTTGCCTACTCCTCGCCCGTACGCTGGCATTGACCCGTGCGTCAGCACGTAGCCTGACCCTCCCACGTTTACGTACCCTCACCTGTGCCCTAAGCCTTGCCGTTCCCTATCCCTAACCCTAGCCCGGAACGGAAACACACCACCAGCCCTACACCTTACCCTACGCCGTTGCCTATTCCTGGCCTATACTCTGGCACTGAACCGTGCATCAGCACGTAGCCTTACCCTCACGCGTTTCCGTACTCTGACCTGTGCCCTAAGCCTGCCGTTCCCTAACCCTAACCCTAGTCCGGAACGGAAACCCACCACCAGCCCTAAACCTTACCTTCCGCCGTTGCCTACTCCTCGCCCGTATGCTGGCATTGACCCGTGCGTCAACACGTAGCCTGACCCTCCAACGTTTACGTACCCTCACCTGTGCCCTAAGCCTTGCCGTTCCCTAACCCTAACCCTAGCCCGGAAAGGAAACCCACCACCAGCCCTACACCATTCCCTACGCCGTTGCCTACTCCTGGCCTGTACTCTGGCACTGAACCGTGCATCAGCACGTAGCCTTACCCTCCCGCGTTTCTGTACCCTGACCTCTGCAATAAGCCTTGCCGTTCCCTAACACTAACCCTAGCCCAGAACGCAAATCCACCACCAGCCCTACACTTTATCCTGCGCCGTTGCCTACTCCTGGCCCGTACGCTGGCACTGACACGTGCGTCAGCACGTAGCCTGACCCTCCCACGTTTCCGTACCCTCACTTGTGCACTAAGACTTGCCATTCCCTAACCCTAACCGTAGCCCGGAATAGTAACCCACCACCAGCCCTACACCATACCTTACGCCGTACGCTGCTACTGACCCGTACGCTGGCACTGACCCGTGCGTCAGCACGTAGCCTGACCCTCCCACCTTTCCGTACCCTCACCTGTGCCCTAAGCCTTGCCGTTCCCTAACCCTAACCCTAGACCCAAACGGAAACCCACCACCAGCCCTACACCTTACCTTACGCCATAACTTATTCCTGGCCCGTACGCTGGCACTGAACCGTGCGTCAGCATGTAGCCTGACCCTCCCACGTTTCTGTACCCTCACCTGTGCCCTAAGCCTTGCCGTTCCCTTACCCTAACCCTAGCCTGGAACGGAAACCAACCACCAGCCCTACATCTTACCTTACGCCGTTGCCTACTCCTGGCCCGTACGCTGGCACTGACACGTGCGTCAGCACGTAGCCTGACAGTCCCACGTTTCTGTAACCTCACCTGTGCCCTAAGCCTTGCCGTTCCCTAACCCTAACCCTAGCCCGGAACGGAAACCCACCACCAGCCGTACACCTTACCTTACGCCGTATCCTATTCCTGGACCGTACGCTAGCACTGAACCGTGCGTCAGCACGTAGCCTGACCCTCCCACGTTTCCATACCCTCTCCTTTGCCCTAAGACTTGCCGTTCCCTAACCCTAACACTAGCCCGTATTAGAAACCCACCACCAGCCCTACACCTTACCTTACGCCGTACCCTATTCCTGGCCCGTACGCTGGCACTGAACAGTGCGTCAGCATGTAGCCTGACCCTCCCAATTTTCCGTACCCTCACCTGTGCCCTAAGCCTTGCCGTTCCCTAACCCTAACCCTAGCCCGGAATAGAAACCCACCACCAGCCCTACACCTTACATTACGCCGTACCCTACTCCTGACCCGTACGCTGGCACTGACCCGTGCGTCAGCACGTAGCCTGACCCTCCCACGTTTCCATACCCTCACCTGTGCCCTAACCCTTGCCGTTCCCTAACCCTAACCCTAGCCCGGAACGCAAATCCACCACCAGCCCTACACTGTATCCCATGCCGTTGCCTACTCCTGGCCCGTACGCTCTCACTGACCAGTGCGTCAGCACGTAGACCGTCCCTCCCACGTTTCCGTACCCTCACCTGTGCCCTAAGCCTTGCCGTTCCCTATCCCTAAACCTAGCCTGGAAAGGAAATCAAGCACAAGCCGTACAGTTTACCTTACGCCGTACCCTACTCCTGGCCCGTATGCTGGCACTGACCCATGCGTCAGCACGTAGCCTGACCCTCCCACGTTTCAGTACCCTCACCTGTGCCCTAAGCCTTGCCGTTCCCTAACCATAACCCTAGCCCGGAACTGAAACCCACCACCAGCCCTACACCTTGCCTTACGCCGTAACCTATTCCTGGCCCGTACGCAGGCACTGAACCGTTCGTCTGCATGTAGCCTGACCCTCCCACGTTTCCGTAACCTCACCTGTGCCCTAAGCCTTGCCTTTCCCTAACCCTAACCCTAGCCCGGAATAGAAACCCACCACCAGCCCTACACATTACCTTACGCTGTATCCTACTCCTGACCCGTACGCTGGCACTGAACAATGCTTCTGCACGTAGTCTGAGCCTCCAACGTTTCCGTACCCTCACCTGTGCCCTAAGCCTTGACGTTCCCTAACCCTAACCCTAGCCAAGAACGGAAACCCAACACCAGCCCTACACCTTAACTTACGCCGTTCCCTATTCCTGGCCTGTATGCTGGCACTGAACCGTGTGTCAGCACGTAGCCTGACCCTCCCACGTTTCCGTTCCCTCACCTGTGCCCTAAGCCTTGCCATTCCCTAACCCTAACCCTAGCCAGGAACGCAAATCCACGAACAGCCCTACACTTTATCCTACGCCTTTGCCTACTCCTGGCCCGTACGCTGGCACTGACCAGTGCGTCAGCACGTAGCCCGACCCTCCCACGTTGCCGTACCCTCACCTGTGCCCTAAGCCTTGCCATTCCCTAACCCTAACCCTAGCCTGGAACGGAAACCTACCACCAGCCCTACACCATACCTTACGCCGTACGCTGCTACTGACCCGTACGCTGGCACTGACCCGTGCGTCAGCACGTAGCCTGACCCTCCCACCTTTCCGTACCCTCACCTGTGCCCTAATCCTTGCCGTTCCCTAACCCTAACCCTAGCCCCGAACGGAAACCCTCCACCAGCCCTACACCTTACCTTACGCCGTAACTTATTCCTGGCCCATACGCTGGCACTGAACCATGCGTCAGCATGTAGCCTGACCCTCCCACGTTTCGGTACCCTCACCTGTGCCCTAAGCCTTGCCGTTCCCTTACCCTAACCCTAGCCTGGAACGGAAACCAACCACCAGCCCTACATCTTACCTTACGCCGTTGCCTACCCCTGGCCCGTATGCTGGCAGTGACACGTGCGTCAGCACGTAGCCTGACCGTCCCACGTTTCTGTAACCTCACCTGTGCCCTAAGCCTTGCTGTTCCCTAACCCTAACCCTAGCCCGGAACGGAAACCCACCACCAGCCGTACACCTTACCTTACGCCGTACCCTATTCCTGGCCCGTACGCTGGCACTGAACCGTGTGTCAGCACGTAGCCTGACCCTCCCACGTTTCCGTACCCTCTCCTTTGCCCTAAGACTTGCCGTTCCCTAACCCTAACCCTAGCCCGGATTAGAAACCCACCACCAGCCCTACACCTTACCTTACGCCGTACCATATTCCTGGCCCGTACGCTGGCACTGAACCGTGCGTCAGCACGTAGCCTGACCCTCCCACGTTTCCGTACCCTCACCTGTGCCCTAAGCCTTGCCATTCCCTAACCCTAACCCTAGCCTGTAACGGAAACCAACCACCAGCCGTACACCTTACCTTACACCGTTGCCTAATCCTCGCCCGTACGCTGGCATTGACCCGTGCGTCAGCACGTAGCCTGACCCTCCCACGTTTACGTACCCTCACCTGTGCCCTAAGCCTTGCCGTTCCCTAACCCTAACCCTAGCCCGGAACGGAAACCCACCACCAGCCCTACACCTTACCCTACGCCGTTGCCTACTCCTGGCCTGTACTCTGGCACTGAATCGTGCATCAGCACGTAGCCTTACCCTCCCGCGTTTACGTACCCTGACCTGTGCCCTAAGCCTTGCCGTTCCCTAACCCTAACCCTAGCCCAGAACGCAAATCCACCACCATCCCTCCACTTTATCCTACGCCGTTGCCTACTCCTGGCCCGTACGCTGGCACTGACCCGTGCGTCAGCACGTAGCCCGACCCTCCCACGTTTCCGTACCCTCACCTGTGCCCTAAGCCTTGCCGTTCCCTAACCCTAACCCTAGCCTGGAACGGAAACCAACCACCAGCCCTACACCTTACCTTACGCCGTTGCCTACTCCTGGCCCGTACGCTGGCACTGACCCGTGCGTCAGCACATAGACTGACCCTCCCACGTTTCCGTACCCTCACCTCTGCCCTAAGCCTTGCCATTCCCTAACCCTAACCCTAGCCCGGAATAGTAACCCACCAACAGCCCTACACCATACCTTACGCCGTACGCTGCTACTGACCCGTACGCTGGCACTGACCCGTGCGTGAGCACGTAGCCTGACCCTCCCACGTTTCCGTACCCTCACCTGTGCCCTAAGCCTTGCCGTTCCCTAACCCTAACCCTAGCCCCGAACGGAAACCCACCACCAGCCCTACACCTTACCTTACGCCGTAACTTATTCCTGGCCCATACGCTGGCACTGAACCGTGCGTCAGCATGTAGCCTGACCCTCCCACGTTTCGGTACCCTCACCTGTGCCCTAAGCCTTGCCGTTCCCTTACCCTAACCCTAGCCTGGAACGGAAACCAACCACCAGCCCTACATCTTACCTTATGCCGTTGCCTACCCCTGGCCCGTACGCTGGCACTGAAACGTGCGTCAGCACGTAGCCTGACCGTCCCACGTTTCTGTAACCTCACCTGTGCCCTAAGCCTTGCCGTTCCCTAACCCTAACCCTAGCCCGGAACGGAAACCCACCACCAGCCGTACACATTACCTTACGCCGTACCCTATTCCTGGCCCGTACGCTGGCACTGAACCGTGCGTCAGCACGTAGCCTGACCCTCCCACGTTTCCGTACCCTCTCCTTTGCCCTAAGACTTGCCGTTCCCTAACCCTAACCCTAGCCCGGATTAGAAACCCACCACCAGCCCTACACCTTACCTTACGCCGTACCCTACTCCTGACCCGTACGCTGGCACTGACCCGTGCGTCAGCACGTAGCCTGACCCTCCCACGTTTCCATACCCTCACCTGTGCCCTAAGCCTTGCCGTTCCCTAACCCTAACCCTAGCCCGGAACGCAAATCCACCACCAGCCCTACACTGTATCCTATGCCGTTGCCTACTCCTGGCCCGTACGCTGGCACTGACCCGTGCGTCAGCACGTAGCCTGTCCCTCCCACGTTTCCGTACCCTCACCTGTGCCCTAAGCCTTGCCGTTCCCTATCCCTAAACCTAGCCTGGAAAGGAAATCAAGCACAAGCCGTACACTTTACCTTACGCCGTACCCTACTCCTGGCCCGTATGCTGGCACTGACCCATGCGTCAGCACGTAGCCTGACCCTCCCACGTTTCAGTACCCTCACCTGTGCCCTAAGCCTTGCCGTTCCCTAACCCTAACCCTAGCCCGGAATGGAAACCCACCACCAGCCCTACACATTACCTTACGCCGTATCCTACTCCTGACCCGTACGCTGGCACTGAACCATGCTTCTGCACGTAGTCTGAGCCTCCAACGTTTCCGTACCCTCACCTGTGCCCTAAGCCTTGACGTTCCCTAACCCTAACCCTAGCCCGGAACGGAAACACAACACCAGCCCTACACCTTAACTTACGCCGTTCCCTATTCCTGGCCCGTACGCTGGCACTGAACCGTGTGTCAGCACGTAGCCTGACCCTCCCACGTTTCTGTTCCCTCACCTGTGCCCTAAGCCTTGCCATTCCCTAACCCTAACCCTAGCCAGGAACTCAAATTCACCACCAGCCCTACACTTTATCCTACGCCTTTGCCTACTCCTGGCCCTTACGCTGGCACTGACCAGTGCGTCAGCACGTAGCCCGACCCTCCCACGTTGCCGTACCCTAACCTGTGCCCTAAGCCTTGCCATTCCCTAACCCTAACCCTAGCCTGGAACGGAAACCTACCACCAGCCCTACACCATACCTTACGCCGTACGCTGCTACTGACCCGTACGCTGGCACTGACCCGTGCGTCAGCACGTAGCCTGACCCTCCCACCTTTCCGTACCCTCACCTGTGCCCTAAGCCTTGCCGTTCCCTAACCCTAACCCTAGCCCCGAACGGAAACCCACCACCAGCCCTACACCTTACCTTACGCCGTAACTTCTTCCTGGCCCATACGCTGGCACTGAAACATGCGTCAGCATGTAGCCTGACCCTCCCACGTTTCGGTACCCTCACCTGTGCCCTAAGCCTTGCCGTTACCTAACCCTAACCCTAGCACGGAACGGAAACCCACCACCAGCCCTACACCTTACCCTATGCCGTTGCCTACTCCTGGCCTGTACTCTGGCACTGAACCGTGCATCAGCACGTAGCCTTACCCTCACGCGTTTCCGTACCCTGACCTGTGCCCTAAGCCTTGCCGTTCCCTAACCCTAACCCTAGTCCGGAACGGAAACCCACCACCAGCCCTAAACCTTACTTTACGCCGTTGCCTACTCCTCGCCCGTACGCTGGCATTCACCCGTGTGTCAGCACGTAGCCTGACCCTCCAACGTTTACGTACCCTCACCTGTGCCCTAAGCCTTGCCGTTCCCTAACACTAACCCTAGCCCGGAACGGAAACCCACCACCAGCCCTACACCTTACCCTACGCCGTTGCCTACTCCTGGCCTGTACTCTGGCACTGAACCGTGCATCAGCACGTAGCCTTACCCTCCCGCGTTTCCGTACCCTGACCTGTGCCCTAAGCCTTGCCGTTCCCTAACCCTAACCCTAGCCCAGAACGCAAATCCACCACCAGCCCTACACTTTATCCTACGCCGTTGCCTACTCCTGGCCCGTACGCTGGCACTGACCCGTGCGTCAGCACGTAGCCCGACCCTCCCACGTTTCCATACCCTCACCTGTGCCCTAAGCCTTGCCGTTCCCTAACCCTAACCCTAGCCTGGAACGGAAACCAACCACCAGCCCTACACCTTACCTTACGCCGTTGCCTACTCCTGGCCCGTACGCTGGCACTGACCCGTGCGTCAGCACATAGCCTGACCCTCCCACGTTTCCGTACCCTCACCTGTGCCCTAAGCCTTGCCATTCCCTAACCCTAACCCTAGCCCGGAATAGTAACCCACCACCAGCCCTACACCATACCTTACGCAGTACGCTGCTACTGACCCGTACGCTGGCACTGACCCGTGCGTCAGCACGTAGCCTGACCCTCCCACGTTTCCGTACCCTCACCTGTGCCCTAAGCCTTGCCGTTCCCTAACCCTAACCCTAGCCCCGAACGGAAACCCACCACCTGCCCTACACCTTACCTTACGCCGTAACTTATTCCTGGCCCATACGCTGGCAATGAACCGTGCGTCACCATGTAGCCTGACCCTCCCACGTTTCGGTACCCTCACCTGTGCCCTAAGCCTTGCCGTTCCCTTACCCTAACCCTAGCCTGGAACGGAAACCAACCACCAGCCCTACATCTTACCTTACGCCGTTGCCTACCCCTGGCCCGTACGCTGGCACTGAAACGTGCGTTAGCACGTAGCCTGACCGTCCCACGTTTCTGTAACCTCACCTGTGCCCTAAGCCTTGCCGTTCCCTAACCCTAACCCTTGCCCGGAACGGAAACCCACCACCAGCCGTACACCTTACCTTACGCCGTACCCTATTCCTGGCCCGTACGCTGGCACTGAACATTGCGTCAGCACGTAGCCTGACCCTCCCACGTTTCCGTACCCTCTCCTTTGCCCTAAGACTTGCCGTTCCCTAACCCTAACCCTAGCCCGGATTAGAAACCCACCACCAGCCCTACATCTTACCTTACGCCGTACCCTATTCCTGGCCCGTACGCTGGCACTGAACCGTGCGTCAGCACGTAGCCTGACCCTCCCACGTTTCCGTACCCTCACCTGTGCCCTAAGCCTTGCCATTCCCTAACCCTAACCTTAGCCTGGAACGGAAACCAACCACAAGCCGTACACCTTACCTTACGTCGTTGCCTACTCCTCGCCCGTACGCTGGCATGGACCCGTGCGTCAGCACGTAGCCTGACCCTCCCACGTTTACGTACCCTCACCTGTGCCCTAAGCCTTGCCGTTCCCTAACCCTAACCCTAGCCCGGAACGGAGACCCACCACCAGCCCTACACCTTACCCTACGACGTTGCCTACTCCTGGCCTGTACTCTGGCACTGAACCGTGCATCAGCACGTAGCCTTACCCTCCCGCGTTTCCGTACCCTGACCTGTGCCCTAAGCCTTGCCGTTCCCTAACCCTAACCCTAGCCCAGAACGCAAATCCACCACCAGCCTTACACTTTATCCTACGCCGTTGCCTACTCCTGGACCGTACGCTGGCACTGACCCGTGCGTCAGCACGTAGCCCGACCCTCCCACGTTTCCGTACCCTCACCTGTGCCCTAAGCCTTGCCGTTCCCTAACCCTAACCCTAGCCTGGAACGGAAACCAACCACCAGCCCTACACCTTACCTTACGCCGTTGCCTACTCCTGGCCCGTACGCTGGCACTGACCCGTGCGTCAGCACGTAGCCTGACCCTCCCACGTTTCCGTACCCTCACCTGTGCCCTAAGCCTTGCCATTCCCTAACCCTAAACCTAGCCCAGAATAGTAACCCACCACCAGCTCTACACCATACCTTACGCCGTACGCTGCTACTGACCCGTACGCTGGCACTGACCCGTGCTTCAGCACGTAGCCTGACCCTCCCACCTTTCCGTAACCTCAACTGCGCCCTAAGCCTTGCCGTTCCCTAACCCTAACCCTAGCCCCGAACGGAAACCCACCACCAGCCTTACACCTTACCTTATGCCGTAACTTATTCCTGGCCCATACGCTGGCACTGAACCATGCGTCACCATGTAGCCTGACCCTCCCAAGTTTCGGTACCCTCACCTGTGCCCTAAGCCTTGCCGTTCCCTTACCCTAACCCTAGCCTGGTACGGAAACCAACCACCAGCCCTACATCTTACCTTACGCCGTTGCCTACCCCTGGCCCGTACGCTGGCACTGAAACGTGCGTCAGCACGTAGCCTGACCGTCCCACGTTTCTGTAACCTCACCTGTGCCCTAAGCCTTGCCGTTCCCTAACCCTAACCCTAGCCCGGAACGGAAACCCACCACCAGCCGTACACCTTACCTTACGCCGTACCCTATTCCTGGCCCGTACGCTGGCACTGAACCGTGCGTCAGCACGTAGCCTGACCCTCACACGTTTCCGTACCCTCTCCTTTGCCCTAAGACTGGCCGTTCCCTAACCCTAACCCTAGCCCGGATTAGAAAACCACCACCAGCCCTACACCTTACCTTACGCCGTACCCTATTCCTGGCCCGTACGCTGGCACTGAACCATGCGTCAGCACGTAGCCTGACCCTCCCACGTTTCCGTACCCTCACCTGTGCCCTAAGCCTTGCCATTCCCTAACCCTAACCCTAGCCTGTAACGGAAACCAACCACCAGCCGTACACCTTACCTTACGTCGTTGCCTACTCCTCGCCCGTACGCTGGCATTGACCCGTGCATCAGCACGTAGCCTGACCCTCCCACGTTTACGTACCCTCACCTGTGCCCTAAGCCTTGCCGTTACATAACCCTAACCCTAGCACGGAACGGAAACCCACCACCAGCCCTACAACTTACCCTACGCCGTTGCCTACTCCTGGCCTGTACTCTGGCACTGAACCGTGCATCAGCACGTAGCCTTACCCTACCGCGTTTCCGTACCCTGACCTGTGCCCTAAGCCTTGCCGTTCCCTAACCCTAACCCTAGTCCCGAACGGAAACCCACCACCAGCCCTAAACCTTACCTTACGCCGTTGCCTACTCCTCGCCCGTACGCTGGCATTGACCCGTGCGTCAGCACGTAGCCTGACCCTCCCACGTTTACGTACCCTCACCTGTGCCCTAAGCCTTGCCGTTCCCTAACCCTAACCCTCGCCCGGAACGGAAACCCACCACCAGCCCTACACCATACCCTACGCCGTTGCCTACTCCTGGCCTGTACTCTGGCACTGAACCGTGCATCAGCACATAGCCTTACCCTCCCGCGTTTCTGTACCCTGACCTGTGCCCTAAGCCTTGCCGTACCCTAACCCTAACCCTAGCCCAGAACGCAAATCAACCACCAGCCCTACACTTTATCCTACGCCGTTGCCTACTCCTGGCCCGTACGCTGGCACTGACCCGTGCGTCAGCACGTAGCCCGACCCTCCCACGTTTCCGTACCCTCACCTGTGCCCTAAGCCTTGCCGTTCCCTAACCCTAACCCTAGCCTGGCACGGAAAATAACCACCAGCCCTACACCTTACCTTACGCCGTTGCCTACTCCTGGCCCGGACGCTGGCACTGACCCGTGCGTCAGCACATAGCCTGACCCTCCCACGTTTCCGTACCCTCACCTGTGCCCTAAGCCTTGCCATTCCCTAACCCTAACCCTAGCCCGGAATAGTAACCCACCAACAGCCCTACACCATACCTTACGCCGTACGCTGCTACTGACCCGTACGCTGGCACTGAACCGTGCGTCAGCACGTAGCCTGACCCTCCCACGTTTCAGTACCCTCACCTGTGCCCTAAGCATTGCCGTTCCCTAACCCTAACCCTAGCCCCGAACGGAAACCCTCCACCAGCCCTACACCTCACCTTACGCTGTAACTTATTCCTGGCCCATACGCTGGCACTGAACCGTGCGTCAGCATGTAGCCTGACCCTCCCACGTTTCGGTACCCTCACCTGTGCCCTAAGCCTTGCCGTTCCCTTACCCTAACCCTAGCCTGGAACGGAAACCAACCACCAGCCCTACATCTTACCTTACGCCGTTGCCTACCCCTGGCCCGTACGCTGGCACTGAAACGTGCATCAGCACGTAGCCTGACCGTCCCACGTTTCTGTAACCTCACCTGTGCCCTAAGCCTTGCCGTTCCCTAACCCTAACCCTAGCCCGGAACGGAAACCCACCACCAGCCGTACACCTTACCTTACGCCGTACCCTATTCCTGGCCCGTACGCTGGCACTGAACCGTGCGTCAGCACGTAGCCTGACCCTCCCACGTTTCCGTACCCTCTCCTTTGCCCTAAGACTTGCCGTTCCCTAACCCTAACCCTAGCCCGGATTAGAAACCCACCACCAGCCCTACACCTTACCTTACGCCGTACCCTATTCCTGGCCCGTACGCTGGCACTGAACCGTGCGTCAGCACGTAGCCTGACCCTCCCACCTTTCCGTACCCTCACCTGTGCCCTAAGCCTTGCCATTCCCTAACCATAACCCTAGCCCGGAACGGAAACCCACCACCAGCCCTACACCTTTCCCTACGCCGTTGCCTACTCCTGGCCTGTACTCTGGCACTGAACCGTGCCTCAGCACGTAGCCTTACCCTCCCGCGTTTCTGTACCCTGACCTCTGCCCTAAGCCTTGCCGTTCCCTAACCCTAACCCTAGCCCAGAACGCAAATCCACCACCAGCCCTACACTTTATCCTGCGCCGTTGCCTACTCTTGGCCCGTAAGCTGGCACTGACCCGTGCGTCAGCACGTAGCCCGACCCTCCCACATTTCCGTACCCTCACCTGTGCCCTAAGCCTTGCCGTTCCATAACCCTAACCCTAGCCTGGAACGGAAACCAACCACCAGCCCTAAACCTTACCTTACGCCGTTGCCTACTCCTGGCCCGTACGCTGGCACTGACACGTGCGTCAGCACGTAGCCTGACCCTCCCACGTTTCCGTACCCTCATTTGAGCACTAAGACTTGCCATTCCCTAACCCTAACCCTAGCCCGGAATAGTAACCCACCACCAGCCCTACACCATACCTTACGCCGTACGCTGCTACTGACCCGTACGCTGGCACTGACCCGTGCGTCAGCACGTAGCCTGACCCTCCCACATTTCCGTACCCTCACCTGTGCCCTAAGCATTGCCGTTCCCTAACCCTAACCCTAGCCCCGAACGGAAACCCACCACCAGCCCTACACCTTACCTTACGCCGAAACTTATTCCTGGCCCGTACGCTGGCACTGAACCGTGCGTCAGCATGTAGCCTGACCATCCCACTTTTCGGTACCCTCACCTGTGCCCTAAGCCTTGCCGTTCCCTTACCCTAACCCTAGCCTGGAACGGAAACCAACCAGCAGCCCTACATCTTACCTTACGCCGTTGCCTACTCCTGGCCCGTACGCTGGCACTGACACGTGCGTCAGAACGTAGCCTGACCGTCCCACGTTTCTGTAACCTCACCTGTGCCCTAAGCCTTGCCGTTCCCTAACCCTAACCCTAGCCCGGAACGGAAACCCACAACCAGCCGTACACCTTACCTTACGCCGTACCCTATTCCTGGCCCGTACGCTGGCACTGAACCGTGTGTCAGCACGTAGCCTGACCCTCCCACGTTTCCGTACCCTCTCCTTTGCCCTAAGCCTTGCCGTTCCCTAACCCTAACCCTAGCCCGGATTAGAAAACCACCACCAGCCCTACACCTTACCTTACGCCGTACCCTATTCCTGGCCCGTACGCTGGCACTGAACCGTGCGTCAGCACGTAGCCTGACCCTCCCACGTTTCCGTACCCTCACCTGTGCCCTAAGCCTTGCCATTCCCTAACCCTAACCCTAGCCTGTAACGGAAACCAACCACCAGCCGTACACCTTACCTTACGTCGTTGCCTACTCCTCGCCCGTACGCTGGCATTGACCCGTGCGTCAGCACGTAGCCTGACCCTCCCACGTTTACGTACCCTCACCTGTGCCCTAAGCCTTGCCGTTACCTAACCCTAACCCTAGCACGGAACGGAAACCCACCACCAGCCCTACAACTTACCCTACGCCGTTGCCTTCTCCTGGCCTGTACTCTGGCACTGAACCGTGCATCAGCACGTAGCCTTACCCTCACGCGTTTCAGTACCCTGACCTGTGCCCTAAGCCTTGCCGTTCCCTAACCCTAACCCTAGTCCGGAACGGAAACCCACCACCAGCCCTAAACCTTACCTTACGCCGTTGCCTACTCCTCGCCCGTACGCTGGCATTGACCCGTGCGTCAGCACGTAGCCTTACCCTCCCGCGTTTCTGTACCCTGACCTGTGCCCTAAGCCTTGCCGTTCCCTAACGCTAACCCTAGCCCAGAACGCAAATCAACGACCAGCCTTACACTTTATCGTACGCCGTTGCCTACTCCTGGCCCGTACGCTGGCACTGACCCGTGCGTCAGCACGTAGCCCGACTCTCCCACGTTTCCGTACCCTCACCTGTGCCCTAAGCCTTGCCGTTCCCTAACCCTAACCCTAGCCTGGCACGGAAAACAACCACCAGCCCTACACCTTACCTTACGCCGTTGCCTACTCCTGGCCCGTACGCTGGCAATGACCCGTGCGTCAGCACATAGCCTGACCCTCCCACGTTTCCGTACCCTCACCTGTGCCCTAAGCCTTGCCATTCCCTAACCCTAACCCTAGCCCGGAATAGTAACCCACCACCAGCCCTACACCATACATTACGCCGTACGCTGCTACTGACCCGTACGCTGGCACTGAACCGTGCGTCAGCACGTAGCCTGACCCTCCCACGTTTCAGTACCCTCACCTGTGCCCTAAGCCTTGCCGTTCCCTAACCCTAACCCTAGCCCCGAACGGAAACCCTCCACCAGCCCTACACCTTACCTTACGCCGTAACTTATTCCTGGCCCATACGCTGGCACTGAACCGTGCGTCAGCATGTAGCCTGACCCTCCCACGTTTCGGTACCCTCACCTGTGCCCTAAGCCTTGCCGTTCCCTTACCCTAACCCTAGCCTGGAACGGAAACCAACCACCAGCCCTACATCTAACCTTACGCCGTTGCCTGCCCCTGGCCCGTACGCTGGCACTGAAACGTGCATCAGCACGTAGCCTGACCGTCCCACGTTTCTGTAACCTCACCTGTGCCCTAAGCCTTGCCGTTCCCTAACCCTAACCCTAGCCCGGAACGGAAACCCACCACCAGCCGTACACCTTACCTTACGCCGTACCCTATTCCTGGCCCGTACGCTGGCACTGAACCGTGCGTCAGCACGTAGCCTGACCCTCCCACGTTTCCGTACCCTCTCCTTTGCCCTAAGACTTGCCGTTCCCTATCCCTAACCATAGCCCGGATTAGAAATCCACCACCAGCCCTACACCTTACCTTACGCCGTACCCTATTCCTGGCCCGTACGCTGGCACTGAACCGTGCATCAGCACGTAGCCTGACCCTCCCACCTTTCCGTACACTCACCTGTGCCCTAAGCCTTGCCATTCCCTAACCCTAACCCTAGCCTGGAACGGAAACCAACCACCAGCCGTACACATTATCTTACGTCGTTGCCTACTACTCGCCCGTACGCTGGCATTGACCCGTGCGTCAGCACGTAGCCTGACCCTCCC
This sequence comes from Mesoplodon bidens, assembly GCF_964165515.1. Taxonomy (NCBI): domain Eukaryota; kingdom Metazoa; phylum Chordata; class Mammalia; order Artiodactyla; family Ziphiidae; genus Mesoplodon; species Mesoplodon bidens. Next base: position 627,933 of record NW_027671726.1, on the reverse strand, counting down.
ACGTTTACGTACCCTAACCTGTGCCCTAAGCCTTGCCGTTCCCTAACCCTAACCCTAGCCCGGAACGGAAACCCACCACCAGCCCTACACCTTACCCTACGCCGTTGCCTACTCCTGGCCTGTACTCTGGCACTGAATCGTGCATCAGCACGTAGCCTTACCCTCCCGCGTTTACGTACCCTGACCTGTGCCCTAAGCCTTGCCGTTCCCTAACCCTAACCCTAGCCCAGAACGCAAATCCACCACCAGCCCTACACTTTATCCTGCGCCGTTGCCTACTCCTGGCCCGTACGCTGGCACTGACCCGTGCGTCAGCACGTAGCCCGACCCTACCACATTTCCGTACCCTCACCTGTGCCCTAAGCCTTGCCGTTCCCTAACCCTAACCCTAGCCTGGAACGGAAACCAACCACCAGCCCTACACCTTACCTTACGCCGTTGCCTACTCCTGGCCCGTACGCTGGCACTGACACGTGCCTCAGCACGTAGCCTGACCCTCCCACGTTTCCGTACCCTCACTTGTGCACTAAGACTTGCCATTCCCTAACCCTAACCCTAGCCCGGAATAGTAACCCACCACCAGCCCTACACCATACCTTACGCCGTACGCTGCTACTGACCCGTACGCTGGCACTGACCCGTGCGTCAGCACGTAGCCTGACCCTCCCACCTTTCCGTACCCTCACCTGTGCCCTAAGCCTTGCCGTTCCCTAACCCTAACCCTAGCCCCGAACGGAAACCCACCACGAGCCCTACACCTTACCTTACGCCGTAACTTATTCCTGGCCCGTACGCTGGCACTGAACCGTGCGTCAGCATGTAGCCTGACCCTCCCACGTTTCGGTACCCTCACCTGTGCCCTAAGCCTTGCCGTTCCCTTACCCTAACCCTAGCCTGGAACGGAAACCAACCAGCAGCCCTACATCTTACCTTACGCCGTTGCCTACTCCTGGCCCGTACGCTGGCACTGACACGTGCGTCAGAACGTAGCCTGACAGTCCCACGTTTCTGTAACCTCACCTGTGCCCTAAGCCTTGCCGTTCCCTAACCCTAACCCTAGCCCGGAACGGAAACCCACCACAAGCCGTACACCTTACCTTATGCCGTACCCTATTCCTGGCCCGTACGCTGGCACTGAACCGTGCGTCAGCACGTAACCTGACCCTCCCACGTTTCCGTACCCTCTCCTTTGCCCTAAGACTTGCCGTTCCCTAAACCTAACCCTAGCCCGGATTAGATACCCACAACCAGCCCTACACCTTACCTTACGACGTACCCTATTCCTGGCCCGTACGCTGGCACTGAACAGTGCGTCAGCATGTAGCCTGACCCACCCAAGTTTCCGTACCCTCACCTGTGCCCTAAGCCTTGCCATTCCCTAACCCTAACCCTAGCCCGGAATAGAAACCCACCACCAGCCCTACACCTTACGTTACGCCGTACCCTACTCCTGACCCGTACCCTGGCACTGACCCGTGCTTCAGCACGTAGCCTGACCCTCCCACGTTTCCATACCCTCACCTGTGCCCTAAGCCTTGCCGTTCCCTAACCCTAACCCTAGCCCGGAACGCAAATCCACCACCAGCCCTACACTGTATCCTATGCCGTTGCCTACTCCTGGCCCGTACGCTGGCACTGACCCGTGCGTCAGCACGTAGCCCGTCCCTCCCACGTTTCCGTACCCTCACCTGTGCCCTAAGCCTTGCCGTTCCCTATCCCTAAACCTAGCCTGGAAAGGAAATCAACCACCAGCCCTACACTTTACCTTACACCGTACCCTACTCCTGGCCCGTATGCTGGCACTGACCCATGCGTCAGCACGTAGCCTGACCCTCCCACGTTTCAGTACCCTCACCTGTGCCCTAAGCCTTGCCGTTCCCTAACCATATCCCTAGCCCGGAACGGAAACCCACCACCAGCCCTACACCTTACCTTACGCCGTAACCTATTCCTGGCCCGTACGCAGGCACTGAACCGTTCGTCTGCATGTAGCCTGACCCTCCCACGTTTCCGTAACCTCACCTGTGCCCTAAGCCTTGCCTTTCCCTAACCCTAACCCTAGCCCGGAATAGAAACCCACCACCAGCCCTACACATTATCTTACGCCGTATCCTACTCCTGACCCGTACGCTGGCACTGAACCATGCGTCTGCACGTAGTCTGAGCCTCCAACGTTTCCGTACCCTCACCTGTGCCCTAAGCCTTGACGTTCCCTAACCCTAACCCTAGCCCGGAACGGAAACCCAACACCACCCCTACACATTAACTTACGCCGTTCCCTATTCCTGGCCCGTACGCTGGCACTGAACCGTGTGTCAGCACGTAGGCTGACCCTCCCACGTTTCCGTTCCCTCACCTGTGCCCTAAGCCTTGCCGTTCCCTAACCCTAACCCTAGCCAGGAACGCAAATCCACCACCAGCCCTACACTTTATCCTACGCCTTTGCCTAATCCTGGCCCGTACGCTGGCACTGACCAGTGCGTCAGCATGTAGCCCGACCCTCCCACGTTGCCGTACCCTCACCTGTTCCCTAAGCCTTGCCATTCCCTATCCCTAACCCTAGCCTGGAACGGAAACCTACCACCAGCCCTACACCATACGTTACGTCGTACGCTGCTACTGACCCGTACGCTGGCACTGACCCGTGCGTCAGCACGTAGCCTGTCCCTCCCACCTTTCCGTACCCTCACCTGTGCCCTAAGCCTTGCCGTTCCCTAACCCTAACCCTAGCACCGAACGGAAACCCACCACCAGCCCTACACCTTACCTTACGCCGTAACTTATTCCTGGCCCGTACGCTGGCACTGAACCATGCGTCAGCATGTAGCCTGACCCTCCCACGTTTCGGTACCCTCACCTGTGCCCTAAGCCTTGCCGTTCCCTTACCCTAACCCTAGCCTGGAACGGAAACCAACCAACAGCCCTACATCTTACCTTACGCCGTTGCCTACCCCTGGCCCGTATGCTGGCAGTGACACGTGCGTCAGCACGTAGCCTGACCATCCCACGTTTCTGTAACCTCACCTGTGCCCTAAGCCTTGCCGTTCCCTAACCCTAACCCTAGCCCGGAACGGAAACCCACCACCAGCCGTACACCTTACCTTACGCCGTACCCTATTCCTGGCCCGTACGCTGGCACTGAACCGTGCGTCAGCACGTAGCCTGACCCTCCCACGTTTCCGTACCCTCTCCTTTGCCCTAAGACTTGCCGTTCCCTAACCCTAACCCTAGCCCTGATTAGAAACCCACCACCAGCCCTACACCTTACCTTACGCCGTACCATATTCCTGGCCCGTACGCTGGCACTGAACCGTGCGTCAGCACGTAGCCTGACCCTCCCACGTTTCCGTACCCTCACCTGTGCCCTAAGCCTTGCCATTCCCTAACCGTAACCCTAGCCTGTAACGGAAACCAACCACCAGCCGTACACCTTACCTTACGCCGTTGCCTACTCCTCGCCCGTACGCTGGCATTGACCCGTGCGTCAGCACGTAGCCTGACCCTCCCACGTTTACGTACCCTCACCTGTGCCCTAAGCCTTGCCGTTACCTAACCCTAACCCTAGCACGGAACGGAAACCCACCACCAGCCCTACACCTTACCCTACGCCCTTGCCTACTCCTGGCCTGTACTCTGGCACTGAAACGTGCATCAGCACGTAGCCTTACCCTCCCGCGTTTCCGTACCCTGACCTGTGCCCTAAGCCTTGCCGTTCCCTAACCCTAACCCTAGTCCGGAACGGAAACCCACCACCAGCCCTAAACTTTACCTTACGCCGTTGCCTACTCCTCGCCCGTACACTATCATTGACCCGTGCGTCAGCACGTAGCCTGACCCTCCCACGTTTACGTACCCTCACCTGTGCCCTAAGCCTTGCCGTTCCCTAACCCTAACCCTAGCCCGGAAAGGAAACCCACCACCAGCCCTACACTTTACACTACGCCGTTGCCTACTCCTGGCCTGTACTCTGGCACTGAACCGTGCATCAGCACGTAGCCTTACCCTCCCGCGTTTCCGTACCCTGACCTGTGCCCTAAGCCTTGCCGTTCCCTAACCCTAACCCTAGCCCAGAACGCAAATCCACCACCAGCCCTACACTTTATGCTACGCCGTTGCCTACTCCTGGCCCGTACGCTGGCACTGACCCGTGCGTCAGCACGTAGCCTGACCCTCCCACTTTTCCGTACCCTCACCTGTGCCCTAAGGCTTGCCGTTCCCTAACCCTAACCCTAGCCTGGTACGGAAACCAACCACCAGCCATACACCTTACCTTACGCCGTTGCCTACTCCTGGCCCGTACGCTGGCACTGACCCGTGCGTCAGCACATAGCCTGACCCTCCCACGTTTCCGTACCCTCACCTGTGCCATAAGCCTTGCCATTCCCTAACCCTAACCCTAGCCCGGAATAGTAACCCACCACCAGCCCTACACCTTAGCTTACGCCGTTGCCTACCCCTGGCCCGTACGCTGGCACTGAAACGTGCGTCAGCACGTAGGCTGACCGTCCCACGTTTCTGTAACTTCACCTGTGCCCTAAGCCTTGCCGTTCCCTAACCCTAACCCTAGCCCCGAACGGAAACCCTCCACCAGCCCTACACCTTACCTTACGCCGTAACTTATTCCTGGCCCATACGCTGGCACTGAACCGTGCGTCAGCATGTAGCCTGACCCTCCCACGTTTCGGTACCCTCACCTGTGCCCTAAGCCTTGCCGTTCCCTTACCCTAACCCTAGCCTGGAACGGAAACCAACCACCAGCCCTACATCTAACCTTACGCCGTTGCCTGCCCCTGGCCCGTACGCTGGCACTGAAACGTGCATCAGCACGTAGCCTGACCGTCCCACGTTTCTGTAACCTCACCTGTGCCCTAAGCCTTGCCGTTCCCTAACCCTAACCCTAACCCGGAACGGAAACCCACCACCAGCCGTACACCTTACCTTAAGCCGTACCCTATTCCTGGCCCGTACGCTGGCACTGAACCGTGCGTCAGCACGTAGCCTGACCCTCCCACGTTTCCGTACCCTCTCCTTTGCCCTAAGACTTGCCGTTCCCTAACCCTAACCATAGCCCGTATTAGAAATCCACCACCAGCCCTACACCTTACCTTACGCCGTACCCTATTCCTGGCCCGTACGCTGGCACTGAACCGTGCGTCAGCACGTAGCCTGACCCTCCCACCTTTCCGTACCCTCACCTGTGCCCTAAGCCTTGCCATTCCCTAACCCTAACCCTAGCCTGGAACGGAAAACAACCACCAGCCGTACACATTATCTTACGTCGTTGCCTACTCCTCGCCCGTACGCTGGCATTGACCCGTGCGTCAGCACGTAGCCTGACCCTCCCACGTTTACGTACCCTCACCTGTGCCCTAAGCCTTGCCGTTCCCTAACCCTAACCCTAGCCCGGAACGGAAACCCACCACCAGCCCTACACCTTACCCTACGCCGTTGCCTACTAGTGGCCTGTACTCTGGCACTGAACCGTGCATCAGCACGTAGCCTTACCCTCACGCGTTTCCGTACTCTGACCTGTGCCCTAAGCCTTGCCGTTCCCTAACCCTAACCCTAGTCCGGAACGGAAACCCACCACCAGCCCTAAACCTTACCTTCCGCCGTTGCCTACTCCTCGCCCGTACGCTGGCATTGACCCGTGCGTCAGCACGTAGCCTGACCCTCCCACGTTTACGTACCCTCACCTGTGCCCTAAGCATTGCCGTTCCCTAACCCTAACCCTAGCCTGGAACGGAAACCAACCACCAGCCGTAAACATTATCTTACGTCGTTGCCTACTACTCGCCCGTACGCTGGCATGGACCCGTGCGTCAGCACGTAGCCTGACCCTCCCACGTTTACGTACCCTAACCTGTGCCCTAAGCCTTGCCGTTCCCTAACCCTAACCCTAGCCCGGAACGGAAACTCACCACCAGCCCTACACCTTACCCTACGCCGTTGCCTACTCCTGGCCTGTACTCTGGCACTGAATCGTGCATCAGCACGTAGCCTTACCCTCCCGCGTTTACGTACCCTGACCTGTGCCCTAAGCCTTGCCGTTCCCTAACCCTAACCCTAGCCCAGAACGCAAATCCACCACCAGCCCTACACTTTATCCTGCGCCGTTGCCTACTCCTGGCCCGTACGCTGGCACTGACCCGTGCGTCAGCACGTAGCCCGACCCTACCACATTTCCGTACCCTCACCTGTGCCCTAAGCCTTGCCGTTCCCTAACCCTAACCCTAGCCTGGAACGGAAACCAACCACCAGCCCTACACCTTACCTTACGCCGTTGCCTACTCCTGGCCCGTACGCTGGCACTGACACGTGCCTCAGCACGTAGCCTGACCCTCCCACGTTTCCGTACCCTCACTTGTGCACTAAGACTTGCCATTCCCTAACCCTAACCCTAGCCCGGAATAGTAACCCACCACCAGCCCTACACCATACCTTACGCCGTACGCTGCTACTGACCCGTACGCTGGCACTGACCCGTGCGTCAGCACGTAGCCTGACCCTCCCACCTTTCCGTACCCTCACCTGTGCCCTAAGCCTTGCCGTTCCCTAACCCTAACCCTAGCCCCGAACGGAAACCCACCACGAGCCCTACACCTTACCTTACGCCGTAACTTATTCCTGGCCCGTACGCTGGCACTGAACCGTGCGTCAGCATGTAGCCTGACCCTCCCACGTTTCGGTACCCTCACCTGTGCCCTAAGCCTTGCCGTTCCCTTACCCTAACCCTAGCCTGGAACGGAAACCAACCAGCAGCCCTACATCTTACCTTACGCCGTTGCCTACTCCTGGCCCGTACGCTGGCACTGACACGTGCGTCAGAACGTAGCCTGACAGTCCCACGTTTCTGTAACCTCACCTGTGCCCTAAGCCTTGCCGTTCCCTAACCATATCCCTAGCCCGGAACGGAAACCCACCACCAGCCCTACACCTTACCTTACGCCGTAACCTATTCCTGGCCCGTACGCAGGCACTGAACCGTTCGTCTGCATGTAGCCTGACCCTCCCACGTTTCCGTAACCTCACCTGTGCCCTAAGCCTTGCCTTTCCCTAACCCTAACCCTAGCCCGGAATAGAAACCCACCACCAGCCCTACACATTATCTTACGCCGTATCCTACTCCTGACCCGTACGCTGGCACTGAACCATGCGTCTGCACGTAGTCTGAGCCTCCAACGTTTCCGTACCCTCACCTGTGCCCTAAGCCTTGACGTTCCCTAACCCTAACCCTAGCCCGGAACGGAAACCCAACACCACCCCTACACATTAACTTACGCCGTTCCCTATTCCTGGCCCGTACGCTGGCACTGAACCGTGTGTCAGCACGTAGCCTGACCCTCCCACGTTTCCGTTCCCTCACCTGTGCCCTAAGCCTTGCCGTTCCCTAACCCTAACCCTAGCCAGGAACGCAAATCCACCACCAGCCCTACACTTTATCCTACGCCTTTGCCTACTCCTGGCCCGTACGCTGGCACTGACCAGTGCGTCAGCATGTAGCCCGACCCTCCCACGTTGCCGTACCCTCACCTGTTCCCTAAGCCTTGCCATTCCCTATCCCTAACCCTAGCCTGGAACGGAAACCTACCACCAGCCCTACACCATACGTTACGTCGTACGCTGCTACTGACCCGTACGCTGGCACTGACCCGTGCGTCAGCACGTAGCCTGTCCCTCCCACCTTTCCGTACCCTCACCTGTGCCCTAAGCCTTGCCGTTCCCTAACCCTAACCCTAGCACCGAACGGAAACCCACCACCAGCCCTACACCTTACCTTACGCCGTAACTTATTCCTGGCCCGTACGCTGGCACTGAACCATGCGTCAGCATGTAGCCTGACCCTCCCACGTTTCGGTACCCTCACCTGTGCCCTAAGCCTTGCCGTTCCCTTACCCTAACCCTAGCCTGGAACGGAAACCAACCAACAGCCCTACATCTTACCTTACGCCGTTGCCTACCCCTGGCCCGTATGCTGGCAGTGACACGTGCGTCAGCACGTAGCCTGACCATCCCACGTTTCTGTAACCTCACCTGTGCCCTAAGCCTTGCCGTTCCCTAACCCTAACCCTAGCCCGGAACGGAAACCCACCACCAGCCGTACACCTTACCTTACGCCGTACCCTATTCCTGGCCCGTACGCTGGCACTGAACCGTGCGTCAGCACGTAGCCTGACCCTCCCACGTTTCCGTACCCTCTCCTTTGCCCTAAGACTTGCCGTTCCCTAACCCTAACCCTAGCCCTGATTAGAAACCCACCACCAGCCCTACACCTTACCTTACGCCGTACCATATTCCTGGCCCGTACGCTGGCACTGAACCGTGCGTCAGCACGTAGCCTGACCCTCCCACGTTTCCGTACCCTCACCTGTGCCCTAAGCCTTGCCATTCCCTAACCGTAACCCTAGCCTGTAACGGAAACCAACCACCAGCCGTACACCTTACCTTACGCCGTTGCCTACTCCTCGCCCGTACGCTGGCATTGACCCGTGCGTCAGCACGTAGCCTGACCCTCCCACGTTTACGTACCCTCACCTGTGCCCTAAGCCTTGCCGTTACCTAACCCTAACCCTAGCACGGAACGGAAACCCACCACCAGCCCTACACCTTACCCTACGCCCTTGCCTACTCCTGGCCTGTACTCTGGCACTGAAACGTGCATGAGCACGTAGCCTTACCCTCCCGCGTTTCCGTGCCCTGACCTGTGCCCTAAGCCTTGCCGTTCCCTAACCCTAACCCTAGTCCGGAACGGAAACCCACCACCAGCCCTAAACTTTACCTTACGCCGTTGCCTACTCCTCGCCCGTACGCTATCATTGACCCGTGCGTCAGCACGTAGCCTGACCCTCCCACGTTTACGTACCCTCACCTGTGCCCTAAGCCTTGCCGTTCCCTAACCCTAACCCTAGCCCGGAAAGGAAACCCACCACCAGCCCTACACCTTACACTACGCCGTTGCCTACTCCTGGCCTGTACTCTGTCACTGAACCGTGCATCAGCACGTAGCCTTACCCTCCCGCGTTTCCGTACCCTGACCTGTGCCCTAAGCCTTGCCGTTCCCTAACCCTAACCCTAGCCCAGAACGCAAATCCACCACCAGCCCTACACTTTATGCTACGCCGTTGCCTACTCCTGGCCCGTACGCTGGCACTGACCCGTGCGTCAGCACGTAGCCTGACCCTCCCACGTTTCCGTACCCTCACCTGTGCCCTAAGGCTTGCCGTTCCCTAACCCTAACCCTAGCCTGGTACGGAAACCAACCACCAGCCATACACCTTACCTTACGCCGTTGCCTACTCCTGGCCCGTACGCTGGCACTGACGCGTGCGTCAGCACATAGCCTGACCCTCCCACGTTTCCGTACCCTCACCTGTGCCATAAGCCTTGCCATTCCCTAACCCTAACCCTAGCCCGGAATAGTAACCCACCACCAGCCCTACACCTTAGCTTACGCCGTTGCCTACCCCTGGCCCGTACGCTGGCACTGAAACGTGCGTCAGCACGTAGCCTGACCGTCCCACGTTTCTGTAACTTCACCTGTGCCCTAAGCCTTGCCGTTCCCTAACCCTAACCCTAGCCCCGAATGGAAACCCTCCACCAGCCCTACACCTTACCTTACGCCGTAACTTATTCCTGGCCCATACGCTGGCACTGAACCGTGCGTCAGCATGTAGCCTGACCCTCCCACGTTTCGGTACCCTCACCTGTGCCCTAAGCCTTGCCGTTCCCTTACCCTAACCCTAGCCTGGAACGGAAACCAACCACCAGCCCTACATCTAACCTTACGCCGTTGCCTGCCCCTGGCCCGTACGCTGGCACTGAAACGTGCATCAGCACGTAGCCTGACCGTCCCACGTTTCTGTAACCTCACCTGTGCCCTAAGCCTTGCCGTTCCCTAACCCTAACCCTAACCCGGAACGGAAACCCACCACCAGCCGTACACCTTACCTTAAGCCGTACCCTATTCCTGGCCCGTACGCTGGCACTGAACCGTGCGTCAGCACGTAGCCTGACCCTCCCACGTTTCCGTATCCTCTCCTTTGCCCTAAGACTTGCCGTTCCCTAACCCTAACCATAGCCCGTATTAGAAATCCACCACCAGCCCTACACCTTACCTTACGCCGTACCCTATTCCTGGCCCGTACGCTGGCACTGAACCGTGCGTCAGCACGTAGCCTGACCCTCCCACCTTTCCGTACCCTCACCTGTGCCCTAAGCCTTGCCATTCCCTAACCCTAACCCTAGCCTGGAACGGAAAACAACCACCAGCCGTACACATTATCTTACGTCGTTGCCTACTCCTCGCCCGTACGCTGGCATTGACCCGTGCGTCAGCACGTAGCCTGACCCTCCCACGTTTACGTACCCTCACCTGTGCCCTAAGCCTTGCCGTTCCCTAACCCTAACCCTAGCCCGGAACGGAAACCCACCACCAGCCCTACACCTTACCCTACGCCGTTGCCTACTAGTGGCCTGTACTCTGGCACTGAACCGTGCATCATCACGTAGCCTTACCCTCACGCGTTTCCGTACTCTGACCTGTGCCCTAAGCCTTGCCGTTCCCTAACCCTAACCCTAGTCCGGAACGGAAACCCACCACCAGCCCTAAACCTTACCTTCCGCCGTTGCCTACTCCTCGCCCGTACGCTGGCATTGACCCGTGCGTCAGCACGTAGCCTGACCCTCCCACGTTTACGTACCCTCACCTGTGCCCTAAGCATTGCCGTTCCCTAACCCTAACCCTAGCCCGGAACGGAAACCCACCAACAGCCCTACACCTTTCCCTACGCCGTTGCCTACTCCTGGCCTGTACTCTGGCACTGAACCGTGCATCAGCACGTAGCCTTACCCTCCCGCGTTTCTGTACCCTGACCTCTGCCCTAAGCCTTGCCGTTCCCTAACCCTAACCCTAGCCCAGAACGCAAATCCACCACCAGCCCTACACTTTATCCTGCGCCGTTGCCTACTCCTGGCCCGTACGCTGGCACTGACCCGTGCGTCAGCACGTAGCCCGACCCTACCACATTTCCGTACCCTCACCTGTGCCCTAAGCCTTGCCGTTCCCTAACCCTAACCCTAGCCTGGAACGGAAACCAACCACCAGCCCTACACCTTACCTTACGCCGTTGCCTACTCCTGGCCCGTACGCTGGCACTGACACGTGCCTCAGCACGTAGCCTGACCCTCCCACGTTTCCGTACCCTCACTTGTGCACTAAGACTTGCCATTCCCTAACCCTAACCCTAGCCCGGAATAGTAACCCACCACCAGCCCTACACCATACCTTACGCCGTACGCTGCTACTGACCCGTACGCTGGCACTGACCCGTGCGTCAGCACGTAGCCTGACCCTCCCACCTTTCCGTACCCTCACCTGTGCCCTAAGCCTTGTCGTTCCCTAACCCTAACCCTAGCCCCGAACGGAAACCCACCACGAGCCCTACACCTTACCTTACGCCGTAACTTATTCCTGGCCCGTACGCTGGCACTGAACCGTGCGTCAGCATGTAGCCTGACCCTCCCACGTTTCGGTACCCTCACCTGTGCACTAAGCCTTGCCGTTCCCTTACCCTAACCCTAGCCTGGAACGGAAACCAACCAGCAGCCCTACATCTTACCTTACGCCGTTGCCTACTCCTGGCCCGTACGCTGGCACTGACACGTGCTTCAGAACGTAGCCTGACAGTCCCACGTTTCTGTAACCTCACCTGTGCCCTAAGCCTTGCCGTTCCCTAACCCTAACCCTAGCCCGGAACGGAAACCCACCACCAGCCGTACACCTTACCTTATGCCGTAACCTATTCCTGGCCCGTACGCTGGCACTGAACCGTGCGTCAGCACGTAACCTGACCCTCCCACGTTTCCGTACCCTCTCCTTTGCCCTAAGACTTGCCGTTCCCTAAACCTAACCCTAGCCCGGATTAGATACCCACCACCAGCCCTACACCTTACCTTACGCCGTACCCTATTCCTGGCCCGTACGCTGGCACTGAACAGTGCGTCAGCATGTAGCCTGACCCACCCAAGTTTCCGTACCCTCACCTGTGCCCTAAGCCTTGCCGTTCCCTAACCCTAACCCTAGCCCGGAATAGAAACCCACCACCAGCCCTACACCTTACGTTACGCCGTACCCTACTCCTGACCCGTACGCTGGCACTGACCCGTGCTTCAGCACGTAGCCTGACCCTCCCACGTTTCCATACCCTCACCTGTGCCCTAAGCCTTGCCGTTCCCTAACCCTAACCCTAGCCCGGAACGCAAATCCACCACCAGCCCTACACTGTATCCTATGCCGTTGCCTACTCCTGGCCCGTACGCTGGCACTGACCCGTGCGTCACCACGTAGCCCGTCCCTCCCACGTTTCCGTACCCTCACCTGTGCCCTAAGCCTTGCCGTTCCCTATCCCTAAACCTAGCCTGGAAAGGAAATCAACCACAAGCCCTACACTTTACCTTACACCGTACCCTACTCCTGGCCCGTATGCTGGCACTGACCCATGCGTCAGCACGTAGCCTGACCCTCCCACGTTTCAGTACCCTCACCTGTGCCCTAAGCCTTGCCGTTCCCTAACCATATCCCTAGCCCGGAACGGAAACCCACCACCAGCCCTACACCTTACCTTACGCCGTAACCTATTCCTGGCCCGTACGCAGGCACTGAACCGTTCGTCTGCATGTAGCCTGACCCTCCCACGTTTCCGTAACCTCACCTGTGCCCTAAGCCTTGCCTTTCCCTAACCCTAACCCTAGCCCGGAATAGAAACCCACCACCAGCCCTACACATTACCTTACGCCGTATCCTACTCCTGACCCGTACGCTGGCACTGAACCATGCGTCTGCACGTAGTCTGAGCCTCCAACGTTTCCGTACCCTCACCTGTGCCCTAAGCCTTGACGTTCCCTAACCCTAACCCTAGCCCGGAACGGAAACCCAACACCACCCCTACACATTAACTTACGCCGTTCCCTATTCCTGGCCCGTACGCTGGCACTGAACCGTGTGTCAGCACGTAGCCTGACCCTCCCACGTTTCCGTTCCCTCACCTGTGCCCTAAGCCTTGCCGTTCCCTAACCCTAACCCTAGCCAGGAACGCAAATCCACCACCAGCCCTACACATTATCCTACGCCTTTGCCTACTCCTGGCCCGTACGCTGGCACTGACCAGTGCGTCAGCATGTAGCCCGACCCTCCCACGTTGCCGTACCCTCACCTGTTCCCTAAGCCTTGCCATTCCCTATCCCTAACCCTAGCCTGGAACGGAAACCTACCACCAGCCCTACACCATACCTTACGCCGTACGCTGCTACTGACCCGTACGCTGGCACTGACCCGTGCGTCAGCACGTAGCCTGACCCTCCCACCTTTCCGTACCCTCACCTGTGCCCTAAGCCTTGCCGTTCCCTAACCCTAACCCTAGCACCGAACGGAAACCCACCACCAGCCCTACACATTACCTTACGCCGTAACTTATTCCTGGCCCGTACGCTGGCACTGAACCATGCGTCAGCATGTAGCCTGACCCTCCCACGTTTCGGTACCCTCACCTGTGCCCTAAGCCTTGCCGTTCCCTTACCCTAACCCTAGCCTGGAACGGAAACCAACCACCAGCCCTACATCTTACCTTACGCCGTTGCCTACCCCTGGCCCGTATGCTGGCAGTGACACGTGCGTCAGCACGTAGCCTGACCATCTCACGTTTCTGTAACCTCACCTGTGCCCTAAGCCTTGCCGTTCCCTAACCCTAACCCTAGCCCGGAACGGAAACCCACCACCAGCCGTACACCTTACCTTACGCCGTACCCTATTCCTGGCCCGTACGCTGGCACTGAACCGTGCGTCAGCACGTAGCCTGACCCTCCCACGTTTCCGTACCCTCTCCTTTGCCCTAAGACTTGCCGTTCCCTAACCCTAACCCTAGCCCGGATTAGAAACCCACCACCAGCCCTACACCTTACCTTATGCCGTACCATATTCCTGGCCCGTACGCTGGCACTGAACTGTGCGTCAGCACGTAGCCTGACCCTCCCACGTTTCCGTACCCTCACCTGTGCCCTAAGCCTTGCCATTCCCTAACCCTAACCCTAGCCTGTAACGGAAACCAACCACCAGCCGTACACCTTACCTTACGCCGTTGCCTACTCCTCGCCCGTACGCTGGCATTGACCCGTGGGTCAGCACGTAGCCTGACCCTCCCACGTTTACGTACCCTCACCTGTGCCCTAAGCCTTGCCGTTACCTAACCCTAACCCTAGCACGGAACGGAAACCCACCACCAGCCCTACACCATACCCTACGCCCTTGCTTACTCCTGGTCTGTACTCTGGCACTGAAACGTGCATCAGCACGTAGTCTTACCCTCCCGCGTTTCCGTACCCTGACCTGTGCCTTAAGCCTTGCCGTTCCCTAACCCTAACCCTAGTCCGGAACGGAAACCCAACACCAGCCCTAAACTTTACCTTACGCCGTTGCCTACTCCTCGCCCGTACGCTGGCATTGACCCGTGCGTCAGCACGTAGCCTGACCCTCCCGCGTTTACGTACCCTCACCTGTGCCCTAAGACTTGCCGTTCCCTAACCCTAACCCTAGCCCGGAACGGAATCCCACCACCAGCCCTACACCTTACACTACGCCGTTGCCTACTCCTGGCCTATACTCTGGCACTGAACCGTGCATCAGCACGTAGCCTTACCCTCCCGCGTTTCCGTACCCTGACCTGTGCCCTAAGCCTTGCCGTTCCCTAACCCTAACCCTAGCCCAGAACGCAAATCCACCACCAGCCCTACACTTTATCCTACGCCGTTGCCTACTCCTGGCCCGTACGCTGGCACTGACCCGTGCGTCTGCACGTAGCCCGACCCTCCCACGTTTCCGTACCCTCACCTGTGCCCTAAGCCTTGCCGTTCCCTAACCCTAACCCTAGCCTGGTACGGAAACCAACCACCAGCCCTACACCTTACCTTACGCCGTTGCCTACTCCTGGCCCGTACGCTGGCACTGACCCGTGCGTCAGCACATAGCCTGACCCTCCCACGTTTCCGTACCCTCACCTGTGCCCTAAGCCTTGCCATTCCCTAACCCTAACCCTAGCCTGGAACGGAAACCAACCACCAGCCGTACACCTTACCTTACGTCGTTGCCTACTCCTCGCCCGTACGCTGGCATTGACCCGTGCGTCAGCACGTAGCCTGAACCTCCCACGTTTACGTACCCTCACCTGTGCCCTAAGCCTTACCGTTCCCTAACCCTAACCCTAACCCGGAACGGAAACCCACCACCAGCCCTACACCTTACCCTACGACGTTGCCTACTCCTGGCCTGTACTCTGGCACTGAACCGTGCATCAGCACGTAGCCTTACCCTCCCGCGTTTCCGTACCCTGACCTGTGCCCTAAGCCTTGCCGTTCCCTAACCCTAACCCTAGCCCAGAACGCAAATCCACCACCAGCCTTACACTTTATCCTACGCCGTTGCCTACTCCTGGACCGTACGCTGGCACTGACCCGTGCGTCAGCACGTAGCCCGACCCTCCCACGTTTCCGTACCCTCACCTGTGCCCTAAGCCTTGCCGTTCCCTAAACCTAACCCTAGCCTGGCACGGAAAACAACCACCAGCCCTACACCTTACCTTACGCCGTTGCCTACTCCTAGCCCGTACGCTGGCACTGACCCGTGCGTCAGCACATAGCCTGACCCTCCCACGTTTCCGTACCCTCACCTGTGCCCTAAGCCTTGCCATTCCCTAACCCTAACCCTAGCCCGGAATAGTAACCCACCTCCAGCCCTACACCATACATTACGCCGTACGCTGCTACTGACCCGTATGCTGGCACTGAACCGTGCGTCAGCACGTAGCCTGACCCTCCCTCGTTTCAGTACCCTCACCTGTGCCCTAAGCCTTGCCGTTCCCTAACCCTAACCCTAGCCCCGAACGGAAACCCTCCACCAGCCCTACACCTTACCTTACGCCGTAACTTATTCCTGGCCCATACGCTGGCACTGAACCGTGCGTCAGCATGTAGCCTGACCCTCCCACGTTTCGGTACCCTCACCTGTGCCCTAAGCCTTGCCGTTCCCTTACCCTAACCCTAGCCTGGAACGGAAACCAACCACCAGCCCTATATCTTACCTTACGCCGTTGCCTGCCCCTGGCCCGTACGCTGGCACTGAAACGTGCATCAGCACGTAGCCTGACCGTCCCACGTTTCTGTAACCTCACCTGTGCCCTAAGCCTTGCCGTTCCCTAACCCTAACCCTAGCCCGGAACGGAAACCCACCACCAGCCGTACACCTTACCTTACGCCGTACCCTATTCCTGGCCCGTACGCTGGCACTGAACCGTGCGTCAGCACGTAGCCTGACCCTCCCACGTTTCCGTACCCTCTCCTTTGCCCTAAGACTTGCCGTTCCCTAACCCTAACCGTAGCCCGGATTAGAAATCCACCACCAGCCCTACACATTACCTTACGCCGTACCCTATTCCTGGCCCATACGCTGGCACTGAACCGTGCGTCAGCACGTAGCCTGACCCTCCCACCTTTCCGTACCCTCACCTGTGCCCTAAGCCTTGCCATTCCCTAACCCTAACCCTAGCCTGGAACGGAAACCAACCACCAGCCGTACACCTTATCTTACGTCGTTGCCTACTCCTCGCCCGTACGCTGGCATTGACCCGTGCGTCAGCACGTAGCCTGACCCTCCCACGTTTACGTACCCTCACCTGTGCCCTAAGCCTTGCCGTTCCCTAACCCTAACCCTAGACCGGAACGGAAACCCACCACCAGCCCTACACCTTTCCCTACGCCGTTGCCTACTCCTGGCCTGTACTCTGGCACTGAACCGTGCATCAGCACGTAGCCTTACCCTCCCGCGTTTCTGTACCCTGACCTCTGCCCTAAGCCTTGCCGTTCCCTAACCCTAACCATAGCCCAGAACGCAAATCCACCACCAGCCCTACACTTTATCCTGCGCCGTTGCCTACTCCTGGCCCGTACGCTGGCACTGACCCGTGCGTCAGCACGTAGCCCGACCCTCCCACATTTCCGTACCCTCACCTGTGCCCTAAGCCTTGCCGTTACCTTACCCTAACCCTAGCCTGGAACGGAAACCAACCACCAGCCCTCCACCTTACCTTACGCCGTTGCCTACTCCTGGCCCGTACGCTGGCACTGACACGTGCGTCAGCACGTAGCCTGACCCTCCCACGTTTCCGTACCCTCACTTGTGCACTAAGACTTGCCATTCCCTAACCCTAACCCTAGCCCGGAATAGTAACCAACCACCAGCCCTACACCATACCTTACGCCGTACGCTGCTACTGACCCGTACGCTGGCACTGACACGTGCGTCAGCACGTAGCCTGACCCTCCCACGTTTCCGTACCCTCACCTGTGCCCTAAGCCTTGCCATTCCCTAACCCTAACCCTAGCCTGTAACGGAAACCAACCACCAGCCGTACACCTTACCTTACGCCGTTGCCTACTCCTCGCCCGTACGCTGGCATTGACCCGTGCGTCAGCACGTAGCCTGACCCTCCCACGTTTACGTACCCTCACCTGTGCCCTAAGCCTTGCCGTTACCTAACCCTAACCCTAGCACGGAACGGAAACCCACCACCAGCCCTACACCATACCCTACGCCCTTGCCTACTCCTGGCCTGTACTCTGGCACTGAAACGTGCATCAGCACGTAGTCTTACCCTCCCGCGTTTCCGTAACCTGACCTGTGCCATAAGCCTTGCCGTTCCCTAACCCTAACCCTAGTCCGGAACGGAAACCCACCACCAGCCCTAAACTTTACCTTACGCCGTTGCCTACTCCTCGCCCGTACGCTGGCATTGACCCGTGCGTCAGCACGTAGCCTGACCCTCCCACGTTTACGTACCCTCACCTGTGCCCTAAGACTTGCCGTTCCCTAACCCTAACCCTAGCCCGGAACGGAAACCCACCACCAGCCCTACACCTTACACTACGCCGTTGCCTACTCCTGGCCTGTACTCTGGCACTGAACCGTGCATCAGCACGTAGCCTTACCCTCCCGCGTTTCCGTACCCTGACCTGTGCCCTAAGCCTTGCCGTTCCCTAACCCTAACCCTAGCCCAGAACGCAAATCCACCACCAGCCCTACACTTTATCCTACGCCGTTGCCTACTCCTGGCCCGTACGCTGGCACTGACCCGTGCGTCTGCACGTAGCCCGACCCTCCCACGTTTCCGTACCCTCACCTGTGCCCTAAGCCTTGCCGTTCCCTAACCCTAACCCTAGCCTGGTACGGAAACCAACCACCAGCCCTACACCTTACCTTACGCCGTTGCCTACTCCTGGCCCGTACGCTGGCACTGACCCGTGCGTCAGCACATAGCCTGACCCTCCCACGTTTCCGTACCCTCACCTGTGCCCTAAGCCTTGCCATTCCCTAACCCTAACCCTAGACCGGAATAGTAACCCACCACCAGCCCTACACCTTACCTTACGCCGTTGCCTACCCCTGGCCCGTACGCTGGCACTGAAACGTGCGTCAGCACGTAGCCTGACCGTCCCACGTTTCTGTAACTTCACCAGTGCCCTAAGCCTTGCCGTTCCCTAACCCTAACCGTAGCCCGGAACGGAAACCCACCACCAGCCGTACACCTTACCTTACGCCGTACCCTATTCCTGGCCCGTACGCTGGCAGTGAACCGTGCGTCAGCACGTAGCCTGACCCTCCCACGTTTCCGTACCCTCTCCTTTGCCCTAAGACTTGCCGTTCCCTAACCCTAACCCTAGCCCGGATTAGAAACCCACCACCAGCCCTACACCTTACCTTACGCCGTACCCTATTCCTGGCCCGTACGCTGGCACTGAACCGTGCGTCAGCACGTAGCCTGACCCTCCCACGTTTCCGTACCCTCACCTGTGCCCTAAGCCTTGCCATTACTTAACCCTAACCCTAGCCTGGAACCCAAACCAACCACCAGCCGTACACCTTACCTTACGTCGTTGCCTACTCCTCGCCCGTACGCTGGCATTGACCCGTGCGTCAGCACGTAGCCTGAACCTCCCACGTTTACGTACCCTCACCTGTGCCCTAAGCCTTACCGTTCCCTAACCCTAACCCTAACCCGGAACGGAAACCCACCACCAGCCCTACACCTTACCCTACGACGTTGCCTACTCCTGGCCTGTACTCTGGCACTGAACCGTGCATCAGCACGTAGCCTTACCCTCCCGCGTTTCCGTACCCTGACCTGTGCCCTAAGCCTTGCCGTTCCCTAACCCTAACCCTAGCCCAGAACGCAAATCCACCACCAGCCTTACACTTTATCCTACGCCGTTGCCTACTCCTGGACCGTACGCTGGCACTGACCCGTGCGTCAGCACGTAGCCCGACCCTCCCACGTTTCCGTACCCTCACCTGTGCCCTAAGCCTTGCCGTTCCCTAAACCTAACCCTAGCCTGGCACGGAAAACAACCACCAGCCCTACACCTTACCTTACGCCGTTGCCTACTCCTGGCCCGTACGCTGGCACTGACCCGTGCGTCAGCACATAGCCTGACCCTCCCACGTTTCCGTACCCTCACCTGTGCCCTAAGCCTTGCCATTCCCTAACCCTAACCCTAGCCCGGAATAGTAACCCACCACCAGCCCTACACCATACATTACGCCGTACGCTGCTACTGACCCGTACGCTGGCACTGAACCGTGCGTCAGCACGTAGCCTGACCCTCCCTCGTTTCAGTACCCTCACCTGTGCCCTAAGCCTTGCCGTTCCCTAACCCTAACCCTAGCCCCGAACGGAAACCCTCCACCAGCCCTACACCTTACCTTACGCCGTAACTTATTCCTGGCCCATACGCTGGCACTGAACCGTGCGTCAGCATGTAGCCTGACCCTCCCACGTTTCGGTACCCTCACCTGTGCCCTAAGCCTTGCCGTTCCCTTACCCTAACCCTAGCCTGGAACGGAAACCAACCACCAGCCCTATATCTTACCTTACGCCGTTGCCTGCCCCTGGCCCGTACGCTGGCACTGAAACGTGCATCAGCACGTAGCCTGACCGTCCCACGTTTCTGTAACCTCACCTGTGCCCTAAGCCTTGCCGTTCCCTAACCCTAACCCTAGCCCGGAACGGAAACCCACCACCAGCCGTACACCTTACCTTACGCCGTACCCTATTCCTGGCCCGTACGCTGGCACTGAACCGTGCGTCAGCACGTAGCCTGACCCTCCCACGTTTCCGTACCCTCTCCTTTGCCCTAAGACTTGCCGTTCCCTAACCCTAACCGTAGCCCGGATTAGAAATCCACCACCAGCCCTACACCTTACCTTACGCCGTACCCTATTCCTGGCCCGTACGCTGGCACTGAACCGTGCGTCAGCACGTAGCCTGACCCTCCCACCTTTCCGTACCCTCACCTGTGCCCTAAGCCTTGCCATTCCCTAACCCTAACCCTAGCCTGGAACGGAAACCAACCACCAGCCGTACACCTTATCTTACGTCGTTGCCTACTCCTCGCCCGTACGCTGGCATTGACCCGTGCGTCAGCACGTAGCCTGACCCTCCCACGTTTACGTACCCTCACCTGTGCCCTAAGCCTTGCCGTTCCCTAACCCTAACCCTAGACCGGAACGGAAACCCACCACCAGCCCTACACCTTTCCCTACGCCGTTGCCTACTCCTGGCCTGTACTCTGGCACTGAACCGTGCATCAGCACGTAGCCTTACCCTCCCGCGTTTCTGTACCCTGACCTCTGCCCTAAGCCTTGCCGTTCCCTAACCCTAACCATAGCCCAGAACGCAAATCCACCACCAGCCCTACACTTTATCCTGCGCCGTTGCCTACTCCTGGCCCGTACGCTGGCACTGACCCGTGCGTCAGCACGTAGCCCGACCCTCCCACATTTCCGTACCCTCACCTGTGCCCTAAGCCTTGCCGTTCCCTTACCCTAACCCTAGCCTGGAACGGAAACCAACCACCAGCCCTACACCTTACCTTACGCCGTTGCCTACTCCTGGCCCGTACGCTGGCACTGACACGTGCGTCAGCACGTAGCCTGACCCTCCCACGTTTCCGTACCCTCACTTGTGCACTAAGACTTGCCATTCCCTAACCCTAACCCTAGCCCGGAATAGTAACCCACCACCAGCCCTACACCATACCTTACGCCGTACGCTGCTACTGACCCGTACGCTGGCACTGACCCGTGCGTCAGCACGTAGCCTGACCCTCCCACCTTTCCGTACCCTCACCTGTGCCCTAAGCCTTGCCGTTCCCTAACCCTAACCCTAGCCCCGAACGGAAACCCACCACGAGCCCTACACCTTACCTTACGCCGTAAATTATTCCTGGCCCGTACGCTGGCACTGAACCGTGCGTCAGCATTTAGCCTGACCCTCCCACGTTTCGGTACCCTCACCTGTGCCCTAAGCCTTGCCGTTCCATAACCCTAACCCTAGCCTGGAACGGAAACCAACCAGCAGCCCTACATCTTACCTTACGCCGTTGCCTACTCCTGGCCCGTACGCTGGCACTGACACGTGCGTCAGAACGTAGCCTGACAGTCCCACGTTTCTGTAACCTCACCTGTGCCCTAAGCCTTGCCGTTCCCTAACCCTAACCCTAGCCCGGAACGGAAACCCACCACCAGCCGTACACCTTACCTTATGCCGTACCCTATTCCTGGCCCGTACGCTGGCACTGAACCGTGCGTCAGCACGTAACCTGACCCTCCCACGTTTCCGTACCCTCTCCTTTGCCCTAAGACTTGCCGTTCCCTAAACCTAACCCTAGCCCGGATTAGAAACCCACCACCAGCCCTACACCTTACCTTACGCCGTACCCTATTCCTGGCCCGTACGCTGGCACTGAACAGTGCGTCAGCATGTAGCCTGACCCACCCAAGTTTCCGTACCCTCACCAGTGCCCTAAGCCTTGCCGTTCCCTAACCCTAACCCTAGCCCGCAATAGAAACCCACCACCAGCCCTACACCTTACGTTACGCCGTACCCTACTCCTGACCCGTACGCTGGCACTGACCCGTGCGTCAGCACGTAGCCTGACCCTCCCACGTTTCCATACCCTCATCCTTGCCCTAAGCCTTGCCGTTCCATAACCCTAACCCTAGCCCGGAACGCAAATCCACCACCAGCCCTACACTGTATCCTATGCCGTTGCCTACTCCTGGCCCGTACGCTGGCACTGACCCGTGCGTCAGCACGTAGCCCGTCCCTCCCACGTTTCCGTACCCTCACCTGTGCCCTAAGCCTTGCCGTTCCCTATCCCTAAACCTAGCCTGGAAAGGAAATCAACCACAAGCCCTACACTTTACCTTACGCCGTACCCTACTCCTGGCCCGTATGCTGGCGCTGACCCATGCGTCAGCACGTAGCCTGACCCTCCCACGTTTCAGTACCCTCACCTGTGCCCTAAGCCTTGCCGTTCCCTATCCATATCCCTAGCCCAGAACGGAAACCCACCACCAGCCCTACACCTTACCTTACGCCGTATCCTATTCCTGGCCCGTACGCAGGCACTGAACCGTTCGTCTGCATGTAGCCTGACCCTCCCACGTTTCCGTAACCTCACCTGTGCCCTAAGCCTTGCCTTTCCCTAACCCTAACCCTAGCCCGGAATAGAAACCCACCACCAGCCCTACACATTACCTTACACCGTATCCTACTGCTGACCCGTACGCTGGCACTGAACCATGCGTCTGCACGTAGTCTGAGCCTCCAACGTTTCCGTACCCTCACCTGTGCCCTAAGCCTTGACGTTCCCTAACCCTAACCCTAGCCCGGAACGGAAACCCAACACCACCCCTACACATTAACTTACGCCGTTCCCTATTCCTGGCCCGTACGCTGGCACTGAACCGTGTGTCAGCACGTAGCCTGACCCTCCCACGTTTCCGTTCCCTCACCTGTGCCCTAAGCCTTGCCGTTCCCTAACCCTAACCCTAGCCAGGAACGCAAATCCACCACCAGCCCTACACTTTATCCTACGCCTTTGCCTACTCCTGGCCCGTACGCTGGCACTGACCAGTGCGTCAGCACGTAGCCCGACCCTCCCACGTTGCCGTACCCTCACCTGTTCCGTAAGCCTTGCCATTCCCTATCCCTAACCCTAGCCTGGAACGGAAACCTACCACCAGCCCTACACCATACCTTACGCCGTACGCTGCTACTGACCCGTACGCTGGCACTGACACGTGCGTCAGCACGTAGCCTGACCCTCCCACCTTTCCGTACCCTCACATGTGCCCTAAGCCTTGCCGTTCCCTAACCCTAACCCTAGCCCCGAACGGAAACCCACCACCAGCCCTACACCTTACCTTACGCCGTAACTTATTCCTGGCCCATACGCTGGCACTGAACCATGCGTCAGCATGTAGCCTGACCCTCCCACGTTTCGGTACCCTCACCTGTGCCCTAAGCCTTGCCGTTCCCTTACCCTAACCCTAGCCTGGAACGGACACCAACCACCAGCCCTACATCTTACCTTACGCCGTTGCCTACCCCTGGCCCGTATGCTGGCAGTGACACGTGCGTCAGCACGTAGCCTGACCGTCCCACGTTTCTGTAACCTCACCTGTGCCCTAAGCCTTGCCGTTCCCTAACCCTAACCCTAGCCCGGAACGGAAACCCACCACCAGCCGTATACCTTACCTTACGCCGTACCCTATTCCTGGCCCGTATGCTGGCACTGAACCGTGCGTCAGCACGTAGCCTGACCCTCCCACGTTTCCGTACCCTCTCCTTTGCCCTAAGACTTGCCGTTCCCTAACCCTAACCCTAGCCCGGATTAGAAACCCACCACCAGCCCTACACCTTACCTTACGCCGTACCATATTCCTGGCCCGTACACTGGCACTGAACCGTGCGTCAGCACGTAGCCTGACCCTCCCACGTTTCCGTACCCTCACCTGTGCCCTAAGCCTTGCCATTCCCTAACCCTAACCCTAGCCTGTAACGGAAACCAACCACCAGCCGTACACCTTACCTTACGCCGTTGCCTACTCCTCGCCCGTACGCTGGCATTGACCCGTGCGTCAGCACGTAGCCTGACCCTCCCACGTTTACGTACCCTCACCTGTGCCCTAAGCCTTGCCGTTACCTAACCCTAACCCTAGCACGGAACGGAAACCCACCAGCAGCCCTACACCTTACCCTACGCCCTTGCCTACTCCTGGCCTGTACTCTGGCACTGAAACGTGCATCAGCACGTAGCCTTACCCTCCCGCGTTTCCGTACCCTGACCTGTGCCCTAAGCCTTGCCGTTCCCTAACCCTAACCCTAGTCCGGAACGGAAACCCACCACCAGCCCTAAACCTTACCTTACGCCGTTGCCTACTCCTCGCCCGTACGCTGGCATTGACCCGTGCGTCAGCACGTAGCCTGACCCTCCCACGTTTACGTACCCTCACCTGTGCCCTAAGCCTTGCCGTTCCCTAACCCTAACCCTAGCCCGGAACGGAAACCCACCACCAGCCCTACACCTTACACTACGCCGTTGCCTACTCCTGGCCTGTACTCTGGCACTGAACCGTGCATCAGCACGTAGCCTTACCCTCCCGCGTTTCCGTACCCTGACCTGTGCCCTAAGCCTTGCCGTTCCCTAACCCTAACCCTAGCCCAGAACGCAAATCCACCACCAGCCCTACACTTTATCCTACGCCGTTGCCTACTCCTGGCCCGTACGCTGGCACTGACCCGTGCGTCAGCACGTAGCCCGACCCTCCCACGTTTCCGTACCCTCACCTGTGCCCTAAGCCTTGCCGTTCCCTAACCCTAACCCTAGCCTGGTACGGAAACCAACCACCAGCCCTACACCTTACCTTACGCCGTTGCCTACTCCTGGCCCGTACGCTGGCACTGACCCGTGCGTCAGCACATAGCCTGACCCTCCCACGTTTCCGTACCCTCACCTGTGCCCTAAGCCTTGCCATTCCCTAACCCTAACCCTAGCCCGGAATAGTAACCCACCACCAGCCCTACACCTTACCTTACGCCGTTGCCTACCCCTGGCCCGTACGCTGGCACTGAAACGTGCGTCAGCACATAGCCTGACCGTCCCACGTTTCTGTAACTTCACCTGTGCCCTAAGCCTTGCCGTTCCCTAACCCTAACCCTAGCCCGGAACAGAAACCCACCACCAGCCGTACACCTTACCTTACGCCGTACCCTATTCCTGGCCCGTACGCTGGCACTGAACCGTGCGTCAGCACGTAGCCTGACCCTCCCACGTTTCCGTACCCTCTCCTTTGCCCTAAGACTTGCCGTTCCCTAACCCTAACCCTAGCCCGGATTAGAAACCCACCACCAGCCCTACACCTTACCTTACGCCGTACCCTATTCCTGGCCCGTACGCTGGCACTGAACCGTGCGTCAGCACGTAGCCTGACCCTCCCACGTTTCCGTACGCTCACCTGTGCCCTAAACCTTGCCATTCCCTAACCCTAACCCTAGCCTGGAACGGAAACCAACCACCAGCTGTACACCTTACCTTACGTCGTTGCCTACTCCTCGCCCGTACGCTGGCATTGACCCGTGCGTCAGCACGTAGCCTGAACCTCCCACGTTTACGTACCCTCAACTGTGCCCTAAGCCTTACCGTTCCCTAACCCTAACCCTAGCCCGGAACGGAAACCCACCACCAGCCCTACACTTTACCCTACGACGTTGCCTACTCCTGGCCTGTACTCTGGCACTGAACCGTGCATCAGCACGTAGCCTTACCCTCCCGCGTTTCCGTACCCTGACCGGTGCCCTAAGCCTTGCCGTTCCCTAACCCTAACCCTAGCCCAGAACGCAAATCCACCACCAGCCTTACACTTTATCCTACGCCGTTGCCTACTCCTGGACCGTACGCTGGCACTGACCCGTGCGTCAGCACGTAGCCCGACCCTCCCACGTTTCCGTACCCTCACCTGTGCCCTAAGCCTTGCCGTTCCCTAACCCTAACCCTAGCCTGGAACGGAAACCAACCACCAGCCCTAAACCTTACCTTACGCCGTTGCCTACTCCTGGCCCGTACGCTGGCACTGACCCGTGCGTCAGCACGTAGCCTGACCCTCCCACGTTTCCGTACCCTCACCTGTGCCCTAAGCCTTGCCATTCCGTAACCCTAACCCTAGCCAAGAATAGTAACCCACCACCAGCTCTACACCATACCTTACGCCGTACGCTGCTACTGACCCGTACGCTGGCACTGACCCGTGCTTCAACACGTAGCCTGATCCTCCCACCTTTCCGTACACTCAACTGCGCCCTAAGCCTTGCCGTTCCCTAACCCTAACCCTAGCCCCGAACGGAAACCCACCACCAGCCTTACACCTTACCTTATGCCGTAACTTATTCCTGGCCCATACGCTGGCACTGAACCATGCGTCACCATGTAGCCTGACCCTCCCAAGTTTCGGTACCCTCACCTGTGCCCTAAGCCTTGCCGTTCCCCTACCCTAACCCTAGCCTGGAACGGAAACCAACCACCAGCCCTACATCTTACCTTACGCCGTTGCCTACCCCTGGCCCGTATGCTGGCACTGACACGTGCGTCAGCACGTAGCCTGACCGTCCCACGTTTCTGAAACCTCACCTGTGCCCTAAGCCTTGCCGTTCCCTAACCCTAACCCTAGCCCGGAACGGAAACCCACCACCAGCCGTACACCTTACCTTACGCCGTACCCTATTCCTGGCCCGTACGCTGGCACTGAACCGTGCGTCAGCACGTAGCCTGACCCTCCCACGTTTCCGTAACCTCTCCTTTGCCCTAAGATTTGCCGTTCCCTAACCCTAACCCTAGCCCGGATTAGAAAACCACCACCAGCCCTACACCTTACCTTACGCCGTACCCTATTCCTGGCCCGTACGCTGGCACTGAACCGTGCATCAGCACGTAGCCTGACCCTCCCACGTTTCCGTACCCTCACCTGTGCCCTAAGCCTTGCCATTCCCTAACCCTAACCCTAGCCTCTAACGGAAACCAACCACCAGCCGTACACCTTACCTTACGTCGTTGCCTACTCCTCGCCCGTACGCTGGCATTGACCCGTGCGTCAGCACGTAGCCTGACCCTCCCACGTTTACGTACCCTCACCTGTGCCCTAAGCCTTGCCGTTCCCTAACCCTAACCCTAGTCCGGAACGGAAACCCACCACCAGCCCTAAACCTTACCTTACGCCGTTGCCTACTCCTCGCCCGTACGCTGGCATTGACCCGTGCGTCAGCACGTAGCCTGACCCTCCCACGTTTACGTACCCTCACCTGTGCCCTAAGCCTTGCCGTTCCCTAACCCTAACCCTCGCCCGGAACGGAAACCCACCACCAGCCCTACACCTTACCCTACGCCGTTGCCTACTCCTGGCCTGTACTCTGGCACTGAACCGTGCATCAGCACGTAGCCTTACCCTCCCGCGTTTCCGTACCCTGACCTGTGCCCTAAGCCTTGCCGTTCCCTAACCCTAACACTAGCCCAGAACGCAAATCAACCACCAGCCCTACACTTTATCCTACGCCGTTGCCTACTCCTGGCCCGTACGCTGGCACTGACCCGTGCGTCAGCACGTAGCCCGACCCTCCTACGTTTCCGTACCCTCACCTGTGCCCTAAGCCTTGCCGTTCCCTAACCCTAACCCTAGCCTGGCATGGAAAACAACCACCAACCCTACACGTTACCTTACGCCGTTGCCTACTCCTGGCCCGTACGCTGGCACTGACCCGTGCGTCAGCACATAGCCTGACCCTCCCACGTTTCCGTACCCTCACCTGTGCCCTAAGCCTTGCCATTCCCTAACCCTAACCCTAGCCTGGAACGGAAACCAACCACCAGCCGTACACCTTATCTTACGTCGTTGCCTACTCCTCGCCCGTACGCTGGCATTGACCCGTGCGTCAGCACGTAGCCTGACCCTCCCACGTTTACGTACCCTCACCTGTGCCCTAAGCCTTGCCGTTCCCT